>NW_026267164.1:1221178-1225584 GCF_000697945.3 Frankliniella occidentalis
ATTTTATTCGTGGTGATGAAATAATTTGGTCTAGATGACTTAATTTGATTGGTGCGACTATATTTAGTTAAAAATAGGGTTACTAAATTTTAGTCGGTTTTAGGAACTAAATTTTGGTTCTTACAACCCCGATTTAGTTGTATCAACTAAATGGTTCTCTGGGTGTGAGCTGCTTTGGTAGCAGGATTTTGTCCAACTTAAACCCAGTGATGAAACTTATTAGACCTTCGGTATAAATACAATTTGGGGGAAATTCCTTTGGAAGGAAGGCAGTCTCAAACGGAAAAAGGTCCTTCTGTGACGAGCAGGAGCACACATACCGCCGCACACTCCTGTAACCACTCCAATATCACCGCCCCCCCCTCCTCCACCACCACCACCACCACCACCACCACGAGTGGTACTCTATGGTCTACGTCTGATCTATGCCAGAAGATTACGATCGACGCGAATCCAAACTCCTCTTCTGGCTCTGGCTCCCATTCCTCTCTCCCTCCCTCCCTCCCTCCCTCTCTCTCTCTCTCTCTCTCTCTCCCTCTCCCTCTCCCTCTCTCTCTCTTTTACACACACAGACACACAAACACACACTACTCCAGAGACCCAAAAGCGCGCGTTTAACGTCCAACAAACCCATAAAAACCATCCATCGGCTGACAGAAATAAAAGTACGGCAAATCGCATAAAACGAGGGGAGCAGCTCGGGCCGGGCACCCAGCGCTGCAAAAGCATCCTATTCAGCCGCGGACGCCCCGCCCATTCCTCTCCACCGAGAGATGCCGAGAGCGCGGAAAAAGGGAGGAGGATAACGTATCCAAAGGTCCCACCACCCCTGGAGAGGTCGTAACGGTTCGTTCGGATAAAATCCCAGGTTCCAGGCCTGAAAAAGACCATCTCCAAAGGCTTCGTGATACGCACGGCTCAAGCCTACGCTACGCCCACAGCTCCAGCGGCTCCGGCACTGCGCGGTCCTCCAGCTCCAGGGGCTCTCCAGGCCCTCCAGCAGCGGCTCCAGGACCCCAGGTAATTGCTCAAAGGCCCGGGCCGGGGCGGTGCGCGGCGCGCTGGTTAGAGAGAAAGACGGGCGGCCGCGGGGCGGCAAGTGGACGCCGGTACGAGAAGGTGCACGTGAAGGTGAAGGATGGGGGCGCCAAATTGGCGAAAGGGACGGGGGGGGGGGGCAAAGAGACGAAAAAAGAGGGGAGATAGACGCCTTCTTGTCGTGTCAGCGACCTCCTGAGCCGCCATGGACCCCCCGGACCCACCCTCGGCTCGTTCCGGGAGAGAAGTAAAAGGAAAAAGGGTATTACATATAAGGGTTCGGGGGAGAAACGGTGGGGAGCGTGGGGGCCAGGGGGGCTGGCGGGAGAGCGGGGGTTGAGACTGACAGACGGATAGCTGAACGCTGAACGTAACGTCCACGCAGAGGAGCGTGGCCTCGCCTGGGTCGATACCGAGGTCGATACGGACCTGGCGAACTACAGTGAGGGGTCGGCCCATGTCAGCGGCAGAGCGCTGGGCGCTGCCTCGCCTCGCCATCTGTTGTTGCGCCCGCTTCGCTCTCGCGCTCATGGCGGGGAGGCCAGGAGCTTTTTAATCCCGCGAATGGCACGCTGGGCTCGCCCGCCCGGGCTAGGATGAGCGACAACGCGGCGTGCACTCTTTCGTGCTTTATTTCTCTCCGCGGAGGGCGCGCCCTTGCTCCTCTCGTCTGTCGCGCACTCCCTCCCTCACTGCACTCGCCTCCTCAATCTCTCTGTTGAACCATACGGGTGGCCAATATTTCTCTTATCTTTCACGCACACAGACGCGAACAGTATGCCAACAGTGCCGCCTTCTCCAGTTCAACACCCCTATATTTTTCGGGGGAAAGGAGGACCGTCTGAAACGCCAGCACCACACCCTGCTGACCCTTGCCTGCCTCAACAGCTCTCAGAGCGAGCGCTCTCTTCACAAGCACGCCATCATGGGGGCGACCGCCCGAGTCCGAAGCGAAGGGGGGCTGCAGACCGTGGCCACCAACCGCAGCACCAGCTTTTTGGCAACCCGAACCTCTGCGCGCGACTTCTTCTGCCAAGCCACACTCCCGCCCCTCCACCCATGACCTTGCGGCCGCCATCAGAGGCGAGGGGCTTGCCACCACCGCCTGCTGCTGCTGCTCATGACTCACCATAAACGATCCGTTCTTGTGAATATAAGCTTCCCCCCCTCCCCCTCCAAATCCCTCCGCCCGCTCGCGGCGCGGGGTCGTAATCCTCCGGGCCATCCGACGCGCAAAAAAGCAAAAGCAGAGGCTGGTCATTGGGGTGTGGCGTGGCGGGTGTCACGCCTCAAGGAGACGCGTCCAGAGAGACGCCCATCACGCGCCGACGAGCCCGGCTGGCCCTTTTAGAAATGACCTCTCTGCGATTACGTTATTCATATAAAAGTTTTTCTTTAACATTTTTTCTTTCGGTGGCGCCCGATTTCTCGCTTTTTCGCAGCCGCGCCGAATTTTCTCGCTGGCCTCCCCCATCCCCTCCCGTTCCTTCTCATTCGCCTGATTTCATTGATAATCTCCTCATCCGATCTGCGGGCAGATTACCTCCAGGCTTACAGCACGGTCCGGCTCTTCCAGCTGCTGCTGCTAGCGCTTGCTTAACGGAAAGGGCGGGGAGGGGAGGGGAGTGCGTGGCGGGGAGGGGAGGGGGTGCAGTCAATGGAAGTGCAAACAACGTGTCGCGGGTCCGGGGGAGCGGCGGGCCCGCCCGGTCACACTGCGCCGCGTTGAGGCGCTCATACCACGAAGCGCTCCCGACCCGAGGTATCGAATCGATCGGCTTTCCTCCTGTTGCGACAACGAGGTCCAGGGCGCACACGCTTGTGTGTGCGTTTTTAAAAGGGTTACACACGGCACGAGAGCAAATTTACTCGACATGACGACGGGTCTTCGCAAATTCCATTCTGTCTGCCATTTCGCATTTCGGCCAGAGCCAGACTGCGCGACCCCCCGCTGAGGTATACTGCTCCCTTCAACCCCCTGCTGCACAAACTATACCCCCACACCACTGCACTACCAGCCGCGCATGTGCGTGCATGTGTGTGTGTATACGTAATGTGCGTGTCAGAGAGACGAGGCCATAAACACGAGTTACGTCATACACTATTTTTTTTCCTCTCCTTTCTTTTCCTTTTCAACCACCACCAGTTTTTCGGCGCGCATCATCCCTCTACCCCTCCCCCCACCCTTTCCCCCTTCGCACCCGCAAAACTCCTATCCGTCGCCACTGCCCCCTCCCCTTCCCCGCGGCTGTCAGTCGCCCCGCGACCCTCATCGGGGAGAGAAGGAGGGGGAGAGTGAAGAATCAAATTGCCCGAATAAAAAAATGATAAACAATCCTGAATACAAGGGAATTAAAATATTGGTTGTTGGGAGCTGGGGGCTGGGCTGCTGGCCCTGGCAGGACGACACACCCATCAGCTGTCCTCGCGTCGAATAATAACAGTCATAATAATAACAATGATAAAGGAGAACCTATGGAGAAAGGAAAAGGAAACAACAAAAAAAAGAATACACACGTTCGTTTTCACTTTTATAAATATCTTATCCCTCCTTAAAATGAAGGAATTTGACCTCGATTAAAAGAAAAACGATATGCGGGATCCGCGGTCCGCACGGAGAGCATACGATATCTCATCGGATTCCATTTCTTTTTCTCCAACTTTTAATAGCTTTTCTTGACGCTGCTCGGCCAGACTCTGACCATCACCACCGCCACGTCCTCGTCCACAGTGTGGGCGCGCGGCAAAGCCCGCGCGTATTATCCTAAATGGAATTTATACCCCTCGCCTTTTGTCGCCATCATCACGTCGGCCTAAAGTTGGTCCTATCCGCGCGCGACTGTACTGTGTATATATGCTGTGGTTCTGTAACGCGACTGTACTGCGGCCGCAGCCCGTAGCTCTGGGCCGCGATAACACGTCGGGGGACCAACTCCGCGAATAAACAGCAAACTCTACGACGCGGGCAGTTCAGTTGTGCATCACCGGCAGGAGGGCAGCAGGCGACTCTATAACTCAGCCGCCGAATATCACACTGAACCGACCATCCCCTTGTATATACACAGCCTGCTCCTCTCTCTTTTCTCTCTCTCTCCCCTCTCCCTTTTATTCGGATCGAGAAACCTGCCGGTTAGACACAGGCACAATGGAAAAACACAACAGCATCAGTCGCGACCAGGTTGCGACAGGGCAGGGGGGTACGCAGCAGCGGCAATTCGAGCAACCCCATCCCTCCCCACCCGCCTGTGTCACTCCCATTCCCACCATCCCCCCTCCGAGCGGCAGCATTGTTCCACACCCCTTTCCCTGCTGCATCTCCGTCTCCGTCTCTCTCTCTCTCTCTCTCTCTCTCTCTCTCTCTCTCTCTC
>NW_026267164.1:1225634-1226849 GCF_000697945.3 Frankliniella occidentalis
GGCGGGGCGGGGGAAGGCGGCCCGCAAAGGAAATGAAAGGAAAGCAGAGTCCTGATGACGGCAAAGGCCCCCCTCGATCAAGGCCGATGAGCCGGGAGTCCGGGGGCGATGACGAGGCGGAGCGGAGGAGGCCCTCCCCTGGGCCAAGGTCAGCAGGACCACGCCCTTCTAGGAGCGGAGCGGGCGGGAGCGCGGGGGAGCCGACCCGCACCGTCAGGCGGTACGTACATGAAGAAGCACCTCGTCCTGGTCGTCGCCACTCCGAAGGGCTTTCCTATGCCCCCCGGCCCCCGTTCAAGACACTGACCATAGCCATCACGCGACCACGCGACCGCTATACTGTGACTCAGAGCGATATTAGATTGCCTCAATGCGGCCAGCCTCGGCCGTGACCTTGCGCGCCAGACCTCTGGGTGCAGCGCGGCCCCGGCCCCGGCCCTGGCACCATGCGGGTCCCCGTGGGTGGGTGCCCGTGGCGTGGCCAGCTCGCCAGCGCCAGGCACCCAAGGCGTCGTGCAGCACCCACAGTGCATCTCACGGGGAAAACAAAACTGCGCGTGTCCGCCTCATAGCGACGCACGCGCACGCACGGCACGGCACGCGCACGGAGCATGTTGCGCACGTCAGGAGCGTCGCGCCGCCGTCAGGCACGGACGCACGATTTATAGCGCCGCGCGCACGGCCCGTCCGTGCACGGCGCCTGGCGCGGGGGGTGGCGGCCGGGGGCGGCCGGGGGCGGCGCACAGCGAGGGTGAGCGGGGGCCGTATAAATTACCAATGACAGCGGGGAGGAGGAGGGGGAAGCAGCAGCAGCGCGGCTCACAGGGAATCAGATAGTAGCGCCGCGCAACGCCGAACTGCAAGCGGGAGCTTCGCCCTTCGCCGTCGAACTCGCATCGCACACATCACCAAGTGCACCATGAGCAGCCGCCCAGAAAAAAAGTTTTGCCAACTTTGCGCCTCACTTGCATGCGTGTTTTCACCCCCCTTCGCGAAAGTTGTCGTTCGACGGCTCGCTCGCGGCCCCGCTCGGCGCGCCTCTTCTTCGGCCACCGGCAAAAATACAAGCTGCTCATTTCGACTTCCGTCGGACCATATAGGAATGAATGGGCGGGCTGCGCGATGAAAATTGCCCGTTGATTTGGTCCATGCAGCCGCAGGGGTTATTTATGACTATGGCGGTGAATCAGAGGACCTGGACGCCGCGGGCGGGGC
>NW_026267164.1:1239789-1241503 GCF_000697945.3 Frankliniella occidentalis
CCCTCCCCACCCGCCTGTGTCACTCCCATTCCCACCATCCCCCCTCCGAGCGGCAGCATTGTTCCACACCCCTTTCCCTGCTGCATCTCCGTCTCTCTCTCTCTCTCTCTCTCTCTCTCTCTCTCTCTCTCTCTCTCTCCCTCCCTCCCTCTCTGCCCACTTTACCCTTTACTTCTCGCACCTTCCCACATACTCTCTCTACCCCATTTACGTTACAAAACAAAAAATTCCGAGTCCCCCGGCTGACCCCGCAAAGCTCGGAAACCCTCTCTCACTTTGAAAATCCAATCACAGTTGGGTAAAATAGTAAATAGACACCTCTCGCCCTCTCTCACTGTGTGTGGCGACGAGGGACTCACTTGGTGGTCGACGCCCCCCGCGGAGAGAGCAGCGTGCGTGTGTGTGTGTGTGTGTGTGTGCGCGCGCGTGTGGAATCATACGTGTATGTGTGCGTGTGCCCATGCGGGACGCCTCATAGACCCCCCCCCCCTCCCGACCGGGCAACCACTAGCATGACCATTCGGGCCCATCATACACGCTGTAAGTAGAGCCCCGTTGGGGCAGGGCCTGGTTCAGAGCGGGGGAAAGGGGGGGGGGCATATACGTGACGAACTGAAAGGAAGAGTCGTGTGCCCTGCGGTGCGGCGTTGTGGTGAAGGGACAGGAGGGGAGGGGAGAGTATAAGGGGGAGTGGGTAAAAAGAGCACACAGGGCTTTGCATTTCCTGCTACCCCCCCCCCTCCCCCCACACACACACACACTGGCCCCTACAAAACCACATCGCGGGACGAGCGCGACCAGCAAAACGGTGAATGAATGAATGAGATACAAAATGAAATCGAGCGTAAAATTGAGCATGTGCACCGCGCACCTTTCAATATCACATTTATCGTACAATTGTCTACTCTATATATTACGTCTGTAATGGCAATACACCACAGTGTTGCGGGTTTGCCTACCTTATCTGATCTGGCCTTAAGGCGCCATGGCTATGCATAGCATGGCCCCTTGTGGGTATGAAAACCCGCTACACAAGTGAGCATTGGCCGTAACACTCGTTAGGTCAAACTGTCAACCGATAACAGCCGACGCTCTCCAAAGATCTGTCATACAAACCTCCGAGGCTGCCAACATGGCAGGGGAAAAACTCGAACAACGCGAGTACCAACCTGAAACAGAAGAAAAGTGCGCATTTAGTATGGAGTAAACTGAAGGATAAAACGTCGAAAACAAAAAAAACAAAAACAGAGCACGGTGGCAAGCGACAGCAACAAGGGGACATAGGACGCAAGGACAACGCGCAGGACTACTTTCATTTTCCCATCAAAACTTTCCTTTGTGAAAGCACCAAAAAGGGCAAAAGCAAAAATGACAATTAAATTGAGAATAATAAAATGAAAACGAAAAACATGGAACGTACATATCGCCGTACATCCGCAAGGCGCTGTCAAAATAATGAGAGGTGTGACGACAAGAACGAGTCGAGCAGAGCGCTGCTGAGCTTACACCGGTGGCCAGGACGGCTTCCTCACACAATCCTACGAGAATTATGAACCGGAGGGGGGAATAACACACACCGAAATAATTGGATTACTTTTCATAACCAGTGGAGGGTTGGACTCGCCGCTGCAGCGAACCAAACGTAAAGGTCAAACAGGGGGGTTGAAAAAGAAGAGAGAGAGAGAGAGAGAGAGAGAGAGAGAGAGAGAGAGAG
>NW_026267164.1:1241553-1243001 GCF_000697945.3 Frankliniella occidentalis
GGGCGCGTGTGCGCTGGACGGACCGCGGCGGGGCGGGGCCGGACCGATTCCCAGAATAAGTGGGCAGCAGACGAGAGTAAGAAGAGTAAGACAGGAAGCCCCCGCGGCCGTCAGAGTGTCGGAGAGAGAGAAAGAGAGAGAAAGGGAGGAGGGAGGAGGGAGCGGAGCAGAGAGAAGGCGGTGGTTCGCGCGGGGCCATGCGGGCGCGTGTCTGTCCGTGTCGGAGGAGTGGCTGACCAGCGCCGCTGTTCAGAACAAACACGAGTAACTTGGAGAAGCATGCGAGTGGAATGACCCCCCGCGGGCGGAGCAGGGCTCAGGGCGTGGAATGCGTTATGGCGGTTGTTGTCGAGTCGTAGGGGAGGAAGTGAACGTGTGCGAGGGGGCGGCGAGTTGCGTCCGAGGCACGGGGGCCGCCGAGCCCCGCCGGCAGGTATGTCGCATGTCTGCATGCCTAATGGCCGAGCGCCGGTATGCGGCCGAACTACCCCCGGGCATGCACGGGGTACGCACTCGCGCGCGCGCCGCCCGCGCAGGCAACGACCTTTCCTTCCCCCTTGAAAACGATATAACCCACCCCTTCCACCCCCAACCCACCTCTGCAAGGGGATCCCCCCTAAAAATGTCGCGGGGAGAAAAAACATACGGCAATATATATACTCTCTCCTAATCGGTCGTTTGGTAGTATGACGGCTGCCTCTGCCTGTCCTGTTAAGACGCCCTACCACGGTGGGTCATCCTCTTCCCCTTCGAAAAAAAAAGGGCGACAGAGAGATCAGAGGGCATTATGGGGAGAAGCGCCACTCGGATGGGCCCCAGGGACTCACCGGTATGACGCACGAGGGCTTGGCATGGTAGGTGGACAGAAAAAAGAAAAGGTTCATTTCTTAAGTACTTCCTCCCCCCCCCCCAAAAAAAACAACAAAAAACAGTCGGATTTTGGTGATAGACTATACAGCATACACACGTGCATGCGGGTAGCCTACTCGCTAGGAGCCATAAGGCACGGCACATTACAACCAGCAAATACAACTATGAAAATTGGTCCTGTGTTTTCGACACTTTCCTAAGTTCATCGATCGTCAGCCGCCTGACCAGCCTGACGTCTGACGTATCCAGTGGGCCAACCAGCAAACACCGCAACAAAAATAAACTAAGCATATTTTTTTTTCCGCGGGTCAGCGCAGGAGAAACGCGCACCCTAGGCGAAGCGGCAATCCAATATAAACCGGATGTGACACTCGTCCCGCTCGGCCGGAAGCGCCCCAACCCGCTCCCGTGTCCTGCTCCGTGCCAGTCACGCCGCCCCGCCCCGCCGGGCACGCGCGTGTCACCGCGCCATAAGACGACGCCCCCGCCACCGGCGTCGCGACGTCGCGTCGTCCAAAGCGCTTCAAAACGGCCGCCGGCCCGGATCACTCAAAAAATAAAACCGGGGAGGGAGGGAG
>NW_026267164.1:1248941-1251756 GCF_000697945.3 Frankliniella occidentalis
GGGGGGAGGCTGGCTGAGCCAGGCTGAGCAGAAGAGGGCGGTGAAATGAGGCGTGAAGAGGGGATTAGAAAGAGGATTACAAGGAGCGCTCTGCTTTGCAGTGCACTGCGCCCTCGGAATCATACGCTCTCGAGTCGAGTGGGGTTGTCGTTGTCACAGGAATGCGAAACGACAGAACTGTCATTCCGAATGGAATATGCATCTCTCACCCAGTCCTCGAGAGCGCGACGCAGTACAACACACCAAAAGGGGTGATGGGCAACTGCTATGTCAAGATACCGCCTTTTATTCGACGGACGAAATAAAGGGTGATGACTCGCAGGTGGTGCTGTGGGGTTGTTCGGCGAGTTGGCGATGGGAGCCGGGCGGGAGTTCCGGGCAGGCTACACGTTTAGCCGGCGAAAACTTGGTCGTTGCGTGAGGGATGCGGTGTAACGAGCGAACGAGTGCAGCTCGTCTGGTCAGTGGTCGTTCCCTCGCCCCCCTCTCCCCATTCCCCACGCCGTTAAAGAAGCCCGAGCGCGCCGGGACGTTTCCGGGCCGCGTTCGGCTCGTAAAGCACGCAAGGTGGAGGGCGCTAACGACATGTCGCACAATGTTGTACGGCGCTCGGCGGGCGGGCCGGCGAGGGTGCCAAGAGAACCTTCAGGAGTTACTGCGAGTTACCGTTTACCACGGCCGCGGTGCGGAACGGGACTCGACTCGTCTAATCCTTTCCCGCGGTCGTTTGTGCGTTTGCCTCACGACACACCCGTGCACGCACGCACGCACGCACGCACGCACGCACGCACGCACGCACGCACGCACGCACGCACGCACGCACGCACACACACACACACGCACGCACACACACACACACACACACACGCACGCACGCACGCACACACACGGGCCACCGCCCACCACCGCCGAGGATCTGTTTTCCTTCGCAAGGGAAACTTTGGGTTTGGGCCCACGCGCCCCGACCGTCTCGGAAACACTTTATTCCAGCAGTTTGATTCCTTCCTCCGCAAGCCCCCCGACAAAGGTGTGAAGGGCGAGGAATGGGAAGGGACACAGCGGAGGGGCGCGCATGAGGGCTGGCGGGGCCGGGGAGGGGGGGGGGGGGGCTGCAGGAGATAGGCCCCATGCAATCCCGCATCACCCCTGCGGGCCCTGCGCGCCCTGCGCGCCCTGCGCGCCGCCGCGCCGGCCGGGGGAAAATAAACCACCACCATCGGGCGGCCCTCCGCCTCCCTCTCTCTCTCACCTCCGCCTCCCTCTCTCTCATACCCTCCGCCTCCCTCTCTCTCACCCTTCGTCTCCCTCTCTCCCGCCCGGCCCCGCACACCCGCCCGACAACCACGACGAGCGCCGCTCGCAAACTAACTTGTCGGGGCCAAAAGTTGCGAGCTTGAGGGAGCGGGAGGGCGAGCCCTGGCCGCCGCGCCCTGCACGCGCTGCCGATAGCGACGCGCTGCTATATGTACTTGTTTTTAGGCGGGACTGTACACAAAGTTTCCGCGGCCGTATAAACCTGCCCTCCTATCCTCCCCGGCTCGCTCCTCCGCCACCCCGGCGTGGGGTTATAGCGGAGTTGGGTGTTTCTGTATAGCTTTACACACACGCGAAAAAGAAAACAAGAAAAACGAGTTTACTTGTTGTTGTTGGTGTTTTTTTGCGCGTGAGAATTTTCGCGCAGCAGCACTTTCCCTGATGAAACCCGACACTAAAAAAAGAAACAACAACATGGACCAAAAGATATCAAGACGACATTATAATTCGATATATATAGATTCAAACAGCACGAATGAATTGGTGATGGGGGTGGATTGCGCTCTGCTCTGTTGTATCGTCCGCACGAATTGGAAATCATGTTGGGGATATTTATTGTCGCTCCCTTTGAACGAACGCGTGTGAGAGTGTGTGTGAGAGAGAGAGATAGGGTGGGGTCGTGCATTTTCAGCAGTGGACCCCTCCTGTGTGGGAAAGAGAAAGAGGGAAACAGCAAGAGAGGGTTGGTCCAGAGAGAGACAGCGTTAGTGAGAGAGAAAATTTTTGGTGCGGGAAAAATTAATACGGTACGGCGGCGCGCAGCCGTTTGGTTTGGCTCGGCTCCGCCCTTTTACTACTTTATGACTCTGGCTGCGCTGCGTTCCGCTGGGGGTGGGGCCGGGCAGGGATGGGCGGCCGAAGTCACCCCCGCCGCCAGACTATCAAATTCAAACGCGTGTTCGTCCCCCGCCCGCCTGCAAGCGCTTCCAAACTGGCGAGCAAATAACAACAAAACGCGGAGATAACAGAAAACTTTATTCCATGATGCACCTTGGTATTGTAGTCTTGCTTGGTACAATGGCAGTGCTTTGCGTTTACTTTACTTTAGCAGCCAGAGAGATACAGAGAACAGTCTTCTCTCCAGCTCCTTTATTTCCTCCTTTGGAGTCTGTCTGTCTCTTTCACACACACTCACACGCACACACACTCACACAAACGTATACTTTACTCCGTCGAAAGACAAAGCGTCACGATAGAAATCAAGCCTCGAGCGGCTGCAATAAAACGAGCAGCTCGGGGGTGGAACCCCCACCCCCTCTCCTCCCACAACCCTTTCTTTGCTCGCAGGCTCTCAGCGGCAGCCAGGTGCGAGTCGCGGTGAATGTGGAGGGCGCCGCGTGGGGGTGAGTCCCTGTAGCTGCCTGGCCCGGCAAAGAGTAAAGGTTGGAATCGAAATAATCCGCGCCCGCGTGCATTCGCTTTATTCGGCCTTGTCTAACGGTGTGCCTCTTTTTATCTCTCTCTCTCTCTCTCTCTCTCTCTCTCTCTCTCTCTCTCTCTC
>NW_026267164.1:1251806-1252619 GCF_000697945.3 Frankliniella occidentalis
AGCGCGCAGCGCAGCGGTGCCGCTGTCTGCCCCCCCCCCTCCTTTCCCACCTCTGCTCCCCTCCCCGCCCCTCCGCGCCCCATGCTCCTCCTCCCTCGCCCATCACGGCTCCAGGGGCGGTGCTGCTTGCTACTGTACGACACCAACCGTTTCCCGAACTCAAAAGCTGCTGCTGCTGCAAAAGAGATGGATGGATTGGACGGAGTGGAGCGAAGCACAAGGCGAGAAGGGAGCAAGGGGAGACGCCGTGCCGAGTGTCGCACCCAGAGCACGTCGATGGGCGCGCTGCCGCCGGGGCTTGTCTTGCTAAAGTCGGCACAGAGAAACACGAGAGGGCAAAAATATGCATTTTAAAAGAGAGGAAAAGAACAAGTTCAAGCAATCTTACGGTGAACCCGGACGGAATACTGTGACCAAAAACATTTCACACCGCGAAGGCGGCGGCGGTCAGAAGGCGTTTAGCCCGGAGACCGCGCTTTAATTAAGAGACGGGGGCGCGGCGCCCCGGAGGTTACCTGGCCGCCCCGCCCCGCCCCGCAGTTAGGTGCAAAACTTTCCTCAGCCTCCTTCTCTGCCGTGCGGTGGACCAGCAGTAACCACACCGCCACCGCCGCGCGCCGAAAAATCTCAGCCGCAGCCCTCTCATTGTTTTTAATTACATTTCTACTCGTTTTACTTTTTACTTGTGCTCAGGAATCTCTTTCCCTCCTGTAAAAGTGTAGCCCTTTCCACCCCCGACCCCGAGGAATGTTTATCCTGTTCAATATTTGAGGGGCCGCGCCGCCGCGGGCCCACCTCCTCGGCGTGGGCGGG
>NW_026267164.1:1253399-1256804 GCF_000697945.3 Frankliniella occidentalis
GTGAGATACTGTGCGTGCGCGAACGGCAAAAACAAATACGCACACGCCTATATGGAGCATGCGACAGCACAGCAGCCCCGCCCCGCCCCACACCGCCCCACCACGCCACGCCACTCCCCGCGAGAGCGAGAGGAAGCCATGCGCGTTTGGCCGCAGTGCAGGCGGGGCGGGGCGGACCCGAGGCGACATTGCCGCCGGCCCGGGTCGAGGCAGGGGGAGGAAAAGACGACGCAGAGCCGACGAACGGAACGGAACCGAAGGGGTTTCAAGATTATCTATGAGCCGGCGACCGGGGGAGGACAGGACGAGTGGCTGCCGGTGGTGGGAGGGGCGGGAAACGGGGAAAGAGAAGGGTTGTGCCGCTGCCGCCGTCTGATGCGCCTCCCCTCCTGTCGGCCGCAGCCCAGGTAGCCGTCGGCGACACATGCGCCACACATCGCCACCACCTGCGGCCACCTCGCGCCTCTCCCCCGAGCAGAGTGCCATAACCACGACCAGCCTCCCCCCTTACGGCCCGCCTACGGCCGCCACCAGAGCCTCGTCATAATGATGGCGGTAATAATCATCGGGGGGCATAATTTAATTCCGTCCTCATCCTGGCCGGAGCGAGCTGCTCGAGTGCGGCGCCCCCCGGCTCTCCCCCACACCGTGGAGCGCGTCGTGAAGCGGATTTGCACACGAACACCTGCGGCAAGACGGACAGGCGCCATCAGGAGAGGTGAGGGCCCGAGGGGGGTGGCGGGGGGAGCCTAGGGGATGACAAGCCAGGCTGCGCGGGGGGTGGACGGCGAGGGGTCGCACTGATGTAAGGAGCCCTGGGGAGGGCGGCGCGGCGGGGTCGCCAGCCCGAAGGTGTGGGACTTGCAAATGGCTCAGCACAGAGCGGGTGTGTGTGTGTCTGTGTCTTCTCGCAGCAGCGGCTCGGCGCGCACATACACAGTATAACGTACTACTACGCTAAGTAGCGGTAAGGCCCTTAACCCCGCAAAACTCACAGCCTCAGGGGGGTGGCGGCGGCGCGGCCGGGTCTGTTGCCACGGCAACCCTCACGCCGCCGCCGTGCTTATGGGGTATAGGGGTGGTGGACGGGCAGCGACGGGCCGCGGTCAGGCCGCACCGTACCGGTCGCCGGCCGGCTCGCAGCCCGCCGCCCTCCTCTGTTACCAAGCGCGTATCGGCGCGCGACGTTCTGCTTGCAAGAGGGACGACACGATTCAGGATCATCCCCCGACCACCCCTCTCCCTCCCCACGCTCGCCCGCGTCTCCAGCATCATCAAAGGAAGCAATTCCGCCCTCCATTTCTCAACGGTTTACGTCATTTACTATCCAAATAGGGGAAAAAGGAGGAGGAGGAGAAGGACAAGTAGAAAATGCAACGTCAAGGCAGCAGCAGTAAGGGAGCAGGGAGAGGCGAAGGACCTCCTCAGCGGAGCCGAGCCGAAGGCAGCGACCCTCCCGAAAGGCAAAGGAAGAGCGCGTGGCGGGGCGGGGCGTGGCGGGGTGGGGAGCGGGCCAGGAGAAAGACCCGCCAATTCTCCAAGTTATTCCTTGTTGTCGATTCATTCACCCAGCCGTCAGCCGGGACGTCCATCCAACTATCCATCCATCCATCCTTTTCGCCATTTCCTTCCCGACAGCGCGTGCATCCGTTCGCAGAGAGGCCTGGCGGGGCCTGGCGTGGCGTGGCGAGGCGTAGCGTTCGCTCCCGTGCTCACTCCGTTCCGTTTGCTGGGGCACAAAACTTGGCGCGACACATCGGACCGTGTGGCGGGGCGGAGCGGGCGCGTGTGGGTGAGAGTGAGAGGGTGCGCGTCAAGGCACGGCCCAGGGGGCCTCGCAGGGCCCCGGGCCAACGCCTCCGCACCGGGCGGCCAGGAGGGCCGGGAGGGGTGCTCCCCGGCAGCACCCCCCGGGGGGCGATAGCCTGAGGGCGAGAGGGGCCGCGAGGGGTCCTGCTGTGAGTGGGCTCGCGTGCGTGAGTCAACACACACACACACACATAGCAAAACGGTCAGAGGGACCTTCGGGAGGTAGACTTGAAATGTGCAGAGCAGTAGAGGGAGAAGCAGGCAGGTGCGGGGCGGCCGCCGCGTCGTCGGCCAAAATCTCACGAGCAACGGGGGTGGATGGAGGGGGAGGGGAGGAGTTGTTGGCATTCGCGTCAGAGCCACACAATTTCCTTAACTCCCCCTGTCAGGTGCGAGGGGAGCAGCATTGGACTCCCCCACCCCACCCCGCCCTCGCGCAGCAACCATAGGCACACCGTAAAAGTCAAAGATGATCAACATTCAGAGTTTGCGTTGGTCGTCAGTTTGGGCGACGACGCCTTTTCGCGCGGCACTTTCAAAGTTTTAGGAGCGCGACTACCACGTTTGGGGGCGCGGGGCCGGCGACGGCTGAGGTCGTCGGCAGGAGCGAGAGAGGTAAATCGGTGCGGAGCCCGAGTGCGCGGTGGGGGAGCTAGAGGGTAGCAGAATATGCAAATGACTCGCTCACGCCGCTCACGCGCGACTGAACTTCCCTCCCCTACCTCTCCGGGCAGACAGCGGCCCGTCCGCCGCACGGAAAACACTCCCTTCAATCCCCACTTCGCTATATGTTCAGCTCGATTCAGCATATTTTGCGCCCACTGCCCCATTTCACGGCCTTCAGAATATCACAATAAGCGATTACGAGTCACTCGGCAAAACAAACCACCCCATCCAATCCTCATTATAGTATCAGCCCGCTCATCCCTCCACAGCCAAGATCGCACGTACAGCGATTCTAATTTCACCCCCCACCGTCATTTCCGCGTTTCTGCGGGCATCGTGGAGGGCGTGACATTTGGGCGAAAGGGCATCAAGCGCTGCTTGGGTCAGGATAGGAGGGGAAACGGGGCGCCGCATGCATTCCACACGGCAGCACACTGCCGTGGAAGTAGTGATGTTTGTGTGATGGTCAAAGCTAGTGGAGCTGCTTGACGACACTAAACAAGATCGCCTTGGTTTCTCTTTCTTCGCAAGGAGGATCCACTAATATGAAAGACAGTGAGAGAGGGGAAAGGGGGTTCAGGAGGAGGGCGGCAACCGGCCCAATATTGGAACAGGAGGCAGGACGGGGCGGGGCGGGGCCGGGCAGGGCGCTGACCTCTTTGCTGACAGGATCCGGAAGTGAACGCGGGGGAAAGGGCGAAGGGGGAGGGAGGGGGAGAGGGTATAAGGGCGTATGTGGACATAAGTAGTGCGGGGAAGTGCCACGTGTGGGTGGGAGAGAGAGAGAGAGATAGAAGAAGACGGCGAGGAGGGAAAGAAGAATTGGATGACCAACACGATGAGGATGAGGAGAGATAAGGAAGCGAGAGTGAGGGCGAGGCGAACGAGAGAGAGGGAGAGAGAGAGAGAGAGAGAGAGAGAGAGAGAGAG
>NW_026267164.1:1256854-1258688 GCF_000697945.3 Frankliniella occidentalis
CCGCCAGCGCCGCGCCCGGCCCGGGGCGGCACGTAAAAGAGCGGGGCGGGGCGGGACGCAGGACGGGGATGAGCTCCGAGGGCGCCTCATCGACGTAATACTCCGGAGAGGGGCGAGGCGGGCGTGGCGCGGCGTCGCGGGGTGGGGCTCATCAAATTCAGAGCGCAGAGCGGTCGTCCGCGATGAACACACACACACACACACACACACGAGTAGCAATAACGCCCGAGGCCAGCAGCGCCAGCAGTGCCGCGTGCGTCCAGCGAAGCAGCGGACACACATGACAACATCGAATGAGCGCGACTTGTTTTGTTGTCCCAGCAGACGACGCCCTCCCCGCCCCTGCTCCCCGCCCGCCATTAGATGCACCGCGAGCCGCCTGCTTATGGACTTCCATTATCGCTCGCAGTGTCCGACGAGACAGGGCGCTGCCGCTGCCGCCGCTGCTGGCGGTTATGAGGAATCATCGAGTCGGGCGCACGCTACGCCACGCCACGCCACGCCAGTCCAGCTCGGCGAGGAGTGCTACTATAGTTGGGCCCTCGCCCGCCGACAGGTAAATCACGACCACGACCGGACGACGACCAAACGGGCGGGAGCAGATGAACGGAACAGGAGCGAGCGGCATGCCTAGCGAGGGAAGGCATTCTCTTATATCCAGCAGCAGCTAGAGCAGCCACGCCGCGCCGTGCGACGTCGCGTCACGATCACGACGGAGGCCGGCCGGGCCGGTCGCACGCACGCCGAGCAGTCAGTCAACGCCCACCGCGCCTCCAGCAGTCCGAGTCGCCGGCCGCTGATAGGCGAGCGCCAGACCCATTTGAATTTTTAGGGTGAATAACCTTTAAAACGGGGTGGGGATGGATTCGGGGGCGTCGACGTCGATATGAGCCGCATTGGGCTGCCTGTATGCACGCCCCAACCGAGCTTGAGCATCACGTCACTTGCGGAAAAGTTTAAGGTTAAAGTTCTGCGTGATAAAAAAAAAACGGGAGAAAAGAGAGGAAGGGGGTACCGACTGATAGCAGGTTGGTATTGAAAGACAGCTCGTCTGCCGCGCGGCGCGCAGAGACACGCCGAGCCGATGGTCGATCCATAGCCCCGGCACGCAACCCCTCCCTCCGGGTAGTGACCACGTGACCACGCGTCCCTCCCGGCGGCCCCGGGCAGACTGCTCAAACACCGACGGTATTTGGCCAAGTGATCGGGGGAGACCCTGCGACGTTTTCCGTCGCCTTTAATATTCTCACCGCACGGCGATGAAGAGGGGGCGAGAGCAGCAATCGTTCTCTGTTTCTCCGGCGAGATTATACCACAAAATCTGTTTCTGATCGCTTCCTGAACGCCCCCCCCCCCCTGCAAAGTACTCGAATGATCGATTGATTCGTTTCGTCTTCATCTGCATTTACTTTTTGAATCTTTGGATCAAAGGAAGGTGCTTGGCCAGGACGGCGGCCCGCGGCCCGGCGACGACTGCCGGCAGGGCTTACCTCAGACAGATCCGCATCCTTCCTCATCTTGTCGACGATCGAGTCCTCGCCCATCATCCGGGCGTCCAGGGCGGTGACCGCCACGACCAGCAGCAGGGCCAGCGGCCCGAGCGCTCCTTGGGCCCTCATCACTACTACCTCCGCGCACTACCACACTCACACACACTACACGGGCACACGCACACTCTCACACACACATACACGCGACAGAGCGGCTGGAAGAGCACCGCACGAACCACCCGCACGGCTCCGCTGCTCGCGACTTACTGCCGCCGCCGCTTCTAACTTCATTTGTCGGCGAGGCGAGCCTGGGCCGGCGGGCGCGGCGGCGGGCGCACCCCTCC
>NW_026267164.1:1258738-1264657 GCF_000697945.3 Frankliniella occidentalis
GGCGGTGGGATGGAGCGGCTGTGATAAGAGCGAGGCGCCTGCACGGGCCGCGCCCGCTCTCGGCGTAGAGGCTGCAGCAGGGGCAGAGGGGGGGGGGGATGGCAGGATATATCGAATCACAGTCCGATGCCCTCGGCCCCCGACCATCCCAACCAACCCGGCTGGCTATCACCTCTGATGAATGAGGATTAGTTAAGAGAAAGAGGGAGGAATAGAGAAAGAGAGAGCAAAGAGAGAGGGCATAACAGGGGGGAAATGAGAGACGAGAAGAGAGAGGCTATCTCTCAATAATTGAACCGAGACTAAACGCTCGCCCCGAAATACAACGGCGGGGAGTGAGGGGAAGAGAAGAAGACTCGGCCGCGGGTGTGAATCCAAACACATGCACACATGGTGTGAGGGGGGCCCGGCACCATCCTGGGCGGACGGACCCTCGCCTCTCTCCGCTCCCGGGGCTGACGCTGCTCTCCATCGCGTCTCGGAAGCACGCAGTTTGAGAATGAGAGCTCGCCCAAGAAGACCGAGAAGTTGACATGGCACATGGCACACGGCCGCGCGCCCCGCCCTGCAGCACACTAGCGCCCCAAGCATGCGCGCAGCATTCCTTTCATAAAACGGGCTCATGGGGGGACGGCTATCGCAGTGTCACGCTCCGTGTCACGCTCGGCCCGTCAGCGCGGCCAGAAGAGCGCCGAGTAGTTTCGTGTCAGCAAATGCCATCACGGGTCCTGCGGTCCTGCGGGTCCCCTGCATCCTCGTCTCCAGCTGCTGCCGCTGAATGTGCTCGCCGGGCCCAACACGCCTCAGTGCTCGGCGCGTAAACAGAGCTCGGCGCACATACCGCGTGCGGGAGGACTGGCCGCCGCGCCGCGCCCCGCCACGCCAAACAGCCAGCAGCGACCGCTTGATTTATTAGTTTAATTTTGCCTTTTGCTCTCCAGTTTGCTTCGGCCCCTCTCTGGTCCGCGGCCGACGCCGTCAGCAGACAAACTTTTCTGAAGGTCGTTTTGCTCCGCGGGGCCCTTCCCTTCCCTTCCCTTCCCTTCCCTTCCCCCTTCGCTCCCTAGCAGCAGCCCGCGGGCGATACCACTGCACTTTCATTATTCTCGGCATCGGCGACGCCGGCCGTTTCCTCGAGCGTTTCTCCCTGCCGCCCGCCGGTGTTTCTCTCTGTTTCCTCTCGAATTTCGACGAATTTCCATCACCGACGCGGCGTACGGTACATGCTGCGCGGGAGCAGATGATTCTCGGTATACGAATGCGCCGCTGGCACCGCGCCCCCGCCACGGTCCTGTTCGCTCTAATTAGAGAGAGAAGGAGAGAGTGAGGGAGGTAGAGAGGAGGAGGGAGAGACAGAGAGAGATTGGGGGGGGGGGGCTGTCCGTGTCCGTCCATTGTTGCGCCCCGCGCGCACCAAAAAGACGGATGGGCCCAACAACAGCGGCAGCCTCAGCGCCACGCTCGACTACCTGTCCGTCAAGCCTTTCCCTCCCCGTCCTCTTTACGCGCCCAACTCGTCATCCTTTCAATCACGTTGCTGCTGCTGCTGCTGCTGCAGAGATACAACAACAATGTAATTATTATGAACGGCGTGGACCTCCCCGGAGCAGCCGGGCCGGACATCAGTGTCCAGGCGGGGGGCTAATTGCCCGGAACATCTTCTAGGTGTAGGGAGACGCCCTACGACACCCTGACCTTGGCAGCCCGGGAGATATCCTGGAATCCTGCTGACGATGGCGTCCTTGATTCGCCCGCCGTTGCCGGTTGCCATGCCCGGCAGCTTCGCCACCTGACACCTGCCCGCGCCCAGTCCTGCTTCTGGAGAGCCTTTTGTCGTCCCGTCCCGGTGGACTCATCCCCGGCGTGGTCCTCAGAGCAGCCCAGGTAACACCCGCCCCGCTGCAGTTACGGCCGGCGGTGTATAGAGTTGTTTTCTTTTTTGTCGCCGTCGTCCGACCGGAAGTGCCTCGCGCGCCAGGCACCCCGTCGGCGCATCACCGTGAATCCGTACACGATCCGTACGCTGCTGGCCGGCTGACTGACCGGCACAGGTAAGTCCCCCTGGTCCCCCTGCCCCCCTCCTCCAGGCTCCCCGGCCTTCTTGTTCGTTTCGGGGAAGGCATGGCGCGGCGGTGCGGCCGGGCGTGACGGGGACGCGCTCTCGCCCCGGGCGCGGCGCGCTTCAGCCTCACACCTTATTGCGGCTCTACCATTCACACCTTCGGCACACCCATTCGCACCTCGTTCCATAACCACCTCCACCGACTCAAATTTTACCCGTTTCGCAGGAAATATCCCGCGAATCATTCGGTAGGGGGGATTCACACGAGCATGCTGCTCTTCCCGCGCAGCGCACCGCTCACCGCTCCAATGGCTGCTCATTCACCGGAAAGTGGTTTTCTCGCCTGGTGTCCAAATTAATTTTTCCCCTTCTCCATCTTATCTCTTTAGCAGCGTCATCCTGTCATCGAGGCTGTACTTTCACACACTACTCGTTTTTATTTATTTATTTTTTCTGGTCCGCCCCATCCCGCTGGTCAAACGGACTGACCTGCCCCAATCCCATGCCGCGGCCCATCGGGCGGCCCGTCCTGCCCTACAGGAAGTTGTCCCACGGGGCCGCGGCGCCCGACCGGAACACACGCGGTGTGTCCGCCGGACGACGACACGACGCAGAGGCCTCGACAGAGGATGGCAGCGGCGCACAGCGGCGGCTGTAGGGCGTCACGAGGAACGGCCGGCGCGGGCCGAGTGTCGGCGCTAAGTCACATTATGGTGTCCCTGCCCCTGCTGCTACTGCTGCTGCTGTTGCTGCTGCTCTTGCGCCTGAAGTGTTCCCCGAACAGACACGGCGCGCCTGCAGGAGCAGACGGAATGCAAGCAGAGCGGCGGCGGCGGCACAGCAGCAGGGCGACCAGCAGCGCGGCAAGGACGGCATGCATGTAAAGGCACGTTAAAGGGTCAAAAATATCCCGAGATGAGCAAAGCCGGCCGCAGCGCACAAGCCAGCACAATGGGTCCGAGTATCAGCGCCACGGCATCTCCTGTCCTCGACGCGGTGGTGGCGGCTCCGGGGCTCGGGGAGCTCCTGTGGCACACCACGAGTGGAGCGGCAAAAAAGGAACGAGAGGAATGTAAATGATTTCCAAAGAGAGCGCGGCTGCCTGCCAGCATCGCCAGCCCGGCGGCAGTGCCGCCAGCCAGCCAGCCCAGCCCGACACAAAAAGAGACACGGACACCTTTCGATTCGTTGTTTGCCGGGCCTGGTCGGCCTGGCCGGCTACCTGGTGGACGACAAGACGGGAGCCGCCAGGTGCGCGCGTCGGGTAAGAACCGCAAGACCAAGGGCAAGGAGAGGGAGGGGGTGGGGGGGCGTTTTGTTTGTGGAATCGCCACCATCATCATCACCACACCACCATCATCATCGCATGGACCATCATCATGGACAGTTTTACCGCAGCAATGCGGTGGTTCCAGCGCGGCGGCAGCATTGTGCGCCGGGCCGGCTGAGCGTGTCGCAGGGCGCATGCGGACGCACGCACTCGGGCCTGGACGATGTCCTGGACACGCACGGCTGGGGTCTTGGGCGCGGCGCACGCTCCTTGAGGAAGGTTGGGAGGCGTTCATCATCATTCTGGTGATGGTCGGTTCGATAGCACCACAGCCACCGACAGCTTGATCGTGTAAGTGTGTGTGCCCTGCTGTACACGATGAAAAGGATGCGATACGGTACGTACATATATGAAAAGCCGAGTTTCCCAATGCTCTTGCCCTAAAATGCCGGGTAATCCGACAAAAGGATTGGAGTCAGTAATACACTGCAGAGAGAGTCGCCAGTCCCAGTCCTAAGGGGGATAAAGGGGACAATGACGACGAAATAGAGATGAAGAGACAAGGGAAGGACAGGGCGGTAGAGGACGCAGAGAAAGAGAGAGAGAAATACAGAAAAGGGGGGGGGGCAAGGTCACCCTGAAATGGAGTGAGTGAGAGGGGTGGATAACTAGCAGGAGGCGGGGCGGGCCATAGTGGCCCGGCCAGCGGCGCATGGCCAAAATGACGGCCAGTTTGGCACAACTCCACAAAACGTACCCTGCTAAAAGGAAATGAGCTGAAGAGGTGTTTACTTTGCCTGTCGGGGGAAGAAAACACGACCGTCTCGCTGAAATTAATTCGGTGGTCAGCCAAAGAGTAAATATTTTTCTCTTGCGCACCCTGTAAAATATGTTTGGAAATTACGAAATTGTTTAGGATGTCGTGGCATACCACACAAAACTAATCCTGCTATTAAAGGGTACCTGTTCAAATTCTCCTCGCGTGCCTCCAGGGTGGTGATCCGCGCCGTCTTTTATTTAAACACGGAGAAAAATATTTAGTTGGGACAACGAACAGTTTAGTTGATTTTCGGATAACTAAATAATTTTCGTTGTGACAACGAACAAGCTGTCGTTGAGAAAACTACCTCTCTACTAGTTTAGTCAACTGATACGAACCAGTTTCCACAACGAAAAGTTTTTGGTGTCTGCACAAATGCGCCTTTTGTCCACTTTTCTAGTGATCTGTTACACGGGACTCAACAGTTTCGTTTGGATAACAAACACCACGGTGTTTCGAAGGGAGAATCTTCATTGATTTCTGATCAGGTAATAGCGGAATTTACAAGGCGGGGTGTCTTCCTTGCGAACATTATGAACAGTTTAAGACGTTAACCGCATCAGCTGATATAAAAATAATCTCCATCAGGTTTCGGAATGACTCCTATACCCATATTCTGAGTGAGGAAGGTCAGGGTGCCATAGAAATGCTGCTGGCTGCACCTATCGCGCAACATTTCGTCGTCAGTTATGCTAAAGCGCCCTCTATCGGCTCGGCAGTGCATCTTTGGTCGCAGACGGTAGAGGGCGCTTTAGCATAACTGACGACGAAATGTTGCGCGGGAGGTGCAGCCAGCTGCAGCACAACAAACACTGGGTACGCTCCGCCCTTCCCCAATCTCCCACCGTGCGGAGGGGACGGCGAAGTTCATGACATCGCCACGTCATCGTCACGTCATCGTCTTTGACGAAATGTAACCAGTCGATCCTAATTATCTTAAGTGGAACTGTTTCCAGTAATGGTGTTCCAGTCGAACTCCATGCTCGGATCGTCTGATTGCACGGTTGCGATCGAACTGATTCTTTACGTTGGTAGAGTCATTAAGTGTTGTAAACTGAGCAGCAGGTCGCAACGTCCCCCCAACAAGTTTTGGAAGTGAGCGAGCGAAAAAGTTAGTTGAGGGAACGAACGCCTTTCTTCGTCTGCTTGTTAGTTGGCAAAACTAGTACACGTAGTTAACTTAACCAGTTTGTTTAATGCTCCTCCCAACGCACATAGTGTGCTGCTTCAGCAAGGTGACATTGCCTATGCAACCAAATATTATGCTCACTAGACAAAAATCATTTCGCTGGTGCCACTGAACATAATTCGCCCGACAAGCGAAACTTATATGCAGATACAGCAAACGTGCCCACTACGATAACAGAAAGTTTGTATCCTCAACGAACACTTTTAGTTATCCGAAAATCAACTAAACTGTTGGTTGTCCCAACTAACAATTTGTTGTCTCAGCGAATCATTTTTTTCCGTGAAATGCTTATACTGTACCGGATTCACGCGTGCAGGCGGGCTTGCCTACCGTCGCTCGCCATGGCGCCTTACGGCTGTACTACCGGTACAGTATAAGCATTTTAAAAAGACGGCGCGGATCACTTATCATGTATACGAAGGGGCCGACAAGAAGTCGAAAGCTGACGCGCGAGACGCGAGCTCGCGACTGCTAGAGTCAGAGCGAGGCTCTCGCTGGACTGCGCCGCGCCGGCCGAGCTGCTTCTGCTTTTTATGATGGCCCACAATTAGCTCATCACCAGGATAAACGCCTGCCCC
>NW_026267164.1:1264707-1266653 GCF_000697945.3 Frankliniella occidentalis
GGGGGGGGGAGTCGACGCTCGCTGCTGTTTTGGACTGTTTTGACTTTGCCGCTGATGCCGGGGCGCCAGCACGCGTTAGCGGCAGTCGCAGCAGTAGGCCAGGCAGCCAGTGAGTACAGCGGGAGGAGGCGACAGCCCCTCCCCTCTCCCGCCGGGGCACAAGAATTATGTTGCTCCAACAATCTCATGAATTTTACTGATGCGAATTATGCTAATGTCTAAATAATGCCTCCGACAAACTAAGCAGAGGCACGCGGGGCACCACGGCCGGTTCATTCGACTGCTTGTCCTCCGCCGCCCGGACCGACCCGGCCGTCTTTTCCTCGTGCGCACCGCTCGATATTCGCCGGCGTCACATATCATGAGATTTTCTATGGGCGGCCGGGGGGAGGGGGGAGTAAGGGGTAAACGACGGGTGTGTGAGAGAGCGTGTGTGAGAGTGTGTGTAGAGGGGTCGGGTGGAGCCCAGAGAAACTGACAGCATGGGGGATATAAAGTTCTCCGGGTCAGATTATTTTTCGGGAAAATTGGGAAAAAGTCAGAGGGAAAGTCAGTGGGAAAAACTGGAAGAATGATGGAAACGTGCCGAAACACTCATCCTACGGTAGATGCGAGGGTCAATGTACCTTTTCAGGAAATTAAATAATGTTAACTTCGAAAGTTTTACGCCTTGAAGAGGGTTGTAGGTCATCAACATCGAATGCCTACATGCAAGCTCGCATAGCGCCTGATAGGTAGGCAGCATCTCGTCTGCACTGCATCCGTGTACGGCGGGGTGGCCTACCCTGAGTCCCACAGGCGCCGAGCTCCCCGAATATGCAGAGTGAAGGCAAAAAAAAAGTTCCGTCAAAGCACGGATCGTGGAAGCAGATGATACGTATGTAATGATCAAGCCTTGCATTATATTATTTCAGTACAGAATGTGGAGGTTTCAAAGATCTAACACCCACATTTACAGAATGTTGTTGCTATCTATACCGCTATTTATATCATGCAAGTTTTCCATTGGCGTTTTATTCTCTTTCAGCGTTTAGAATAGCATAGCGTCAGGGCCGGGCGGCCGAGCCGGACCGGGCCGGGTTCGTAGCTGCGCTGCGTAGAGTCCTACACTGTAGGACTCTACGCTGCGCTCCCAGCCGAGCGCCGGCCGAGCCGAGCCGAGCCGAGCCGAGCCGGGCGGGAGGGAGGTAGAAGGGAGGGGGAAGGGGGCTGACGCTGCGGAGCTGACGGCTGTGGCGCGCGCGGACGGACCACCAACAACCAGCCGCCCCCCGTATATCTTCTACTGGTGACGTCACGCTTTGCGTCTCTTGCACGCCGCTTCATGACAGTACAAGCAATGACACATTTGACCTATCATTCTTATTCATTTCAGTTGTGTAAAGTGTTCAAAGTTTCAGTTACAAATGTATCATCTGCTAAAAAGAACGGGCGTACTTTCTGGGCGATCCCTGTATAGCAGCGTGACGAGGTCCGGTGGTGTGATAAGCTAAGAGCCATATATGATGCCGTGTTGTCCTAGTCATAGCCGATGACGGTACCAGAAGTGTGATATGGATATTTGTACTACCCGACTCCACGACTCCTGTGATAAACTTTGCACTGCTGCTGCTCGTTTAAAGCGATCCCGCGACGATTTTCCCTTTTCTTTCCCGCAACTCTCCAGCACGAGCACGGTGGTGGTCCGCTCGGATGCTGCAGCCTCGCGGCGCCCTCTCCAGCACCGGTGCACTTTTACCCACACGCACTCGCCCTGCCCGGCATTCGGGAAGGTTTTTAGCAGCGGCTGCGCTCTTCTTGTGAAATAAAAATAAGTCAAAACCCCGTCTCGCCCCGCAAGTTGGTGCAGGCGCCGTGTTCAGTGTTCTCTCGCCCGGCGCTTGGGAATGCGCGTCAAGTATGCAGCTGGGCCCGGCCCAGCGCGACGTGGCGGGGCGTGGTGGGGT
>NW_026267164.1:1266703-1269666 GCF_000697945.3 Frankliniella occidentalis
GGGGGGGGGGCTAGGGGCCGTGTGGAGGAGGATGCGACCTCTCGTCTCGCAGCCCCGTCCTGTCACCCAGCAGCGCCACGCCACGCCACGCCCCGATTCATCGCTGCGCTGACATTTCTCGGGCGTGACGCCGTATACACCACCCCCATCTTGCAACCCGATACCGTTTGTCCCCTCTCTCTGCCCCTTCCTCTCCCTTTGTCTCCCCCACCCCCCTCGTCCTCCCCGCGACAGCCAGCGTCTTCAAACTTGTGAATAATACTGATTTCGGATGGTAATTAATCCTGCGTAGCGCACGGGAGATGTTAGGGGGGGGGGGGTAATTAATTAATTCAAGGCAAACATAATTTCATCCAATTAAAGGGCATTAACCTGTCGTGGCGCTCGCTTGACGCGCGGCAGGGGCCCTTGCTTCGCTCTTCGCGCTCTACACGCGGCCTTGGCCAGGAAATATTATTAATCTCTCAAAAGTCAAACATGGCGCCACGCTCCGCCACGCTCCGCAGCGCGCCAGGAGGGACTGCTGCTGGAGCTGGCGCCAGGTGGAGCGTGGCGACGAGCACGGAGAAACTACGACCGCTCCGCTGCTAAACGGCGGGCGGGCGGGGGCGGGGGCGGGCTCCCACGAGTCGCAAAAAAGTGTTCAAGAGACGCTGTGAGGCGGGAAAGCGGCACAACAAACTTATCAAGCGCAAAACTCTCCCTAAAAAAATGTTCTTGATTAAAACTCTCTACCACTACCGTGCTGCTGCTGATGCTGCTGATGCTGCTGCTGTGCGCACCTCGCCGGTGGGGGTGGTGTGCAGCATATCAACCCTGCTGGAGGAGATGAGGGGCCTGACGGAGGGGGTGGGCGTGCGGGGCCCCCGAGGCAGCCCGAGGCCCATTCGCGACATGACATGGAGTCCTCCCCAGGACGCCCTCATTGCGGATTCCTCCCCGCACACTGCTCCCCCTCCCCGCCACAGGCTCACGCTCACGCTCGGGACGGGCGTGCCGGCCGAGCATTAGCTCACGCACGCAGGCGCGCGCCGGCCGCCGACATGGACACCGCCACGGGCGCGGCGTGGCAGGCGTGGCGGGGCGGGGCGTGGCGGGGCGTGGTGGGGCGTGGCGGGGCGTGGCGGGGCGGACGAGGTGAAGGTTAGAGAGGACTTGCGCCCCGCCGCCGTCCTGCAGAAGGAAGCGTCTGTTTGCCTCGGATGTTTGTGTCGCCATGAGATGCGCCGGGCACGCGCGATGCGGCATCATGAGACAGCGACGGTACCCATCTTGGACGTCAGTCAGGTTCAACAGCAAGGCGTCGACATATTTTGGGATATCATTTGTAAATTGATAACTGCCGTTGCTCGGAAATGTTGCTATACCAGTAAAATCTAATCTAATCAAAAGTGTTGGTCAAAGACAATCCATTTTAGTTAGACTCTTTTATGGAGATTGCATGTTTTGCAGGGGTCACTTCTTTTTCTTTGACAAGTGTAAACATGCGAAGAAAGAGACCGCGCTTTTAAGTATGCATAGCCTCCACCCACAAGAAATACACAGACTTTGGGTATTTACTTGGGTATGCGAGGGCTGTCCTGGCGGCGTGCACCGGTACCGTCCGGAGCGGGCCGACCGGCCGACCACCACCCGAGGCCGGGCCGATACCACACGAAGTAAGGCGAGCCCGACCCAGTGTATCGCCTTACGCCTTGCAATGCCAAGGTCCACGCTCAGGTGAGCCGCCGTAGGGATACGGGGCGCCGCCAAATATGAAGATGTTTTCAATAAAGTCAATACCGGTCAATACAGTCAGAGCAACTGACTGAGTTGCAAAGAATATTTCATTTCATTAAATTGTAAAAGTAGGGGAGTGGCAAAAGAGCGCAACGCTCGACGCTCGAGAATATCGATAAGCAGAAGCGGGTCGAGTGATTCTTCACGCACAAGCTGGAAACTAAACATTTGGATACGACAGAACAGCAGCAACCCAATATATAATATGAGGAGAGCTCGTCTAGCCCCGCCAGATTGACTGACTGCTCTTGACACTCGAAACGTGCCCACTTGGGCATTAGTGCGAGTGGGAACGGGAGAGTGGGGGCCCGGCGAGAGGGGGAGCGAGCGAGAGAGAGAAAGAGAGAGAGAATAGGGATCGGCGCGACACGGGGTGGTATCGGGTTACACATATGCCACTGCATAACTATATAGAGCCGAGTGGGGGGCGGGGGGATACAATGACCCGCTATTGTTTCCAATCGACAAAACCAAATCAGGAGGAATCGAGATATCTCGATATGATGCGAGTTGACTAACTGTAACCTTCCATACAGCACTTCACAAAGAGCACTCCATTGATGTTGCTGGTTCGCGACGGATGGGGTGGAATGCAGTAAACGAACCTGGAACAGACAGAAAGATAAAAACGAATTAAAATCAGCTTTCATCCAGGTAGATTAGACCAAACGTAAAACCTACAAAACTATAAGTAATTAGAAAAGAGATAGCCTATGGCGGCGTCTATCCTGCCTCTCTTCACACTCACACTCCTTATCTGACGCCCGATCGTGCTCGCGGGTCTCCACAGGTCACTTTCCATCATGGCGTTTGCCTCGAGCTTACACAGAAGCTGTCAGCAATAAATTTGAACCTCCGCTCCGCAGGCCGTCATGTGGCGTTCTACATTACCCCTTCGGCTATACGGAGGGTGGCCCCCGCCCCGCCCCGCCCCGCCCCGCCCCGCACGCACCTGACTGCCCCCCAGTCCAGTGCCAGGTGGAAGGTAAGGTGCGGCAGGGACCGGATGCAGCGGAAGGCGGCCGGCCGAGCAGCCGGGCCAGAGCCGCCTCAGGACGTCATGTTCAACACAAGGGAGCGCACCAACACTTGGAAGGTTTTGGGGTGCTGGCCGCGTGGGCGGGCGATCAATGCCTCAACTGGGTCAGTCGGGTAGGGGTAGGAACGCCACGGGGCGGGGCGGG
>NW_026267164.1:1269716-1277170 GCF_000697945.3 Frankliniella occidentalis
CCCCTCCCTCCTCGCGCCCCCTCCACCACCCTCCAGTCCTCCAGTGTCGCCTCCAGCAGTCTGCTACCGGCGTCGCCCCCACCCCGTCCGCGCGTGCGCCGAGGGCCGAACCGAGCCGAGGGCCGAGCCGAGCGGAGCCGAGCGCGAGGGGGTGAGTTGGGCTGCGTCCGAAGAGCAGCACCCCGCGGCGCCGTCGTCTCACTCACTCGCTCGCGCAGCACCAGCCGCCCCTCCGGACTCGGGGTGGCGTTCGCTTATGCGGAACAGGGGAGGTGGATGGTAAAGGCGGATAGAAGCGGTTACCGTCACTCCCCCTTCTCTCACTCTTTCTCTCCTTCCCTCCCCTATCGTCTTCGAAACCCCACCGCCTTGGCGCCCTTTCACCTACAACGGCCGGATGCGAAAGGAAGTTTAGCAAATTTTTGATCACTCAATATCGCATTCGAGGTCGTTCTGTACAGATTCGTACTCAAAAAGAAAGCCATCATGAAATGCACATTTGTTGTCATTCGACTTGGATTGCTTGGATTGATGAAAGTATAATGCACTAGAAGATGTACCGGGTGTAACTGTGAATGCGCAGCAGTGTTGCGGGTTTGCCTACCCAATTCGCCCGTAAGGCGCCATGGCCCCTGCCGCCCTGGCCTACAAAACAACACCTATGTTGTTTAGATGAAAACTTCCAACACTGTACTTGGTGCTCTGGAGGTCGGGGAGGTACTGCGACGAGTGGACACGGCATAGGGAGGCCTCAGGTCGGTCTTTTCCCGGGGTGTGGTGTGGTGGTGCGAGTGGGAACAGCACATCCCTTTTCGAACACGTCCCTGGCGTCGGGAAGGGGGTTCTAATCCCGACGGTGGAAGCCGTAGGACGGCGGTATGTCCCCTCGTACACTAACAGAAAACTGCTGCTTGCGACGCGAGACGCGAGAGGAGTTGAAGGGTCCAACTTTCCTGAGAGCCAACGACATTGATGGATGGAGTGAGTATGGCTCGTTACGCTTCCCTCGCGACACGTCACAGGCTGAGAGTATCAAAGCAAGAGGAAGTTGGCTCAAATATATGCATCTTTCCGATAGAGCCCACCTGAATATGTTCGCATACATAAAAAAAGAACTACTTCGAAAAGAAAACAAAACAACCTAAAAACGACAACAGAGAGGCAGACAGCCCAATGATTAAAGAAAAACAGGGTGTCGCGGCCGTCATTACCCCGTTGCAGCCCAGTTGCGAGAGTATACGCTAGCACGGAGTAGTGATGCCGTCGGACTGACACCGTGTCCTAGGGACTTGCTTTCTTGCTTTTTGTGCCGAGTGTTTTCATGTCTGTGTGGTTCCCTGTCAGTCCGTAGGCCACAACTATGTTCCACATGCAGCCTTTCATTACAATTTTCAGTCATAGGAGTTTTGAAAAAAAAATTAAAAAGAAGTCGTAGCTTTTAACAGTCTCATATTTAATATTCATCCATTGCATATCCACATCATATATACATTCTTTATATGCAGCATGCGTACTTACATGTACATAATTGGGTACACAAAACACACAAGCATACAGTTTTATCATTTTCTAAGACAGAATAACACAATGTGGTCTAGCACAATTGTAAAGTCCACAGAAATAAAAGAGATGAAGACAAGAAATGCAAGTACCTGGGGGCAGTCTTGATATGAAAAACAAAAGGAAAAATGTACTTTCAAAAGACGTTTCCTATGCCTCATTCAAGCAGACATAATACAATAACTGGCATTCATGAATTTACACACACAAATTGCAAGCAATGCCACAAAGATTATCACATTGAATTTTGAAAGGGTATGGAAAGCTTATCCTTTAGTATGTGGCATGCTGACATTATAGAAGTAAATAAATTTAAATCCAACTCAAAAACAGACAAGTTTAATGAAATAAATATTTATCACAAACTGTACATGATGGCTAAAATCATTGCAGGAGCAATGTTGTTATTTTCTTACTTACTAACAGTATAGACACTTTTGTGGTGGTCTTACTTAGTTACGTGTTTCTTAAAATGTAAAAAAAATTGAATTGCGTAGACACTGCAAAGTCTTTGTTCACTTTCATGTACCGAAAGAAGAAGTGTAGTTTGCATATCTTCTGAACACTAAACCCCACAACTTGTTGATGTGTTGACGTGTGTGGGTTGTTCTTGCTCCACCATACTTCCATGATGATGTTACTTTCTCTTCAGCTGATGAACAAATTTTTTAATTGCAGTGAACAGAGCCACATACAGAACAGCACTTCCCTACAACTTGCAGTTTGGAAAGGGAAGAGTTTATCACTCACTTTGTATTCTAATACTTATACACAGCATGAATTCTATAACACTCAGAAAGAGATATTATGGACTCCATAATTAATATTTGTGATTTTGTTTTCAGGATTCAAGAGGATTTAATACTCAGTGGATCATGCAAAGAACTTTAATACAACTTTCTCTCCCTTACTGAAAAGGAATGATACTTGCTGTGATCAAAATTCAGCTGGGGTTTTTGCTGCAGCATTTGTCATAAATAAAATCAAGGCACTGACTGGAAAAGACATTTGGTTCCGACTCTTAAGCTATCTGGCCCTTTGGTTTAAGAGCACAACATGTATGGCCTCACAACTGGGACTGAACCCAAAATTTCAGTCCCATACCTCCACTGGCAAAAAAAAAAAAAAAAATTACATCAGATAAAATGAAAAGCAATTATCATTAATCAAAGATAAATATAGAAAGATGTCAATACTGAGGAATACTGAATGACACAGGTTGTTTCATCACGCTGCTGAGGTTGAGAGAGATATATTGAGACTAGGAAGTCCATAAGAACATGAAATGTTTGGTTTACTTAATGTCAACTTATAACAAGGAACTAAAGATAAATATTTTCTTACCCTCAAACTTTTGTACATATCCACATTGGGTAACTAGTAAAAATCAATACTGGTTTCCTAGAAGTACATAGCACATGTACCTCATGAGCAAAAAAATAAAATAAATCATATTAAGTACATTAAGTTAAAAATAATAATGACTAAAAGTTGAAAGCCACTAGTTAACTCAGAACTCCTGACATGACTTGCCTTCACTTAGTTAGGTAGTTCATTGACTCAGACATGAGAAATCCATTCACTTTGAACCTAGGCACTTTGCCGTTCATGATCAGACTGTAAAAACTCAAAAAAAAATAGCACAAGGCTTGAGCATTTGTATGTTACAATGAAGGAAAGAGTGCTAACCATGATTGGAAAATGAAAAAGGATAAAAAAAATCACAAAGAGTTCATTAAAATGTTGAAAAAAATATTGCAAATAGATATACTTGTGCCATAAACTTCACAGTCAAACTTTGCATTCCATGATTGAAATAGTTCAACAGTTCAAATAAATGCAGTTTTGTGACAGTAATAGACATTTTGAAATTCTAAGTATAAAACACGGTATTGCACCTTTTTAAAATTCATTTTAAAAACAGAACGTATTTCTGATTAAAATTTGACACATCTCAGTTTCACATACATCTTTGTATTGTCCGACAGTAACATAGTAAAGCAAAGCAACAAAGCAGAATTGAAAGAAATGCGATATGTTCTAAAATTAAGTTATAAAAAGTGAAACTCTGAAAATACTTCCTGTAATAAGTCCATCAGAGTAGGTTGAGGCAGGTGAGAGGGCAAGGAAACATGAGCGTACGGTTCGGTACAACCGTAAACACAATCGTCATACTAAACCATCATCTCGTTTAAGATTGATGTTCTGTTCAGCACAGAAGTCTCTTGTTAGTGGGAGACAGTTAAAGTAGGTACAAATTTCGCAGTCATAAACGGGAATAACGTAAAATAGCGCAATCAGCGCAGCAAATAGGAATGTAGAGGACAGTAGGCACACCCAGATTAGAGCTATTTTGCGTTGCCTGTCGTATGGCCCAAATGACACAAAAGGTAAGAGAGCATATGATAGTAAGAATCCAAATATGAATCCAAATACATGTGCATAGTTGTCTACCCAAGGGAGAAGACCAAGCACAAACAGCATCAAAGTGATACCCAATAACTTAAAAAGTGCATGTGAAGGCCTTTTTAACATGGGCCACACATTCAGTACTTCCACTATGAGACAGGCTAACAGTCCAAATTGTGAACCAGCAGGACCAACCTAAACAGAAAATATAGATTTTAGAAGCCATAAATTAACACATAAGTTTGATTTAGATAAGGTTGGGAAAATAATCTTACCTCTGCTCGGTATGGAACAAATATGGCACTTGCAAGGTTCCCGGCTACACCAGAACCAATATATATGCACCCAATTCGGAAGGGTCCTGTGAGCTTCTCTAAATCTCTCATCAAAAAATACTGAATTACTATGGTTATCACCAGATGGAACAACCTGAATAGGGCAGTAAAAATAGTTAGCACATTACAGAGGAAAAGAAAAATTTACAATAAATCATAGAATTATAGAAAATTACCCTGCATGAAGAAATAATGATGTCCAAAGCCGATAAAATTGGTCTGGAACTTCTGGAGTATAAAATGGCATCATACCACATACATCATCCAAGCAGGAAACCTAGAAATAATTCAGTTTTGTTATTAAATTACCAAAACAATAGTAGGTTACAGATACACCGTTTTATGAAAATTTCTTATGTTTTCTTCAGATTTGAGGATGATATCACCTACCTGTGAGCATAGGGATGCTTCCTCATGAAAATATCCCCTCACAAAATCACAGTATTCTTTTGTTGTGATCTCACATGAGCCATGAATTCCAATGCAACATGGATGACCAATGACCTCACACACCATATGCTCAGCAGCTTTATCTTTAGACTGAAAGCGTCTTTGAGGTGGACCTCGAGAATTTGTCTTCCTACAAATTGGCCACTTTGTGATATCGTCTGGCCACTCAAATGGTGCTATTGAGGCTGGGGCCTCACAATATCTGTGGAAGAAAAAGAAAAATTAATTAAAATATGAAACTAGTTTTGATTTTATTACAACATAAATTCAATGATGCATACTTTGGATCCAAACCACACACGGAACCTGATATTCGGCCTCCTGGCCCCAGATTTCCAGAGCTCCACTTCTTCCATAATTCAATTGTATACTGTAATAAGTTGAAAAGAAAAAGGTGAGAGATGTTTAATAGAAGAGCCCTCTAAGAAGACAGTGAACATTTCTTTATAAATGCTTGTTTCAGAAGCTGTGGAAAAAAAATTACACTTCAAATCAAAATCACTGCACATGCTTGAAGAAAACTGAAATGAAGATTATTATTTTCTCCACATCCCAACATTGCTACAACTAGAAACAAGCAGGAAAAAAATGGTTTTAACAGAACATAAAAACAATAATTAAAGACAAAATACTAATGATTGACAGGTTTAAATATTAATCAAAGTCTCTTCTAAAAAAAAAAGAGACGAAAAACAGGGAGCACTGAACATATGAATAAGCAATTCAAGACAATAAATGGAACAACTACATTCAACCTAGAACCATTTTTAATTTTTTTTTGCAGTTGACCTACCGGTGATCTCGTTCCACGTGGCAAGACCAGCAAGAGGGAAAAAGACAATACAGGTCACACACATGGTACATTTGACTATTGAGTCTTCAATACATGATTTTTTTAAAAGAAAAAAAAAGCATCAACAGGAAACTCAACATTTCTGGGTAATGTTTTGTGTTTTATAAAGTAATACTTACTGAGCAATCACTTCTAGAGCTCTGAACACAACCAGACTCATCATTTCTAATGCAACATGCTGTATTTCTTTCCTTCATTCTACTTTCTTCTATTTCCTTGAGAATTTTTGCATCTTTTCTCATGCAGGGTCCAAATTTGGCTCCAAGATGTATAAGATCCGCCTACACAAAAAGAAGACACAAATAGTCAGTGATGGAAAAAAAAAATCAGTCCACATATATTGATTAATATTATGAGTTTCTTAAACTTACTGCTCTAGGACCAATCCAGAAGTTAGCTGGCTCTGAATAATCAACTTGCTTCAGAGAGAGGCTAGTTGTTAGGACCTGCAAAACCAAGGCGTTCCAATGATCAAAATGTTATGATCAAAAGTTTGAACACCCATACACAATTTTGTTTTTCTCAGTGAAACTTACCAAGCCGGAGCGCTGAGTCAGGTTAATCCCGATAGTCCCAAACCCGTAACACGCAATTGAAATAATAAGAATGAGGATTTGCACGGTGGTGACCCAGTACGTGAAGTAGGGCCGGTGATCCTCCAGGTCCTCCAGCTGCTCCCTCACTTTCGGTTGCCGCGCCACTGACCGCTTCACCGACCGCCTGGAACCACCACAGACAAGACGTGTGAGGCCACAGTGTGGTCACAGGCCAGAGGGCGCACTAAAGGTAGGCAGCCCAGCACTCACCCGAAGAGCCGGCCGACGACGCCCATGCCGTACTGCCTCCTGTCAGAGTTGTCCTTGACCCTGTCCACGAGCGGCGGCTGCATCCGCCTCAAGCCCACCTCCCTGCAGGAGCTCTCGCCCCGCAGGTCGGCTGGCTGTCGCGAGGCCGTCCTCGTCCAGCACCGGTCCCTGCGGACGCACAAGAACAACCGTGAGTGACCGACCGCCTGGGGAGGACCACCGGCAAGAGTGGCGACAATCAGAGGCTGCTCACGCACCTGGCGGGAGTGTAGCTGCCGTGGTAGCCGTGGCCGCCATCGACTGCGTCGCGCAGGTGCTCGCGCTGCGCCGCGGACGCCGCAGCTGCAGAGGTCGGCGCCGACCCGGACGGGTCCAGCAGGTGGCTCAGCTCACCGGCACCCGGCACGGCGCCGTCGAGGCCCGCCGGCAGCTCGCGCGAGTCCTTGGTCACTTGGTCGAAGAACGGCTGCAAACACGGAAAGAACAAACCGCATGAGATGCAATGCTCTCATCTACCCAATGTTGGTCACCCGACCGACCGCGACGCTCACCTCCTGCACCGAGTGCAGTCCGACGGTGGGCGAGGGCGTTCGCAGCCTGCCGTCGTCCAGGTTCACCTGCGGCACGGTGGAGGGCTGGATGGACCGGGACAGCGTCCTGGCCAGAGCAGGCTCCCTGGCACGTTGCCTCGCCAATCGCTGCACCGCGCGAAAAACAAAACAACGAAACATATTACAAACCGCACACAACAGGGTGGTGCAAGTTTCTACAATCATGTGCCCCCTAGCAGTCTTGATCCTTCGCACAATCCCGCTGCAATCATGTGAACATGAACATCCTATCGCAATCCAGCGAAATCTAATTGCAATCGCATTATGCGCGTACGCAGAACGTGTGAGATGTGGTGGCGGCGGCCGCCCCGCATCCCATGGCACGTCACTCCCGCCCTACTCAGTCGGTCGGTTCTTTTTGCCCTACCCCCCTGGACCGGGCCGGGGGTGCTGGATGCTGAGTGCTCGCCCCGCCCCGCCCCGCCCCGCC
>NW_026267164.1:1281180-1288062 GCF_000697945.3 Frankliniella occidentalis
CCCTCACGGCTGCCCACCCTCTTCACCTTCTGCCTCACTACCCCCCTCCTCCTCTCCGGTCTCTACTCGACGACGCTTTACCGTCTGGCGCAGGTGTGTGACATACACATACACACATACACGCACACCTACACACACACCACTCCGACCCATAAGTTGAAGGAGGACCTCCTCCCTTCCCTCATCCCCGATCCCAGCACCAGCACCCCCGCCACACTTACCCCCCGGCAGGAGCCTTGCTACTCCGAGCTCATGGGTTACGTGACACGTCGACTTTGGCAACCTGCTTCACACACACACACACACACACACACGCCCGTCACAGAGCAACACTCACCGACACGACGTAGGCCACCCCGCTGAAGGTCATCCTGGCCACGGACTCTTTCCGGCGCACGGGTGGCTCCTCCAGGCGGGCGTTGTCCGTCACGTCCTGCGGCCCGGACAGCGGCAGCACGTCCGGCCGGGCGAATCGCGACTGAAACGCGGAAAAAGGGAAAAGGGCGTAAATCAAACAGACACTGGCAAAACAAATGTAAAAAGTTGCACACCAAATGATGTGCAGTATCAAGGGTGCAAACACTAAACACTTCATCATGTCGAACTGAACTAGACGTCAATTAGTGTGCAAACAATAGACATTTCGTTAACGTTTCCGTAACTAATGTATGGTATTTGCACACTACGAAGGGCAAAGTTCAGTTAAACACCGTGTAATGCGCAAATCATGAGTAGCACACTTAGATGTGCATTATTTGCACATTTCTTATACTAAGTGGAGACACACAAAAATCTTCGCTGAGACATTCCGAAATGTTACGAATGATACACTAGACGTTAAGTTTTGTGCCTCGCGGGCAGGGGTGCTAACACAGTCTTGCACTCACTTGCATCTATGAAAGGGAGCTACAAACTACACACTAAATTGCAATGGATTTTTTTTTGTCCACAGAAGAATGTATTTTTAAGTACATCTTGACAGGGTGCATTTTTACATCTTGCAAATGACAAAAATTTGCATCATATCTTGGACAATTTTTATTTTTGTCCACCGATAAGATGCGAATTTGCCATTTGCAAGATGTAAAAATGCATCCTGTCAAGATGTACTTAAAAACGCATCTTGCTGTGGACAAAAAAAGGCCATTGGAATTTAGTGCGTACCTCTCTTATTCCAGGGGTCACATTGGTGCGCAGCAGTCCCGCAACCATTTACTTCTCCACCACACCAACAACCACCACGTGCCACTCTCTTCGCCATACTTGTACTTCTTGTCACTTTTCCCTTCGATTTTCACGCGCTCCTCTCGCGAGGTGAACGGGAGAAAGGGGGAAAAAGCACGACCTTGAGAGGGAAAGAAATCCCTTTTCCTGTAACGTTCAGGGGTTCCATTATTTAAGGCGGGCTCACGACTGGAGAGCTGCCCCGGCCGCGTGGATGTCCCTCAGAAGTAAGACAGGCTCCGCGCGCTCCGCCCGCGTCGGGTCGGGACCACGGTCGGGACGAGGGCAGACAGAGAGACGGATGTTTGTCTTGAAGCGGAAGCGAGTGCGAGCGAGGTACTGCTTCCCCTCACAGGAAGGAAACCAAGCAGCGAGAACTGACGTCAAGCCGGGAGGCAGAGCAAGGTGGGTAGGTGCGGGCGAGTGCGGGGCACGTGGACAGCCAGTATTTTGGTTTTGGTAATTTGTGTCAAGTAACGCTGCTGCCTCGTTTCACGCTCTGTATCTTTCTTTTTAGCATGGTCTCGGTAAAGTAGAAAGCTAGAAAGCTCCGTGGGCACAGTGAACAACATCCTGAAGTGACGATACTTTTCGTAAATTTGCTTTGAAATTGATATGCGTAAGTTTGCAATCACTGTTTAAAATTTACGAACAACTTCTGTAAATTTACCAAAAAAGCCCTGATAAACTTAGCAACGCCGTCGCTATTGTTGCTTGTCGGTGGTGCTCACCTGGCTGTAGGGCGTGGACGGCGTGACTGGCGTGGTGGGCAGCGAGGGCGTGAGCGCGAACTCGTCCTTGAGGTCGCCGTAGCGCCGCGCCGCCAGCCGCTTCCGCCGGTCCACCCACCGCGCGCGCTGGGCGCTCTCCTGGGCCGCGTCCACGCCGAAGAAGGCGGCCGTCTCGCGCTTGATGTAGCTGAGAGCGGAAGAAAGGAAGGAAAAGGGCACGTATTAGCGATAAGGGTCACAGATCGACAAAAACAACAAAAAACGACACCTCTTATACTTATTGTTTTTCTTTCCATTTATCTCTCCCTCCATAACCCCGCCCCAACCCCCACAACCGCCCCCACCACACCACCCACCCCCAGCGACGCGCCGTCTTTTTCCGTCACCGGGCTTAGCTCGGGAGAACGATGAGCGTGACGAAATAAAACAAAGCTGAGCCAGAGGCCTTGCGCGCGCAGGCCTCTTGGGCGAGGTCCTGGCTGCCGCTGCTGCTGCTGCCGCCGCCGCTCTGGGGAAAAGGAAACCATTTCAGATGGCCCGGGGGGGAGGCCCTCCGCCCTCCCTCATCAGAGTGTCGCAGACACATTTCCCTCTTGCTTTGCCTGCTCCGCGCCACATCGTAAGAAGACGCCTCTGCCCCGCCCCGCCCCGCCCCGCCATGGCGCAACGAGCACCCGGGCGCTAGCCAGCCATCCCCAGGCGTCGCGCCCCTAAGAACTACATTATACATTCAATCTCCCCTGGCTTTGGGCCGCGCCACCGCCACGCCCCGCCACACCCCGCCACGCCCCGCCACGCCCCGCCACGCCCCGCCACGCCACGCCCCACCCACACCAACCAGCACGCCCTCGATCTACAGCAGGTCGTGGCGGGGCGCGGCACGGCGTGGACGCGAGGCCCTATCCCCTCTCAGATTTTGGACTCCCCCCCGTCCATCCCCCCCGCCCTATGTAAGCAACAGATATCAGCGACACGTCCCTCGCCGTCTCCTTAACGCGTTTTCCTCATGGATCCTTCCCTTCTCCACCCTCCCTGCCCCCGCGACACACACATGCTGCTCGTACGCTTGTAAGTTTGCGGCCCAGTTTGCAAGACTTGCAGCAGGTTTAAGCCCCCCACCTCCCACCCCCTCGGTAACGGTGCGAGTAAGCCCGACGGCGACGGACGGGAAGCTGCCCTGACGTCAGCCGGGGAGGCGCCAGGAGCCATATGTGCGAGTGAGAGAGCGGCAGGGGGTGGGGCACCCGTGTGGGGCACCCTGTCTCCAATCAACTAACTCTCTCGCACTATTGTTCCTGCCGCGCTGTGGAGCGTGAGCTCCTCAAACTCCCAGTCCAGGAGGGCCACCCAACCCCTGCCTGCCGCGCTCGAGGTCCCTCGAGTACACGATGCTGATGATCATCACCCCCCCCCCTCACCCCAGGCGGAGCTGTGAGCGCTTGCGAGTTATGTGATCCAGGATACACAGGAGGCCCGGCAGGCTAGAGTCCCCACTCCCTCACATTCGCGTTTCTTCTCTCTCTCACTCCCAAGTCAGTTGCGATCAGCCATAACAGCAACATTTCATTTTTTCAGGCCTTGCCTAAGGCTCCTTGCTGCAAGCCCCACCCTGGCCAACCAACCACCCTCTCGGCGCACCCCACCGTGCGCCGCCCGCCCCATTTACGGCAGTGGCGTAGCCAGGCTGGTGGGATTACTGCAACGCGCTCCGGCTCGGGACGTGCCGCAGCCGTGCCCTGGGGGATTGTTTCCTCAAGTCTCTCTCTCTCTCTCTCTCTCTCTCTCTCTCTCTCTCTCTCTCTCTCTCTCTCCGGTGGTGCTGAGAGGAGGTGAGGCCGTGGCGTAGTGCAGCAGGGCGGCGCATGGCGGCGCCGGCAACAGATTATGTTCCAGTCGATTAACTTCGAGGGGTTCCTAATATCTTGAGCCCTGTTTGTTTTCCGATTCCGCGAGCTCGTGGCACCTCCCCAAGCCCCGCCCTGACTTCTCTTTCTTTTTTTCCCTGTTTTTATTTTCCTCTTGCGAAGATTTAAAAGCCAACACCTCTGCGCGTGTCGGCTGTAGATCAGTATATCACAGCCAGCAGCAGCAGCCACGTGCAGCCCGAGTGGCGATTAGGCGAAGGAGAAACGACTTGGGTTAATATCCGCTAGACACGGCCCGTATAAATCGGTGGGTAATCTGAGGTAATCCAAACGTAACTCTGGTGCCATCACTGTCACAAACATTATTGTGATTTCATGATTTTTGTTTCTCAGCTTTCTCTTACGAAAACTTTGTTTTTAACACGAAACATCATTTCACTAATTGCTCTAATTTACGAGTATGAAATTTGTACATGTTCGGTTGAATCGTGTATAAGCCGAGAGAATTTCTGATCTTCAGCAGGAAATATATTTGTCGTATTTACGAAAAGTTCGAATATTTTCGTAAATTATTTCTTATGAAAGAATTCGTAACAGTGTTTTCCGTTTTAAATCACGAAGACCTATTTACGGTGATCGAAGGCAATTTGGGAATTATCCCCAGGTTAATCTTGTGCTTGTGTTTCCCACCACTTTCACGATACGAAGCCACCGTGAAATCACACTTCTTTGGAGTCGAAATTAGGGCATTTTGCTACCGTAATTTGAAACAGTTGTAAACCTCGTTGTGAACCAATCGTAATAATTTCTGAAGTTGATCAATTTTGGACAACGAATAAGACGAGTTGTGATTTCACAAATACATAGTTCTGACAACGTTTTTCACAAAAAAAAAATTCTTGGTGAAGTGTTCTCCCTTTCTAAGAGACTTTTGCTTGGTAGAGACAGTCTTTGGGGGACTGTCTAAAACGAGGTCTTAAAACAGTGTGTACTCAGAGTAAACCGAGGTAACACTCAGAAAAATGAAAAGCTGTAGTAGCCATCGTATGCTTACCTCAAGCACAACAATAAAGTATATTTCAGGCAACCACGGCATACGGGTGTCTCATAACCAGAAATACGTTTTTCACCTTTGGCGGATTGCTATCTCAAGCATATTTTATGGGTATCCCTAAAGGAACCATACTACGATGGTTGCTATAGCTTCTCAATTTTCCTGGGTGAAGACACTGAACACGATGTCTTGGAGTTGTTGCCCCCTTACGATTAGGTTCCTGTCCCACCGGGGTCGACACCCTCGTCGGGCTGCACGGTCCTGGCCGTGTCGGTTGCGATACTCACTTGCGGACGATCTCGGACTTGGACTGCTGGCGCTGCAGACGGTGGCGCGAGGGCCCCGCGCTGCCCGCGCCCTGGCTGTGGCCCGGCGCCAGGCTCTGGCTCGCCGACATCCGCCGCACGTCCGAGAAGGACACGCCAGCCTGCGTCCTGGCCGTGGCCACACCCGCGGGCGCAGACAGCTGCGGCGACAGGTGGTGGGGGTGGGGGTGGCCGCCGGGGTGCAGCTGCGGCGGCGAGGCCGGCGGCTCGAGCGAGGCGGTGGTGGTGGAGGCCGTGGAGCTGCCGCCGCTGTGGCCGCTGCCCCCGCTGTCCCGGTCCAGCGCGCCCTGCGGCCGCTGCAGCGGCGCCCCACTGTGCTGGCTGTCCGCGCTGCAACACAAAGGACGTCAAAATCAACCCCAGTCGCGCACAGACAACACCAGGACGATTAACCACGTCGTCATACTGCGCAGTAAAAACAAGGCAAATACGAATATTAATTTCAATATAATAAAGTTGAACGATTAAAAAATTCTTTTATGAAGTTACACATTACAATTATCATACGGCGTCATACAGTTACTTCATATTCTGAAAAAAAAAACAAAAAAAACTAAAGTGGCCGGAACGTTTGTTTTAAGCGACAAGCTGCTGTTAAGGACAATCATTGTTACATAGTCGTTTGCCCCATCATCGTCAGCTGACGTCACCCCCTCCATCGTCGGTGCTGACGGTTCTTCGAGATGATTACAATTCGGCGCCAAGGCCAAAACTTTAACATGAAGAACATTCTTCTCCGCCCCGCCCCCGCCCCGCCACACCCTCCGCGCCCCGCTCCGCGCCACCACCCACGCCTGCCCGCAAGGGTTCACCTCACGCCAACCTTGACGTCGAGCAGCAGCATCAGAGCGAGGCTGGCTACGGCGGAGGAGGAAGAGAACCCAAGCCACCTCGGGAATCTCGCGTTATGAGTTTGATAAAAGAATGCCGGTGCCTGGCGCCGGGGCGATGCGGGGCGGGGCTGGGCGCGCGCACGGCATCGAACTGCCCCAATCAGCATGCCGTGCCGGGGCCGTGCCCAGCGGGCGGGACCAGCGGGCGGCCGGGATTCTTTTGAAGTTGACGGCGGTACAATCACGAAGCGAAAAGAATTCCACCAGCACCAGCTGCTCGTGTAAGGCCACGGTTTTTTCCTCTCTCTCTCTCTCTCTCTCTCTCTCTCTCTCTCTCTCTCTCTCTCTCTCTCTCTCTCTCCCATTTTCCCTTTCTCTCACTCACTCACTCACTCTCCCCCTCCGCCTTTAATTTTTATCAACGCAGGAGTGGAATTCTTTTTTTGTCGGAATTGGCTACTATATAGCTCTTCAGGAAGAAATTTCATATACAATTTCCGCAAAGGCCATGCCATTCAACACGAGCATAACGCCATTTTTTTGTTTGCTTATTTCTTCCCTGCTCACCTGGACACATTGATGGAGGGCGTCGGTGAGGCGGCCGGTAGGGGCTGCTGAGAAGACTGCTGGCCCAGCTGCTGTTGTTGTTGCTGCTGTTGCTGCTGCTGTTGCTGCTGCTGCTGCTGCTGACTCTGGCCGGTCACTCCCCTCCTGTGGGCAGATACATAAAGGAAAAGGTCAGTGACGTTGCAGTTTTTGCTGGTGCTGGTGTTTTATTTGCGTATGGGTGTATGGTGGCAACTTGCTGCTTTTGTCAAGTGTAGGGAAGTATGGGGGGAGGTGGAGGGG
>NW_026267164.1:1289026-1290898 GCF_000697945.3 Frankliniella occidentalis
ATTGATGGTGGCCGCGAGGAGGGGGAAGAGCTTGCAAAGGGGTGCGCGAGACTCGGAGACCCGACGGCCATGGCCTCGGCGCCCATCTCGCCTCTCAAGGACAGTGTAGTGCCGCCCCATTAAGAGGGCTCGGTTCAGCCCACCCCGCCCTCGCCGGCCGGTCCAGCCTCGCCCACCCCACCCCACTCTGTATACTGTTATCGCTCACTCGATAATAGCCTATAAATTCCCCAAGCGTGGAAATGTTCCTGTTTTATTGAGGGCGACCCACACCAGCCCGGCCGGGCCCACTCCTCCTCAGAACAGGGGCGTAGTTAAGTAGGTCGCAGGCAGGCAGCGCGGGCGGGGCGGGGCAGCAACAGTTGCATGCCAGCGCAAGAGAAGGAGCGAGATGACGAAGCGGGGGAGGAGAATGAGAGGGAAGAGAAGGAGAAGGGGAAGAAGGAGGAGGAGGAGGAGAGGGGCTGAGGATTGTTCTTGCAGGACGTGTCAAGCAGCCGCGGCACCCGCAACCTCGACAACGTCATCACCATCAACGGCACGCCCCGCTTGCGCCCCGCGCACCCTTGCAGCAGCAGCACACTCTGGCAAAATAAAAATAAAATAGACCCCTCTCCCCTCCTTACAAACAAGGAGGGATAGGAGAGGGAGAAGGGAGGAAAGGGGGAGAAGAGGGGGATGAGGAAAAGAGGAAAAAGAAGGAGAGGACAGGGAGAGGAGGGAAAGAAGGCACGGCACAGCCCCGTTCTGCATGCGCGGTGACCCGGCATGGCTGCTGGTACCCGCTGCCGCTCGGAAACCGCATCATCCAATAAAAACGGAACGCGTTGGTGACATTAATATCCACGCCCAATGGCGCACGGACCGGGGAGCCGGGGCGCAGCAGGCGAGGGCGGAGGTCACCAGGACGGGCGGAGCTCTGCGGGGTCAGGGGTCACGGGGACGCCACCGCAGGGAGCGCCATACGGCACTCCAAAGTGGGGTAAAACTGCTATTATTTTCGAAAGACGGGGGAGGGGGAGGAGGGGACCACCCAGGTTATGAAAGACTGTTGCGAATTTCTACGTCGCGGCATTAATTACAGCGTGTTGTAAAACGCACGATGGGACCGTTGTTGTTTGTGGGGAGTGGTTGCGACGAATTTACATTTTATACACCTTTTGTTTCCCCCAAAAGAACGAGCACCCTGTTATGTCGTTGTAAAGACGCAGGCAAAGGTGCGTGCGTGCATGCGTGCGCGGGCTGGTCAAATAACCACTACAGTGAGACTGAGGCGGATAGAGAGGGGGAGAGAGAGAATTGGGAGGGGGGGCGAGGTAGTAGCCCGAGAGAGGTCGATGAAGGCCACAATGATAATGGACAGCCCCTTATAACTCGAATCAGCAGCCCCAACACGAGTCGACACGCATGCGTCCGCACCCGGCCCTCCTATAGCCGGCCTGACTCACGGGGCGGGCAGCAGGGCGGGCGACATGCCAGGGCAGGGCGGGCGGCGGGTATCAACAGTGCGGCGACAAACAACATCGACGGGCCCGGCTCACGTGACTGGATGCATCAGAGGAGTTTCCACAGCGACTCGCGCGGTGGCGGTGGAGGTCGTGGCGATAATAGAGAGGGGGGGGGGAGAAGGCCCTAATTTCAAGGTTATGGGGTCGGAGTGTTTACGCGCCAAGGTCTGCGGGGGAGCGTCGCCGGGAGCACAACGGGGCGGCAGGGCACCGCGCCGAGCCATCCCCTGCTTGCTCGCGGACAGCGCGAACAGAAAGCGACCGAAAGCGAGAGACAGAGAGAGACAGAGAGAGAGGGAGAGAGAGGGAGAGAGAGAGGGAGAGAGAGAGGGAGAGAGAGAGAGGGAGGGAGGGAGAGAGAGAG
>NW_026267164.1:1291273-1299312 GCF_000697945.3 Frankliniella occidentalis
GGCGGGGAGGGGAGAGGAAGCTGATTCAATTCAGGCGCTCCAGTATATACTTTCTTTCGTTTGATAGCCATCAGCCTCGCCTCCATGGCTTCCATGTCCTTTCGGTTCTCATGACAATACCTCCTCCCCCCTCCTACTCACCCACTCTTCGGAGCGACCTTCCCCGCTCCGCCGTTTTCTTATAAAAGTGATGTCAAAAAGAAACAGCATTTTCTGTCCTCCCCCTTTTCGCCTTTTATTTTACTTTTTTCGTGGAGGGCGCCCATTTGACTGCTTCTGCTAGCAACTTTATGCTACCCGAGACTTGAAACAGGCGCGACGACGGCGACCCGAGAGACAATGAGAATGTCGTTCGGGGGGAATATACCTTATTTCGGGTCGCGAGCCAAGACAATGGCCCCGCCATCTTGCCCGGCTAAACTTTGACACTTGAGCAGAGTCGTTAGCCGCCGGCCCCGCAAAAAGCGAAAAGGGAGGAGGAGAGCCGGTCCGGGGAGTCGGCGCGCTGCGGTCGAGGAGCGGCGGAAGTGATTTTTAAAGAACACACTGCTGATAATCCCCTCTTATTCCCGCGCCGTCGCCGAGGAGGATCGCCATCAGACGGCGATGATGACGATGGGAATGCGAATCGCGTCCGCCGCAAAGTGCGCGGGCGCCATCTGAATTTAAAATAAAAGTAAATTCCTCTTCTTCCGAAGGGTAGCGGCGGCGGCGGCGACGTCGGAGGAGCAGGATCCGCCTCGCTCCGCTTCTCTCCGGGGCCGACGGATCCCCCGCGCCCCTCCCGCTCCGCAGGGATGCTGATCATCACAGTATCGCCTGCCACCGCCCCCACAGCCCCCGCCGCCCCCGCCGCTGTAGCCGCGCGTCGCCCCCAATTGGAGACCCAATCGCCCCCGAGGAATGTCGACCGAGCTCATCTCGTCCTGCGCAGCCCCGCCCCGCCCCGCGCCGCCCCGCGCCGCCCCGCCCCGGGAACGCCTTGACGCCGTCCATCCCACCAGCGTGCACGGAGAGCCCTCTTCTTGCTACACTTTCTTTCTGCTTATACACTCGACTCCTCTCCAGAGGAATGATAAACCGACATTTCATGATCGTTTTATTTATATTTCTCCTTCAGAAAGACGAAAAGTAGTAACGAGGCAATATTTTTTTTCGGTTTGTTTCATGATATGTCAAAGTCCCTGTTCTAGAACAAGCAGAAAAAAATACGTCGGGGAGACATAGTCCTGAAAAAAGGGACGAAAGATTGAGGTGATATATGGTGTAATAGAAGGAGATTGAGGAAAGTAGGGGGAGGAAAGTAGGGGGAGGAGAGAGGGGGAGTCAGAGAAAGAGAGACAGAGAGGGGGGGGGGGGTACGAGAGTCGAAAGGAAAAGGAGAAAAAGGAGTAGCGCGACAAGCCACGGCAATCAGAGAGAAAGCGACGCTAAGCAGGCGCAGGGCGACGCAGGGCGGCACTGGGTGGGCGCTGGCGCATATTGAGTACAGCGCCCCCGGGCCCTGGGCCGTAGGCCGGGTGAAGTCAAGGGCAACAGCGTCGAGGTCTGCGTGAACCCGACCCTGGGCCAGCCGGCTTCGTGGCGCCGGCGTTACGCAGTCAGAGTGTTACATGTTACACGCGGTTTAGCGACAGCGCAGTACCTGCAATACCAGGTGGCTGATTCACGCCGCGCACTTCTGTAGGTATACTGTACCGCATGTACGAGTGCGGGCGGGCTTGCCTATTCGCTCGGCTCGTAAGGCGCCGTGGACAGGGGCGATAGGCAAGCCCGCCCGCACTCGTACATGCGGTACAGTATACCTACAGAAGTGCGCGGCGTGAATCAGCCACCTGGTATATGTCATAATTTTAAAAAAATCAGTGTATAAATGCAACCACAATTTTTTTGCTTATCGATTTTTATAGACAGCCGTTGAGAGCACGTCAGTGGCCGCGGGGACTAAAATATGCGAAAATATGTGTGCGATATAACTGCACGCACTGAGAAAACAATCAGTCTGAGCACTATACATTTAGTGTCCAGATCGAAGCTTTTTCGTTGTACTATTTGTCTAGCGCTGGGAGCTGAACGTCGGTCTAGCGCGGTCTAGCGTCCCAGCAGAGCACTAAAACTCAATGGATGAGCACCATCTCATTTTTAGCTGGGACAAAAGTTGGGAGCATTAGACGAACGTTTAGTGCCCGGAAATAAATATTTTTCTTAGTGCAATGGTTAATTTTGTGACCATGTTATAGTTGTCTAGTCCACGGCCACGAAGAAACCATACGATGTTCGCTAGAGCTCTCCACTTCTCTGTGCTGTGCGACGGCACGGGTCAGCAGGTCCGGTCTAATGCGCCGTGCCGAGCTGTTATTGTCGCGCTGCAGCGGGCGGGGCTGGCGAGGCGGCCGCGCGGTGCAGGCATCTCTTATTTCCGGGGAAGAGTGACACAATCTGCACGGACGTCCTTCAGCTGTCCTCGACAAGCGAGTGGCACACTACGCCGCGTCCCTCTCTCTATCTCTCGCTCTCTGACTTTTCTGAACTTTATCTTTTTGAACCCATCTCTGTCATCACGAGGGACCGGAGCAAGGGCGCATCGCATCATCCCGTCTGAATTCAGTAGACATTTCGTTTTTTTGGTCAAATTCGTCCCACAAAGTATATGCGGCGCACTGCATCAGAGCAGCAGGCAACTACAACTACACAAGAGCATGCACGAACAACACAAACAAGTTCCTACTTTTGTTTCGCCCGCCCGCCCGCTTCGCCAGCCCAGCCACCACTATAGATAGGGGCTGCTGATTCTTATTCAGCGGACAACGCCTGCCGGGCGGACAATACTCGCAATACACCTGGCGCCCCCTCCCCTGCGCAGCTGGTGTATTCCGACATCGAGATTGGGGAGCGCCCGGCGATGGCCCGGCCCGGCCCCGGGCGGCCCCTCCACTCGCACTAGTTCGCGCTTCGATGCCACCGTCACGAACTAGGGCAGGGTCGCGCCGGGCCGCGCCGGGCGCGCGCGGGAGGGGCGCTTGAGAGGTAAAGGCTCGAGCAGCGGGGGGAGGAGGGGGCCTCAAGGAGGGGGACGAAGGCGACCGGAGCCAGGAGGCCGGATGAAGATCTTACCACGCCAGTCTAAAGGCCGAGGACACTTTTGATTGCTAAAACGTTTGCACTCCGCAAGAAACTGATAGTATTTGGCTTCGTTATGGGCTCTTTAAATGCAAAACTTTAAAGTTTGGGATATCTTCTCGAATTTTTGTTGCAAATTTTCAGCCTTATAATTTCAGTGTAAACTGTTGGCAATGTTGTTTCAGAGAGAGCCAAATTTTGGCAGTCTAATGGGGCCAAAATGTATGGCAGTCTCTAAAACCAAATCGTCAAGAATTGACATTTGAAAATAAGGATTATGCACCAAAGGCTTGCAAAGCAACGGCGTTTATAAGGTACAGGTCCATCTTAGCGTTTGAGTTTGGTTGGCCAGGTGGGGTGCCCGTGCCCGGGAGGGGGAGATGGGGCGATGGAGGATGCCGACTATATATGGAGTAGTAGTGAAGGTAGCAGACCAATGAGTCGAAACGGGGGGAGGGGGAGGGGGGGGGGGTATGATGAGGGGAAAGGAAGGGGGTGCAAGCGCCGCGGTGCCTTAATTTGTTCCTGGCGCGGAGGAGATTTACGGCTAGTTGTGTATTCCGAGCGTGCAGCGCCAGGCAGTGCATGGCCCGGCCCGGGCGATATGGAAATATCTCACGCGTGTGGACCGTGGCGCGGCGGGGCGGGGAATAGTACACAAGGAAAAATACCCCTACACATACACGAGCTGCTGCTCAGCGGGGGGGAGAGAGAGAGAGAGAGAGAGAGAGAGAGAGAGAGAGAGAGAGAGAGAGAGAGAGAGAGAGAGAGAGAGCGCAGAAAAGCAGGCCGTAGACTGAAAGCGCCTGCGGACGGGAGAGTAGGCAAGCCCGTCGAACTCCGCTACGGCGCGGGCGGCCTCACCGCCTGCCTACCGCAGAGCGCCTGCGGATGGGAGGGTAGGCCAGCCCGCCCGACATCCCTGCGGAGCCAGCGGCCTATCGCAGAGCCCGGCAGGCGCTCGCAGAGCGCTGCTGCGGCGAAGCAAGCAGTGTGCCATTAAGTGTCATTATTAACACTTCAGGAATAAAATAACGTCTCCATCAAACAACAAAAAATATTTTTAAAAAACAGAGGTCAAAATTAAACGCGCGGCAGAGCAGGCAAAATATCAATGAAAACAAAAATGCCACAACAACTTACAAAATAAAAACAATATCAGGATCCTCCCGGATATAGAAGGATCTACAGTAAAACTGCAGACCCCGCGCGGCGCGCGGTGTCGAACCGCTGTTTAATTGTTGTTCAACTGCAATTTTTAGCCCTTTTTCATGACTTTGTCGAAATTAGTGCGGTTCGTCTACTCTTTAACTCCAGTTCCCCCGGTCCCCCCACCCTCCCACCGCTGCGCTCTCCTCGGCGGCGCGGGGTGAATTAGCGGCCGGGGCCACCGTATCTGCGGCCTTGTGTGCGAATGCCCGCAAATGTTTGCTTGTCCGACCCCGTTTTACCCTCTCCACCCCCGCGTCAGGCATCGGGTTCCTCCTCGTCCTTCTCCACTACTTCAAACATATTCCACGCTTTTCTCCTGCAGTTACTGCCCCCCCCCCCCTCTCACTCTCTCATAGTGGCGGGGAGTAGTTGTTCCTCCTCGCGACGAGGCGTTATTGAATCTCTCCCGGACAAGCAAGTTGAAGGAGGAGGATCGGAACCTCAACTCTAAAAAATAAATGTGAATGTGCGCGGATATTTGAAGAAAAGTGAGTGCGCTCTAAATTAATTTCTGAAGACAATTTGTTCTGTGACTTACTGTGCCAGTATTCTATAGCCTTATAACATTATTGTGAATTAGTAACGCACACAGAGGTCCATAATTAGATACAAAATGGTCCTTCGTATTTTAGGCTTCACTCAGTTCCTTACGAAGAGAGGTCTTCATATTATGAAGAATTGAGTTTGTAACGTACAAAGGATCTGGAACCATCATATTATTACAAACGAATTTTCTCCGTATTACAAACACGGTAAAAATGGTTTCTTGTACTTCAAGACCTAGTCTTGGATGCCATAGGCGTTCTCCATAAGATCCAAGACCGGGTCTTGAAATACAAGAAACTTTTTTTACCGTGAAGAGCACGAGTTTAAGAAGAGACGCGTGCTCTTCGTATAACAAAGCCGAGCCGTTCGTAATACAAAGGAATTGTTTGTATTACAAAGGTTCCAAATCCTTTGCACGTAACAAAGAGTTCTTTGTAAAAAACTTACAGTGTTGAGTTAAGTTTAGTTATGGGAACACACTCTTCGTGGGTGACCCATTAAGTCTACATAACATGTGATGAAATACCGTACAAGTTTTTTTTTTCAGAGTACATACCCCATCACATTCCCCTCTATTGCCCTTCTGCTGGCTGCCTTCGCCTTTCGCTCCATCGCTCCACCACGCCCCGCCATACCCCGCCGCGCCACGTCTCGCCACGCCGCCGCCCGCCGTCACCGACCGAGATAATGATTTTAGTGTTTCACCCGCTGGATCGCATTAGCATAATTGCGTTTTTACCCGCACCACTTGAGACGGGCCTGAGCGGAGCGGCGGGGGGTCGGGGTGCGCCAACGGGGTGGGAAGGGGAGGGCGTGGCGACCCCAGTCGAAGCGTGACGAGCGTGGGTCGCTAACAGGCAGAACCGTTCAACGACGTCCTCGCCAAAGCGTTTTGTTGCACTGTTAAAGCCCTACAAACAAATTAATTTGCACTAAGCTGAGGAACATTTTGGCAGCTTTGAAATAGAAAGCTTTTCACTGTGAAAAATAGTAGGTAGGTTCACAGGAAAATTTTCCTTGACGCAAGTTGTAAAATTACAATTTGGAATCATAAAAATACATTCAGTACGTATCGACTTCAAATCCATTGGCGAGTAAAAAATGTAAGGAAGAGAGCATGAGTGTGCTTAAAGGTGTGCGCAGGTGGAAATCGCCTGCGTGTAGCAGGAAGACAGGGGATTAAAACGAAGAGGTGGACTGAAGAGGGCAGTCAACTGTGTGAGGGATGAAGAGGAAACGGAAGGAAAGGCGCGGGGAGTGGAGACTGTGAGGAGGATTCGCACAACGTCAAACCTCATTAGTGGAGAACATATTTTGTACGCCAAGCCCATCATGCACGTGGAGATTCAAACAACCCACAGCCTATACGACCGCAAGCACCGCAACCACCGCAGCGTCAGTGATGGGCTGAGAGCGACTAGGCGCACGCATGTTTGTACTTCTGTCCCACATAAACACACTTACACAAACACGTATCACAGGCACACGGCATGAAGTCTTCCCTCAAAACATCTCTATTCTGATCCACATACCCCCCCCCCCCCTCTCTCTCTCCTCTCTCCCTCTCTCTCACACACACACAGACACACACATTGGCATGTTCCTGGTTCCTCTACTCCTGGGACTTAGAGGGTGTAATGTGCCGAGTGCAGTCATCTTTGACATTTGGCGTGGAATAGAGCGGAGCGAGTGGGGGAATAAAGGGGGGAGGAGGAGGAGAAATGGGAGAGGGGCGGGAGGGAAGAGGATGCGGGTGGTAAAGTTGGTAATGGTTGGTGAAGGGAAGGGGAAGGTGGGTGCGGTTGACAGGCATAAAAGGGTAGGGGGAGAGAGGGAGAGAGAGAGAGGGAGTAAAGAGAGTATGAGCGTGAGACAAGATAGAGAGGGAGAGGGGGAGGGCGGGGGAGCATGTTGAACGCGTCGTTTTAAGCCGCTTTGTTTTCAGCGCTGGGGGGCGGCCGTGTATTAACGCAGGCACTTAACGCCACGCCACAAATCTCTCCCAGCAGTCTTGTGATTTGTGCCTCGCGTTGCGCGCCGCACCTCGCCGTACCGCCTGAGGCGCCCTTCAAGGTCCACTCCGCTCACCGCGGGTCGCTGTCCACCCCCCCCCCCTCCCTCGCCGCGCGCTCATCGGAGGCAAAAGAACGTATGAAAGGGACGAGGACCCGCGTCGTCCGCGCGTCTAAGTGAAGGGACGTCGTGTGAGTTATTGCCCTGGGCTCGGGCCGAAACTAGAAGGAAAGGAAAGGGGGAAAAAACTGAGGGAAAAGAAAAAGCAAATTTGCGCGACAAATCATCAGAGCAATGAAAACACACGCGCGGCAGCAGGCCGGCCTGCCAGCGCCGTGTTTGCATTCGCGGACAAATCGCAACAAATCGCCGCTTTGCGTCGACTCTTCACCGTCCCCCAAAAACAGACGCATGGGCTGACAAATTTTTCATACTTGCGCCGCACCAGAACCACCACCGCCATGCGGGCCCGACCAACAGCACCGCCATCTCCACTCCGGAGGGAGGAGGCAAAATTGCACGGGGACTGTGAAGGTCAACAAGCACACAAACACACACACAGTGCGGCCGGCCCGCGGCCGCGCCATACACAAAGCGCACACCTACACAAAACGAATAAAGGTGTTTCTGTAAACCTGCTGCGTCATTTTTTAGGAGTAAGATTTGTCATTTGTTGGACGCGCGGATTCATAGGTGATCTACCGCAGTGTCGTAATTTCAAAGAAAAGATAGGATTTTACATTTGTTTACAGGTTTTGTCAAAGTATTCTGCTGATATTTTGCTCCATTACGCTGACAATGTTTTCTCACACTCGGTGTAACTACAGCGCACACATAATTCACGGTTTGAAACGGTAGTTTCCTGCCACTCACCGTATAGTTAACGATAAAAGCTGTAGTCTGAAATTATTTTAATAATTGACAGATTTTGTAAAAAAAAAGCAATTTTTTTTTCACAGGGCTCACGTCGTCGTAAAGCTTCGCCTAGTACATTCGTCCGCACCTAGCAGGGCGCGAGCCCAACACACGCACAACGAGAGAGGGGGAGAGAGAGAGAGAGAGGAAGGGGGAGGGAATGAATGAGGGATGAAGTGAGAAAGAGGGCGCGCAACTGGAGGTCAAGCAGCAGGCAATGTGAGTTGCGAGGG
>NW_026267164.1:1306842-1307800 GCF_000697945.3 Frankliniella occidentalis
GGGGGGGCAGCAGCAGAAGGATTGCGAGGGATGGGCAACAGGGTAAAGAAACTCGAGCAGGAGGGGGGAGGGGTTGAAAGGGTAGAGCGTGTGGAAGAGACAGGTGGACAAGACATGGGGCGCGGAGGCCGGCGGCGCGGCGGGGGGCCGGCCAACATCACACGGCCCTGGGAATACAAACTGTGACCTCGTCCGTCACACCCGCGGTGGCGCCCGACCTCCACGCGCCCCACGACCTCTGTCCCGGCGTGGTAATCAGCCCCGACCGGTCGCAGAGGAAAGGGCGAACAACAACAACGTAATGTATGCCGAGCGCCTGCCTCCTCGCAAGGGCAGCGGCCGAGACGAGGATGCTGTCCGAGGGCGACAGGAGACGACGAGAGTATGAGCCCGGCCCCCGCCCTGGCGTTATGGACCCACACACGGCAATAAACGAAAACCACTGTCTCAAAGCACATCTCAAATGAATGCAAATTTCTATCTGAAAAGTCACAATTAGTACTAGCCTCAGTATGATTAAATTTTGTGTATCTAATTGAGAGACAAATTTACATCTACTTTCAGATGTGCTTAAGAACGTATCATCGCTGGATACAAAATTGCCCTTTCGCATAGTGGAAGTGACCTAAACTCCTCGCGAGAAAAAGTTTATGGGATCCACTCGCATAGTGTAATGTGTGAAAGTAACCGCAAAGCCAGCCCCAGTGTCGTTTCCTGCCCCCTCTTCCTCTTTGGCGGACACGCCTCACTCGAGTGGCGCGTGGTGCGCGCTGGCGTGGAATGCCCGGCGGGAGGCCCGCCCCGCCGAGGACGGCGACGAGAGCGGCACGGGGCGTAGCGTAGCAGGGTGGGTGAGGTGGAAGGGAAGCCAGGCCAAGGGAATAACATGGGGGTTACAATAAGGAGGGCTGTGGAGCGAGATGAGGGGCTGGGGGGTGTAGAGCGAGGCGGGGTTGGG
>NW_026267164.1:1307850-1310368 GCF_000697945.3 Frankliniella occidentalis
CGCGAAACTTCGTAGATCCAGTTCCGCAACTCTAAAACTAAAAGTAACACACTCGGTTTGACAATCTGACAATTTAATCACTTGTGAGAGGGTATCAAAGTCGCGAAGTGAGCGCCGCAGCCGTTGGCGCTTTTCATACCCACTCAAGTGCACTGCTGCCAACATTCCAGCGAACTGTGCGCGAATTCAAATAAAACGATTGAATATTTCAAAGCTGACCAATGCATGCAATAATGCACACAGATAATCCTCGTAAATTATCGATTCTTAGGCAAACCCGCTTCTCGCTGTCTGTGCAGCACATTTTGAGGAGATACGGAATGTGACAGACAGACAGACAGACTCACGACGGACACATCGCCTGACCCCTCATCGACTTGGACTGAGCTTCGCTCAGCGATGATCAGGGACTCACAGGGACGATCCGGACGCGTCGACTGATTACAATGGCGCCAAGCTCGCCGACCACCAGCAGCGGATGGAGCGACAGGCGTCTTTATCTCTCTCTCTTCCTCGCTAATAAGCCAGTTGACAGTGTTAAATTCATGTAATTTACGATTTACAAAAGATATTTGCTATCGATATCACGCAGTGTTGACGACTGACCACACCCAGAAAAGCGTGTTATTGGATCAAGCGCATTGTACTTAAGAATTCTCAGAAAACCGTTATGAATGTTGTAATAACTGATTTCAAAATTGACAATGTTATGAAATTTCCCAACGACGTTTGCAATTTTAGAACTGATTCTGATGTAAAATTTCACAACTTTCTTAACAGTGCTGACTAGATCCAGTACTCATTGTTGCTCAGTCCATGGTTTTTATGTCAGGCCCGAAGGTTGATTCAATCCTACATAATCAAAAAGACGGTACTTGTGTCAATCACGTAGATTACACTCGATTCAAAGTACAATGTGCTTGATTTAAGAATACGATTTTCTTTGGTCCATTTCTGCTCGTCAAGAACGTCCCAAGTAGGTACAAAGTGACAGGAGATTTTAAAATTTTAAAATTTTAAAAACCTAGTTCCGCTTGTTCCACAACATAATAAATTTGTAGGTGAAACTATCAAATGTATTCGAGTGGGGCTATGTTTCTGTCTCTGCTCTCTATCCTCCGTCTCTCCTCAAACGCAAACGCGCGCGCGCGCGCACAGACACACACACACACACACGAACACACACACCTTCACATGAATGAAACAAAAGAATGAGTGAGAGGGAAAAGAGGATAAAGCGGGGGAGTAGGGGGGGGGGGGTCGTCGAAACATGTAACGAATAAAGGGAGGGGAGGAAAGGGGGGGGGTGAGTTTTGTGGTGGAGATTTGCGAGCCATTTCACTTAATGGAGTCCTGTCCGGAAGAGAACTGAGCCGTCCGCCTGTCTGCCAGCTGTCCGTCCGTCCTTTCCCCGCCCACTCAGACCAAAACTTGCCAATTACGGAAGCATTATGAAAAGATGAAAAAAAGGCAGCCGTGAATAACCAACCGATCCATACAGAATAATCAACGAGGAAGCTGTGAGTATGCGATTTTATTTCCGTCTGCCCGCACACCAGTTTTGCATAAAACACACACATAAAAACACGTGACTAAAAATTATGAAGAGTACTCCTCTCACATGTTTGAACGCGCATACCCAACCCCGCCACTGTAATGGGTCTTTGTAAAATTTTGATATTTCGTAGCTTCCGAGTCAGAAACGGTAAACCGACAACTTGGAGTAAAAGGCACGAAGTTCAACCGCTGGATCCGAGATCCACGCAGTTCCTATCCCTGTAGCGAAGAACTGCGTGGATCTCGGATCAAGCGGCTGAACTGCGTGGATCTCGGATCCAGCGGTTGAACTGCGTGCCCTTTATTCAAAGGTGTCGAAACGATATTTCGAAATTAACTTACGAGCCACCGTAACATGCAGTCTATAACTCGGTAATACATGTTTATGGTGTCGAAATTTATTTTTTACAAGAACTGGAATTAATTGTATCTCTTAAATATTTTCTGAAGAAAATCCTTTGCTGCAAAAGGCAATGGCGAACTGTATATTCCACAGAGTGGGACACACAATGACGGCTCACTCTCCCGACACCCCGCTGCGAGGCTAGCGCGCCGGGCTGGGCTCATGCATACCACCGCGAGCCTGCCCTAACGCCCCCAGCCCCCTCCCCACGAAGGTCGCGCCAGAGATATAGAGCACCGTGTTGCCAAGCTGTCCGGTCCAGGGACGGTGGCGTGCGGGCCGTGCAGGAATGCCTCCCCGTTCCTCCTTCTCGCCAGCTCTCCCTCTCTCTCTCCTTCTCTGTCTGTCTCTCTCTCTCTCTCCCCTCGCGCGCATTGAGCCCAAGGAGGGCTTGGGCCCTGGGGGCAATAAGTGCCTCCAGGCGTGCCCAATCGCCTCCCCTTCCTCCCGCAGCCCTTTCCTTCTCATATCACCCGTGGAGTTCACCCATCCCCCCCTCCCCTGTCGGCTTCTTGCCATGCTCTCATGACGTCACGTTTGTCTTGCCCCCTCCCCCCC
>NW_026267164.1:1310418-1310937 GCF_000697945.3 Frankliniella occidentalis
GAGGGAGGGGAGGGAGGGAAAGAGGGGAGAGGGAAAACGCGACGAGGATTACACGCGGCCGCATTACGAAACGGGAGCAAGGGCAGCGCGCTGTGAGGCGAAAAAGGACGCGCGACGGGGGAGGGGGGAGGGAAATAGAACATAAGAGAAGGCACCAACGGCGCGGCGCTGATCACGGGCTTCGGGATGCAGGAGGAACACCCTGCAAGAGCTGCGGCAACCACCCCAACCCAACCCCGCCCCCACAAGCGCTACACAGAAGGGCATTTCCCATTCATCGCTTTATGTTGCTCGTACTGTAGAACACAGCGGCAGCATACTTGCTCGGCCCTTTGAGTAAATCGGGATGGTGTTGGGGTGGTCGAGGGGGCGATGGCGGCCGAGGAAGGAGGGAGGGAGCCAGCAGCAGCAGCAGCAGAAGCAGCAGCAGCAGCAGCAGCAGCAGCAGCAGCAGCAGCAGCAGCAGCAGCAGCAGCAGCAGCAGCAGCGGCGGCGGCGGAGGCCGCGAGAGAGAGAGAG
>NW_026267164.1:1310987-1317457 GCF_000697945.3 Frankliniella occidentalis
GAGGCAGGGTGGGCGGGGCGGTTCCGGGTACCTCGGGACCATGAGGCCCCGCGCGTGCACTCCCGGCGCATATATACGAACAAAAAGTTGTTGCTTTTCAGTTTGGCGCACCAGTCGTTCCATCGCTCTATGCAAAGGAGCAAGCAGGCAGGATTTCAGAGGAAAGGGTACGTTTGTTTAAATACAGCGGAGGGGGGAAATCACGCATGAGTGCGCCCCCGCTCTGGTCAATTCCTAGAGTCTGCAGTTTCCTTGTGCACGACTCAATAGAATTCTTCATATCCAAGCAGTACACAGGTTATATACAGCGAGGGGTCCGCCATGCCACTCACAAACTCGTTGTACACTTTGACCACCCCAATTTGCTCGCGCCAACTCGCTTGAACTCGTTGTGCCAGCTGGCTGAAGCCGCGCATACTTCCGTCGTTATACTGTACCGCATGCCCGCGTGCGAGCGGGTTGCCTACTCTCACGGGGCGATAAGGACATTTCGCCCCGTCGTGGGAGACGGTAGGCAAGCCCACCCCCACCCGCACGGCTGCATGTGGTAAGCTACGACATTGTCCGGGGTATGTGGGCCATCTTGTACCGGGCGTAACTGTGAATACGCAGCCGTGTATGGCCGCAGGGGTGCCATGGCCCCCTACGGGTGTAAAGGGTAGGCACGCCCGCAACTCTGCGCTGCGTATTCAGTTTCGCTACATGCCGTCGGGTCGCGAGAGCCCCGGTATTCTCCGAAACGGGAAGCAAGGAAGAGGGAAGGGGAATATAACAGAGGTACGTATCAGAGTGCGCGGTCGGTCGGTCGGTACAGAGCCCGACGACTGCCTCTTACGCACGAGGTCACCCATTTCCCGCCCACCTACCTCCCTCGGGGGTTACGGAGAACGGTGTCCGCCAGCTGTCCGACCCTTTTAACACCTCGCCACGAGGAGGGCCCAGCCCAGCCCAGCCGCCCAGCCCCACGCCCCCAGCCCCAGCCTCCCGACGTCTCTTGAGCCGCGCCGAGCCCGGGAGTGGTGTCAGCCTCCCCGACACAATTAATACGGCGCAAACTAACGGGATTAGGAGGCCGTCGGCGCGCAGCCGGGCCCGGCGGCTCTGGCGGCGGCGCGTGCGAGCCGACTGCAGTGCGTACCGCGAGCGACACATCAGCATAAATCACTTGTTGGGGGTTGCTCACCGATCGGGCCGCAGGCGGCGCTCCGGCATCTCGGCCTCGGTCTCGCTGTGCTTAAGCGCCGCCCGCTTCTCATCTCGGTCGGTGGGGGGGTCGGCTCCGCCCGGCTCGGTCTGTCGCACCCAACATTCCTCTCCCTGGTCCGGTGGTGGGCGCACCCAGCGGCCCGGCCTCAACCAGTAATGGATGGTGCACGAAACACGTAACGCGCAACATCTCCTTACCGCAGCAGCAGCGCCGCCCAATACACACAGCTCGCTCGCGCTTTCATGCGAAATGTTATAGCGGCATCAACGGCGAGCATGGTCATAAATAACCATACAGGTTTGTGTCTGCCGCGTTATTCTGATAAAAAAAAGACTGCCATATCACATTAATCGCTGAATTTATTCAAAATTTCGGCCAGGTTTGTCCTTGGTCCTCCTTATCCCGCCCATACTCAGAGCGGAGGAGACCATCCTAGCCCTAGAGTAGTGTATATAGTCGTTTTTGATCCCAACGGCCCGTGCAGGCGACGTGAGGCCCCCGCGCTCCTTCCCTGACCACCTCCTCCTCCCCCTCCTTGGGGGCCCCGCCGGGGGATCCACAGAGTACGTTACCTTGTTTGCGCCAATTACGCACATCCACCCCGCCACATTGGCCCTCGCCGCAGGAGGGGGCGCCGTGTGTGTGTGTGTGTGTGTGTGTGTGCGCGCGCGCGCGTGTGTTTGCACATGCCACATACCGTGCGGTATACGACCTTCGACTGCTCCCCCTGACAAGGAGGATTGTATGCCTCTGGCACGCACGGTAACACTACGAGGGGGCCCCAGCGACGCAACACTGGAAAGCCGCGAGGGCAGAGCAGAGGTTATTGGTCCAAGCGTTCCCGTGGCGCTCAATGTTGTTGCCATTTTTGCAGAGGCTACAGAGGTTTCCATAGGCACTAAAATCTAGCACCTTTAAGTATTTTAGTACCGGGTGATTCAGAGCACGCGCCGCCGTGTAGCGGGTGTGCCTATCCTTGACTTAGCGGGCGCACGAGTGAGAGGTGAGGGAGGGGACCCCTGTGCGCCCGCCGAGTCGAGGATAGGCAAAACCGCTACACGGTGGCGCGTGCTCTGAATCACCCGGTCTCTGGAAACTGAACATACTAGACAAGGAGGGAGGAAGACGCTGCTAAAATCCACATCAGCCCAAATCAGACGAAAAATCTTTCATCCGAATTATCCGATGGACTCAGACTAGAAACAGCAGGGGGTAGGCGCTGCTAGAATCCGCAGAAGTTAAAATCAGACGCAAAATAGTTCATCTGAATTCTCCGATGGAAGAGGGAGAATCCTCTCCCACTGAAGACAACGACGTCCACTGTGACTTTCCACCCAGTCTTTCGCGACTCGCAGTTGGTCGTCGCGAAAGGCAGCAGGGAGTTGGCGGGAAACCTTTCTGCGGAAGGCGAGGAGAACTTTTGGGGCGCGCGAGCGCTGCGCAAGATGCGCGAGGCAGTCGCGATGAGCACGTCCCGGAACACACACGCGCGCGCACACACGCACACACACACACACACACACACACACACACAGAAGACTCCTCTCTAATGCGTGCTCTAAAGGCCAAAGAGGACAACGTACCTCGACACCGTCAGATTCCAGAGGGCTCCAGTGAGCGTACAGCTGCTACAGCTCCCGCTCTCAGCTCTCAAACGTGAGGCAGCAGCAGCGGAGCAGACGTCGCGCCCCCCGGGCCGTCCTATCCTCTCCGCTCTGCCTCTCTCTCCTCCACCACCACCCTCCCGTCACCCCTCGGCGACCTTGCAGTCGACTCCCTGTTCATATCAGATCACACGCAGCCACGCGCCTCCCGCCCGCACCCCACCCCGCGGCCCTCGCCAGCAGGTGACTCCTCGTTTAATAATAATCCTATAGGATTAACTGATGACTATAGTCGGTGGGATCACCCAACTGGAGTGGCCTTCATACTAATTCTCACCCCCCCCCTCTCTCTCTCTCTCTCTCTGATTTTAGAGCGGGTGCGTTTCTGTGACCTTCTCAGCGCCGCCACCGTGGACGACGGAGCGTACAACTTTTCCTCGAAAGCCAGTCAGAAAGGCGTGGGCGTGGCATTCACCGTCTGAAATAATTATTTTCCTTGGCACACAGCAGCAGGCAGGCGCCGACCGCCCTCGGGCACCGCAGCCTCTGCACCTGCTCGCTCTCAACAGCAGCTCACGCTTGGCAAGAGAGAAATACCTCTGGCAAAGAGGTATAAGCAAATAATTTTCATTTGATTACGAAACGAGGATGAGTTTGCTGTCAAAGCAAACCCGCATGCGGGGCGGCATCGAGGAGACTCCTCACAGGGTGAGAACTCCTGATAACAACCCCTAAACACACACACATACACGTGCTCTCCCTCTCTCTCTCTCTCTCTCTCTCTCTCTCTCTCTCTCTCTCTCTCTCTCTCTCTCTCTGACATCCCTTTATCACTCGTCCAGGTGAGACGACGACGACGACTCTGAGGAGGATAAAGGCCCCCCCTCCCTCCCTCCCCTCTCGCCCCTTTAGAACAAGGAGTTGGTTCCCGCATGGCAGAGGCAGACGGGACGCGTCAGAATAAATCATTGCCGCCCCGGCGAGGCGGCAAACACTTCCCGGACGCCACTCGCTCGACAATTCGACACAACAGAGCGCAGAGCGGCGCAGAGCTGCTGCTCCAAACTCGCAGAGCGCCCACAGCGAGCGAAGCCCCCGCGCCCGCTGCCTATACTGCAGTGAACACACACTGCCCGCAAAAGAACGCCCGTGGAATTCCAAATGTGAACAAACAAAAACTTTTGCTCCCTCTCCTTTTATTTCTTTTTCTTCTTTTTTTCGTATTCTCGCGCGCTCAAAGAGGGGATGGTGTCTGATTTCAGTTCAGTCTTGCAGCCCTTCCGATACGATTGCCTACAGTGGAAAAACATAAGTGCTATATAACACCTTTCAAGTGTGCTACTGCAGTAGTGCCTTTGTAAAGGCAATAATAACATAGCCAAAAATAACACCGTTGGAGGCCAGTAGCAATAGCACCTTTGTAAAGGCACTATTTCACTCACCCCTCTAAAAGGGCATTAGATTAGATTTCCAGGGAACATATACATGGGAGAGGCCACCATATTTGGCCATGTAGATATACTTGATGATGCTGCTTTTAAATAATCGCATTACCGATATGATTACGTTAATAATGCAGCACGCCTATTCTCACTGGCTGCGCACAGTCGATGGGAAGCAACGAGGGATTATCCGATTTGCGTTCGGTCTGCTAAGTCGCTCAAAGTGAAACAAGCGAAAAGCGGCAGGAAAAAGAGGAGGGGGGGTGGCGGCGAACGCAGCCCGTCAGGCGAAGCAGCATGTATTTTTGGACGTCCCGGATTTGACGGGCGAGCGATTAGCGACCGGCTAACTGTCCAGCAGAGGAAAGTGCTTCCGCGGCGCCCAGCAGCATTGGGGCAGAGCGGGGCGGGCGATTTACAGGGGAGATTTAACTTTGTTGCCGTTTGCGAACGAACAGGGAAAAGTGGATCGTTGTTGTCATGGCCATCAATTCGACCGCCACAAAGTATTAAGGATCTCGCGTACAAATTTGTCAGTATTGTTGTTTACTATAGGGGCCTTTGCTGTGCAGCTGGTGGCCACATGATCGGATCGTACTCTGTCCAGAGATACACAAGAAGTAGTTGTGGGAGGAGATTACAAACAAAGGGATGGGGACGGCCGGGCCGTGGATCGGAGGAAATTGAGAAGCGGTCATGCAGTGCCAAAATAATCTCTTGCGGGCCGCCCCTCCCCAACCCACCCCCTTATACTCGGGCACCCACACAGTCTCCCCTCCCTCTCCCAGCATCAGGCCCGCCCCGCAACCCAACAAGTTTAGTTTCAGGCAACGGACGGGCTGCGAATAGGAGGGGGAGGGGACTGGGAGAGGGATGGGGAGACGGCAGGAGCGCGGTAAAGGGACCCCGGAGAGGAAGAGATAAATGCCGGGCGGATGACAAACCGATATTATTCGCACCTGAAACTTGGACACGGTGGACGCGGAGGGCTTATCGCGCGCGCACAAATCACGAGCCCGCCCCGCCCCGCCACACGTCAGGTAATTGTTTCTCATTTGTTAATTTCACTTCTTTCTCGATATCTTTTGGAAAGGTTCACGTAAAAAAAGACAGTCTTTTCAATAAGTATAATAGGCTTGCCCCGTGAATACGCGCTTAAATTTTTGTGTGTGTGAGGGGGGGGGCGTGTCAATGGGAAAGATAGGAATCTCGTTTACATTGGAATGTAGGGCTAAAGTTACGGGACAGGGAAAGGGGGGAGAAAAGGGGGCAAGAGGGTGGCAGTGGCAGATAGGTCTTGCGAAGCAAGCCCACATCGTTAAGCGGGTCTACCTCCCACCTCCCCACTACTACTTATTTGAGTGCCCCCCGCCGACACCCCACCCCATCCTTTGCCGGTGATATCAGACGAGGAACTGGGAAAGGGAGAGAGAGGGAAGTTAAGAAACAAGGAAGAGAAGATCGAGTTCCGCTCCAGCCTGTTATCATGATGAAAGGTCTCGTTAATTGTTTCTTCCCAGGCATGCGATACTGCACTGCACTGTTAAAAATATTTTGTGATTTTCCAACACTTGTACGATACGAAGCAAGTGTGGTGAAATCACAAGACTTCTTTGTACTCAAAAATAGTGCATTTTGCTATCTGAATTGGAAATAGTTGTGAACCAATCGTATTTTTTTGTAAGTTAATCAATTGTTAACAACGAAGAAGAGTTGTGATTTCACAAAGAGATCAGGCAACATTTTTCACAACGAATTATTCGTGAAGTTCTGACTTTCTTTTAACAGTGTGGATGCTTGTGTGCGCAAGTTGCACACTATTCTGTGCATTCAGCGCTACATGACATCCGATGACATCGCACACAGCGGAGTGCTGCGGCGGTGCGGTCGCACTCTTTGTCACCAAATAACTCTTTCGGTCAAAGCGACCGCTGGAATGGGAGGGCAGAGTGATCTCGGTGAAAATAGCTGACCTGTCAGCTGTGGCCCAGGCTGTGGCGCTGCAGGCAGGTGGCAAGCGTTGTAATGTCCTCTGGGCCGCACCTGTCAGCTGTCTGTCCGGCCACGCACACGAGCTGACACCAGCAAGTCTGTTTAACGCGAGCTTAAGGGTCGCACACGAAAGCAAGAGAAGAGAAGAGAAGTAAAGAGAAGAGAAGTAAAGAGAAGAGAAGTAAAGAGAAGAGAAGTAAAGAGAAGAGAAGTAAAGAGAAGAGA
>NW_026267164.1:1317507-1319829 GCF_000697945.3 Frankliniella occidentalis
CCCCGGGTCCCCATCGCCGTCCAGCTGGCTCTTGTGGTGCGGGCCGCTTACTCTATATTCCTCTCGATACTAAAGCCCTGCGGAAGCTTGTTCGCCTCGACCACTCGAGAGGTCCAACGGGGAGTGGCCAATAATCAAACTAATTGCCTGAGTATCCGTAGCAGAAGCACACTGCAATACGGGACGCAGCTACTCTTAGTAAAGTTCAGTCTATACTGCACTGTAAAAACAATCATCCAAAGTTTAACTATATTTTCTCGAATATTTTTCTAAACTCTCAGTTTCTAGCACAATAAAGTACTTTAAAACTCGTACGGTAAATTTGAAGAGTGAGTAATCGTGATGAAGGAAACAAACACGACTCGGTTACGCCTTCACAAAAACAACCGGATGCAACCAGATCCTGTATATCTTAACTCTGCTTTCCTTTGACCATAAAATTGTACATGTATTTACTTTTTTAGCAGATGATACCTTAAAAACCTTTTGACTAAACATAAAGAATATGTAAGAAACTTTAAGGTGCCAGCTAGCTTTTACTCTCGATAGCCTAAGTACAGAGAACCAAGCGCAGACCAGAAAACAATTTCTTTGGCGCAGGGGGTCCAAGTGAATGAGTGAGTGCCTGCCTGGCTGAGTGTCGCGTCAGGCCTCCGCTCAACAATACTAGGGCTAGGGTATCACCCACGGCCGCGGCCGCGGATGCCGCCCCGTACGCTCCCCTCTCCCTCCCCTTTTAAATAATGCCTGTCAAAAACAATAAACGAGTAAAACATTTAAAATATGATGCAAAACCACCACAAATAAAAATCAAACTAAAAATATTGAAACACAGGTATACTTTAGTATTAAATTGGTATCATCTGCTTTCAAGATAGATTCTTGATTTAGATTTTTAAAATAAACTGAACTGAACAAAAACGAAAACAAGAAAAACAAAAGCTGCTGTCTTGTATTTTATTCAATGAATGCTCGTGCGCATGGATCCCTAGCGCCGTGCGCGGCTCCGCCGCCCGGCCGCCGCTCAGGCGAGTGTGGCGGGCCTGCCCACCCGACACCCGACAGGCGGCATGGCGACCGCTACCAGCTCCACTGGCCGCGTATTAATTCGCCCGTCCCGCGCGTGTCGTTCTCCCCTGCTCTCTCTCTCTCTCTCTCTTTCTCTCTCTCTCTCCCTCCCTTTCTCTGTCCCGCGTTTAATTTATGCCGTTGATCACTCACTGTATCGCGCCAGTCGAGGCTCGCGGCTCTGCGCGCACTTCGCACACGTACCTGGGAAGAGAGAGAAAAAGTCATATTAAAAATACGCGAACCACGACGGCAGCGGGCAAGGCCACGGATAGGGAAGAAATTATAAACCGATCGCCATCTTTATTCATTTTCCTTTCCTTCCTGAAGCAGGGTAGGTGTGCACGTCATATAGGGAGTGGCGTGCGGCGGCCGTGAGGCGGCGCAGAGCGAGCGAGGCAAGGCAGTCGCGCAAAGTTCATTCAAGGACATTGGACGGAAACGAAACGCCTTTAGGGCGCAATAAGGGTGGATGAAGAGGGCGGAGGAAGAAAGACACTGGAGAGGAGAGGACCACCGCAACTCAGCGGACGCGAAAGTGGGTCAGTTCATTCCAGCGTGACGGACGGTCCAGACTTTTATAACAGGTAAGAGAAGGAAGTGGAGGAACGCAGTAAGAAGGGGTGAGAAATTTCGCAAGAGACAGGAAGCAGGAAAAAAAATAGTTCAAAAATAAATCCTGAAACAAACCACCTGGGAGGGAGTGGATGAGAAATCTAGGAATCTTTGTTTTTATATTTCGCCTTCTAGGAAACGGAAATCAAACGGTGGGGAGCCAGGAGCATTCGCAAGACCCCCCCACCCCCTTTTCTTCCATCATGCCACTCAGTACGCTTCGAAGCGCCTTGGAGAACAAGCAAGCAGGCAAGGAAAAAGGCTCGAGGAAGGAGGGGGGGTGGGGGGAGAAAGAGAGCGTACCGTTGTTTACCACATTGAACTATCACATCCTTTGTCAAATGACGGGCATTTTCTTTACAGTGGCATCAAGGTGGAAGCGAGTTGAGGGGCGCTTGCACGCAAGGGCGGCGGGACACAGTGAGAGTGAGGGGGCCCCGCAGGTGCACGACAACACGGCAGAGCTGCGATACGTGGTGCAACCCCCTTACCAGCCGACTGTCTCCGTCAAAAGCCGTCAAATGCGAGAGCGTCTTCCCGTAAATTTCTTCTCGTTTCTCTGTGGAACATCGCGTCGGAGAGGCGAGGCAGAGCAGCGCAGGGCGAGGCGGGATGGGATGGGGCAGGGCAGGGCGGGGC
>NW_026267164.1:1319879-1324179 GCF_000697945.3 Frankliniella occidentalis
CCCCCCTTGCCCGCCTTGCGCCGCAGCATCTGTTTTCCCTTTCTCCCCGCGCGAACATGTAAACTAGCCGGTCTGTTCGTTCCCCGAGCTTCACTTCGCTGCAGTATCCAGCATCCACCTCGGGATCCACTAACCGCACCGCGTCCAGACTTCCTCCTAAAACTATCGACGATTCATGGCGTGCACGCCTGGGCCGCTCTGGCGAAGCGATAGCAGCGCTACTGCTCAATCCCTGGAAAGTCGGTGGTCAGGACGTCGACTGTGGCGCATTCTCTCCGCAATAGACCATTCAGACTGTTCCGAACACAACACGACGAAGGACAAAAGGGCCCCGTGATTCGCCGAACAGCCTCCCCCACCACTTCGCGAAGGTGGCGCGGGGGAAGCCGCTCGTCGAGTAACTTGCCCTTCTGTTCTTCCGTTGTCTTCTCTGCGCTCCCGGCGCCCGGCGGAATAGTCTTTAATTTCAAGGTATAAACTGTGAAGCTCACAATAAAACATTTTCTTTGCAATTGAAAAGGATCGCTCTGTGGCCCACAAAGACCTCGGTCTGGTGTGCCTCTACTAAAGCGTTTGCAAAGGGCGCGAGACTGAAAGAATTTGACTGGCAGCTTCAGGGGGCGACGGGCGACGGTCCCTTTGATTGGGTCGGGTCCGTTTGTCCACAACAGACGCAGCACAAAATACGGTGCCCCACGACTGCAATAAGGGGTTTAAGGCAAAAAGCAACAAAAGGAGCAGAGCAGAGCAGAGCAGCAGCGGGCCGGCACACATAAAACGGCTGCTAATACAGGGGGCGATGAGAATTTCAGCGACCCCACTCGCCCTGCGCGAGAATAAGGCGGGGGAAAATGAAAGGCTGAGGGGAAAATGGGGGTGGTGGGGGAAGAGCACGATGGCCGTAATTTAAACCCTGCGCAATGCAATTACCCGGAGACCACAGTAGTGATAAATAAATGTGTGGGCGTGGTCTCCTAGCCGCGCGGGGAATTTAAGGCAGTTTAAGTCGGCGACCCATTCCCGAAAGAAGTCGCTCAGCTAGATACTTGTGATTTTTCTTACGGTCACTTAATTACGAACCCGTTTGATCAGAACACGATAGGGTTTTAAAAATACCGGTCTCTTTCAATCGTACGGTAAGTTACCGTAAGTTACGTAAGTTACGGGTATTTATAGGTAATATTGGTAATATTCACCGAAGTTGCCGTTTTTGGAATAATATGCGTTAAAAACTTAAAAATACATGTAATAACCCGTAGTAAACGTGTCTATTGGGTAGATTAAGTGTGAAACAGTGTAACATACAAAAGGAAAAGTCATGAAAATTAATGCTTTGAGTGAAAGATCCACGAATAGAGATCATCCAAGCGTGTCCCGACATTTTTTAGACCGTCCACGTAATTTAATTTTATCCTTAGTTTTAGGGCGTCCCTGGTGTGCCTTTGACATGTCTGGACCCAATCTGACGAAAACTCCAGATTTGGACTTATAACCTATATCTAAAAACAGACTGGGACAAATTTTGATTACATGGTGAAAATAGAAGGGTAGTTTTTAATCTGATTGTCAAGTCAAGAACCATTTAACCCTTTAACCCCACCCCCCTTTTTTAGTGAGGAAACCTACTCACTCTTTTCAAGTGAGGATTTTAAATTATGACTTAAACAGAGTGGGAAAAATAATCTCGTTCTGAGGACAGGAGAGCGGTAGTTTTTGTGCCACTGATCTCACGCTTATATGAGCAAGATATCTGACCCGAGTATTTACACTTACAGTGCTTAATTATCCTCCTCAGGGAAAAAAAAGTCGTTTTGGGCATTAAAACCAGAAAAATAACGAATATTTTGCAGGGAATGACCGAAAAATATGTTGTTCGCGCTTGGCTGATCCTCTTTTCTATTAGAAGGGAATTTGCCAATCTTACCGAAAAATACCAGCGTTTTGTGGCTTGGTAAGTTACCGTAACTTACGGGTATTTTACCGAATCTTACCGGTAATATTACCAGCCTTTAAATCCCTAGAACACGAGCAGCAAACTTGTACGTGTACGCAATATACATTGATAAATAAAGTGTTCAACTGGTTCGCACATGCACTTACTTAACACTATGTTGCACACTTTTTAGCAGTGTATGACAGGACATTTGAATACTTCGCAGTGTTCATCAGTAAATTTGAACACTTTAATTTGTCGAAAGCTTCATAGCCAACCCTGATGTTGACAGTTTAAAGTGTTCGACTTTACTGTTAAAAAAACATTTTATAGTATTCAAACACCCAGTCAAACACTTGAACGTGTGCAACATAGCACGCCAGTTGAACACTATATTTATCAGTGTACGGGCGTACAGAGCAAATTCCAGAACAAGAGGAAAATGCGGTGTACGGAGAGGAGTCGGTAAATAACTTTACAGACTCTCCCTCTGAAATCGATTACAAATCCCTCGTCTTACTCGCGACCCCCATACACTCCATCGAAATTTGTGAGCATCGCAATGTAGTTTGGAATCCTCCTCGTTCGCCCAGGGTCGTTTCGCTTTCCTCTTGTACTCAGCTGTTCGGTTCAGTTCGATGCGATGAGTTGTTCAACTTGCCTGGGCCGGGCCAGCCGGGCATGCCGCTCCACGAGACAAACTTTGTGTAAGTTTTCCAGCTCTGGAACCCTCTCTCTCTCTCTCTCTCTCTCTCTCTCTCTCTCTGAGGGTGCGGAAAGGGGGGAGGGGAGAGTGGACGGGGCGCAACTAACTATACCTTGACGCGGACGGGTGCAACAACTGATAGCAACAATATTGAGTACGGGTCCTTCGTAGGAAGCACAATGTTCAATACAGGTACGCGTCAGCTCACAGTTATTCGGAGGGAGCGCAGACGAAGTTCGATGTGCTGGGATTCCCGCACTCTCACTCGAAATTGCGAAACGTACCTGGAACAGACAAAGAAAACACGTCGTTAGAGATGACACGCGACAAAGACAGCAAAATAAAGGTATGCACAGGCGCGGTATAAGGGGGGTGATAGCCCCCCCCCCCCCAAATCGTCGCTAATGAGCCGCCTGAAAGGTAAGCAGTTTCAGTTTTTAAAATGGTTTTATTGAAGTCGAGATAAGTTATATTTGGATTTTACATAGGTATGCTGTTGCCCGTAGGCCTTACAGTATTTGTTTATATTAGATAACGGGTGAAAAAGTATGTGGATGAGTGTTGATAAAGTGTTGGTGTTAGGGTTGGTGCTTTGATTTTGGGGTCCTCTAGCTTACCAAGGCCAGGGTAAAAAGGAGTGCAGCCCCGTAGGGCGACAGGACTTGCACCGCTTGGGGGTTCCACCGACCGAAACCGGCGGCCTCCTCGCGGGGCATACAGGTAGGCAATTTGTGCTACAAAACCCCAGTATGTAGGCAACCCAGAAACCATCGCCCCCCCTGTCGCCACCCCTATACCGCGCCTGGGTGTGCAACGAAGAGCAAAGCGTGAGCGTGTAAGTCCGCATGGAGCGCGCGAAGGGTCGCAGAACCAACAGTAGGCCGGGATGCGGGGCCAGCCAGTGGGGCCCCCAAAGAGGTGTGGCATTACTTGGAGGCCTCCCTTTGGGCGCGCTTGTGAGGCCCCCCTTCGGATTCCCTCGTGAGGCCTATCCCGCCCCGCACCACCTCCTCGCCACGGGCCGGGCAGCAATATTTACCCCCCGGCCGAGTGTGCGTGGCGCGTCGTGTCGTGTCGCCCGGCGGTAGTCGCGCCCCTTTGTTTGCCATAATCGATTACCTCTGCCCCACGCGTGGGAGAGAGGCCCGCCTCGTTACTTTCTCTTATCCTGCTTTTGTTGTTTCCCTTTTCCAATCAATCTCCACCACTCTCCCTCTCTCCTGAACCTACGCCGATAGCCGTGCCCACACTGTAAAAAATATTAGGGATTTTACAATCCAGTAGGCCGGGAATTTGCAACCATAGGTTGGGCATTTGCCTTTTGGGCTGGAAAGAAGCCCTTGCATGCCCTTTGGGCTGTCAAGGTATCCTCTGTATGCCCAGGCCTGTAAACTTACAGTAAAATGTGGCCACGAAATTTCAAGCACTGGTGGAAAATTTATCGGGTGGGCAGAGAAGGGCTGCCTTCGATGCCGACCTGCAAGGGATTTCGCAGCCCGTGGGCAGGAAAGGGAACTCCCGCAGACCACGGACAGTAAATATCCCTGCATCGGCTGCAAATTTCCTCGCCTGGGAAGGAGATTTTCGCGTGGGTGGCGGCAGAAGGCGTCTTTCACAGCCTACTGATAGTAAAATTCAGATGAAGTGTTGATTTCGCGAGA
>NW_026267164.1:1324229-1326525 GCF_000697945.3 Frankliniella occidentalis
CTGCGGGTCTAGATTGGGTTAGAGTCAAGGCGCCGCGCTGAGCCACGCCGCGCTGAGCTCGTGGTGCCAAAAGAAACTAATTCAATTCCCGCCCCGTCCCGCCATGTCACGGGCTGAGGCGCGGCGCGCCGGGCGAAGAGTCCAGGTCTCAGCTCTAGGAATTAGGGGATTGTTTTCTTCCCGGAAGTTTCTGCCGGCCGAGATTATATATCAGTACATTTAAAAACGTTAACGAGGTTTAAAAAGTTTCCCAATCTATTTTTTAAAAAGATCCGTTTGGACTTCGTAGCTGCCCCTGTGGTGCCAGCACCGCCCGCCCGCCCGCCCGGGCTTGTGCGGATCGACCGGACCGTTCCCGCGGCTAAGCCAGATCTGGCCAGATCGGGTTGGACCAGCAGACTGCTGCAGTGGGACGGGATGCCCCCGGCCAACACACTATACTTCCGGTCTCCGCCGGGTCTCAGGGACTGAAGGGCTTGAGGCTCGAGGGCCTGGAACCGGAAATAACGAGTCCATTTCCTGTATGTGCCGTTGTCCATCCGGGAGGAAGGGAGGGAGGCTTGCGGCGGGTAGAGGGGGGGGGGGGGGAGATGGGAGCACAAGGGGGAAAGATAGGAGAAATAAGGTGTTTTGCGGTCATGGATATTTTTTGGTGGAAGGGGAAGGAGCGGGGGAGAAAGCGGTACTGCGTGAAAATAAGAGGAAACAAAACATAAAAGCTCGGGGGGGAAAAAGGGTAACGGAAAGAGGTTCGCTGGAGGCCGCTGCTGGGGTTGTTGAGGGCGGGGTAGAGAAAAGAGCTTGAGGAGGGGGGTAGGGGGCGTAAAGCAGCGACACTGGGGCAGCGCAGGCGCGCTTCAAAGCCGGGGATAAGCTGCACGCTGCATGCGAAGGGCCTGGCCTGCCCTGGCCTGCCCCGGGCGGGGCAGGGCGGGGCGCTATCCTAGACTGTGTCATGCCTGGCTGCCTTCACTAGGAGGCCAGGCCAGGACATGGAGCGCTTTGTGCGAGAGGGGTCGACGCTGTGGCGCTGCTTACACCCCTGTGCGCACCCTCTGTCGCGCGCACGCCACACACACACACACACACACACACATACATGAGGAAAACAAAAGCAAACGCCGAAACAAGAATGACGCATCTGTGTGTGTGTGAGGAATGATGATGCGACTGGCGCGGGCCCAGAGACGAGCAGGGAGGCGGGGAGCACGAGGCGGCTGCGCACGACGACGAATATGGAATGGCAAAGACTAGGCTGCTGCTGTTTCAATCACGGGCGTGATCCGGTTGGCGGGGCGGAGAAGAAGGAAGAGGGAGGAGGGGGCGCGCGCGCTGGTGAGTAAATGTCGCAGGATCCTCTCGCGGGGTAGGAGCACACGCGTCTCGCGACGTCAGCGTCAGCACCCTCCCCCTCTCCCTCCTCTTCCAATCGCATACATCTTCTTCGCATCACATTTGCCAACAACGTCAGAAATAATGATCAGACGCGGCAAACTGCATACGCCGCGTCCTCGGCATGTGTGTGCGGCAGTTCGCTGGCCTCATTTATACAGCCCTGTTTGCTGTGCAATGTGTACCTCAAAGGGAACGCCGTCCGACGCGGAATGTGTTGAACGTCGCCTCCCCATCCCTCGCGGCGCGGAGGAAACACCCGTCGAGTGGCGACGTCCCTTTCACCGACAGCGCGGCCGGCCGAGTCATATGCGAATGGCGGGCATCTCCATACATTGGGGGGAGGCGGCGGGGAGCGGGGGATTGGGGAATGGGGAGCACGTCGTCGCGTGGGAAATGTTGGGCCCTGCAGGCTTCATCGTGAGCGCCCTTGCCCTGTACGGTCAAGCCGAGGACTAAAAGGAAAGGGTTGGTGGCGAGATGAGGGATGAGAGAGAGCGAGCGAGAGAATGAGGGAGAATGAGGGAGAATGAGGGAGAATGAGGGAGGGAGAGAGGGAGAGAGAGAGAGAGAGAGGGGGGGGGGAAGGAGCAGCGCTGAGCCTCCTCAGGCCTCCTGGAACGGACCGAGCTCGTGGTACAGCTCTGTTATTGTGGGGCCCAGCTTGTTAAACTAGGCTCCCCGCGTCCATACCCTGGACCATAGACTTGGACCGGACCCGGAGGCAGAGGCAGGGAGGGCAGGTGGCGAGGGGATGGTGGAGTTGGAGCAGGAGGTCGCAGACTCGTTGGGAGAGAAGGTAAATTAGAGGGGGCTAAAGAGAGGAAATGTGGGGTTGCGCGGGCGTTGGGGGGGAGGAGGAAGATTAGGATTGGAAAGCGGGAGTATCGAGAGCGGGCGAGAA
>NW_026267164.1:1327736-1332327 GCF_000697945.3 Frankliniella occidentalis
GCCGCATAGGCGTGTGGATTCCCGGTACATCACCGAGAAGGGAGCGTTGCCACCCCGGGTAGGTAAAATTCACTCTAGTTTTTTTTACAGTGCACTCTCCTGCAACCTCCCCGAATACCCAACAAGCTGGGCTCTCTTCATTTATAGCGGCTCGCCTTTTTTTCCTGTTTTCTTTTACTTTATATGTTTTAAAGAAGAATTGCCCCGGCCGCTGAAGGGCGCGTCGCGTCGCCTTGAGATCGCGGGGCGCGCGAAGGTTTCTGAAGGCCACCGCCACCGCCAGCCTCGCGGCCTGCGGGCGTATCAAAACAAGAACGAGTTGGGAGTACGCGCCCTCAAGCTCGTTTATTTGAAGTAAATATCTCGCACAACACATATCGCAAGGTGGGCCTTCACACATTCTCGGCCACCGCCGTGCGAGAGGCACGCCACGCCACGCCACGCCCTTCGACTCGTAGATGAATTACCTATTCATAGACTGGGCGAGAGGGGGCGCGCCGGGGCGGCAAGGGGGCACTAAATGCCGCGGAGGTCGTGGCGCGCCACTCGGACCTGTCAGATAGAAAAGAAGTAGGAGGGGGAGGGCGCTACCACCAACGTGGGGGTAAAAGTTTAGGAGAAGCGAAACTTGTAGAGCGCGCGTCAGAAAAATATCGATAGGAGCAGCTCGGGCTGTGGCCGCTACACTGCTGCGGCTGCTGCCTGCTGCTTTTCACCAAAAAGAGAGATGATGATGATGACGATGGAGAAGAAGATGAAGGTTAACTTGCCGACCGGCGCCGGGCCCCGCGGGCTAGCCCGGAGCCCAACGACGTCTTATATATATTTCGCAAGCGCGCGAAAACGCGTCGTGTGCGTTTGATGTTGGCGGGCTGGCGCTGGCGCTGGCCTGAGAGGGCTTCCCCGGGCGCGGCCAAGGGCAAGGTCAGGCCGCTAGCGGGCCGCTGGGCTGGGCGGCAAGGTGCCCGGCAGAGGAGGCCTTTATTAAATCCATAAAAAGCGTTAAATGAAGCGCGAGGGTAGACGCCGTGAATAAATCCGAGATTTATTTTTGTTTTATGTCGTCATCTTTTTTATTATTAAGGCGCGCAGGGTGAGGCGATAGCGAAGGGTCTTTCATCACGCCGAGAATGATTTCGGGAAATACCTCGTTTTACAAAACGAGTGGAGTGGGGATAGGGTTGTTTTTAGCACTTTTTAATAGGGCGCAATATCGCAGAGAGTAAAATCCAACGCCTTTTCTTTACGCCACCGTTCTGTTTACAAACCTATTTCGATCCAATCACGTTAGGATGCATACTGCACACACTACCAACAAAGACGTAAAACGCGTGCCAATCACTCATTCTACCACTACCAATATATTGCACACACTCACACAGAGTGTTAGAGGTTAGAGTGTTAGAGGGAGAGAGAGAGTGCAAAATAAATATTTTAAGGGCACGACAAAATATGCAAAATGCAAGTGCACGTGATTTATATGTTAATGTGTGTGGTCCCTCAAAAACGCAGTGTGGACTTAGCCGTACTATGCCTTTGCTAGATAATACAGCACAGAGCCAGACAGCGCAGCGGTCCTTACTCGGGGATACAACTCGGTTTATGTTATTCCTCCGCAATCACCGACATCTCGTTTATGTTGTGAATGTGGGTTAAGCCCACGCCGAGTCGAACCGGACATGATGAAGTAGCTCCCACAGAGCGGGCGCCCCCCTCTGTTCCTCCCTTATTTTCTCTACTACCCCCTCCCCTCCCCTCACAAATCCCTTCCAACTCCCTTCTCTCCAACCTTCAGGCCAACTTCCACCCTCCGCCCCACCTCCACACCCCCGCGCCGGGCCGCGCCGGGCCGGGCCCCGCGCACCTCATCAGCAGAACGTAATAACATGTACCGCCCTTGAAACCAAGTTCCACTGCTGGGTCCGCTCGCTCGGCATGCAGCGCACGCACCAGCCAGGCTGCCCCGCCCGGCTGCCCAGGCCCAGTTCGACTGCCTGTCTGTATTTCTCTGTCCGTTTGTCTGCCCGACTGTCCGTCCGCGCGGCGTCCATCCGACCGTCCTTCCGCTCCGCGTCTATCCCCCCAGGCACAGTGCAAATTTTCCATAGAATATGTCGTAAAATTACATTTCAAAATTGTTCACTTACAAGCAGTGCGTTCGTATCGAGTTATTGGAATCTAATGAGGGGCTAGAGTGCGAGTTTGTACTGCGTACGACTCATTTTGTAGTGATTGGTTAGTTGAAAAATATATTTACGAACACATATTTTTAGTGGATTTTGTTATTTTTATTTTTGACTTGCAGAAAAATGCCAGGTTGTTCAGTGACGGCATTAACATACCACCGCCGCGCTAGGGAGTTCGAACCAACCTTGCCGGCGCTGTGCGGAGCAAATAATGCGAGGGAATTTTAATCTGCAAATTTAATCGGGCGTGCACGCCACCCCTCCCGTCCCATCCATAGCATTTTGCCGAGGACAATATACTTTTTTCCTTGCGCACGGTCCGGTGCGGTGGAGGTGCGTAACGATGTTTGATGGCTGCAAATGTTGGAACTATGCGGCGGGGTCCGGCGGCGGGGTTAGGGGCGAGTAGGGCCTATTTGTGAACCAGATTACTGCTCGTCCAGGGCCGGCCAGTGCCCGGGCACAGCGCCCCGGTCCAGTGGGCAAAGCGCGACAAAGCTCCTGGACACAGCAAAAACGCGCCGCAAAGGAACGGCAGCACCGGCAAAGGGTTCAGCCCCAAATGTCTGAATAAGGTTCTGAGCCACGATCGGCGAAAGGCGGCACATCCCTTACTATTTATTCAGACATGTCGCAGCGAGGAGTGTTTGCCCGGAAGGAAGGTCGGCTGCGAAGGAAGGTGGAGGTGGAAGAAGAAGAAGAAGAAGTCATATTGCAAATAAGAAGAACAAGGAAAAGATAAGAAAGAACGCGAGATACGGCTCAGAGAAGAGAGGGTACCCAGCTGAAAATCCCGCCGGAAATTTGGCACTTTCCGGTGGAAATTCGCGATTTTCTACGGGTTTTTCCATTTTTCCGCCGGAAATGACGATCCCACGGAAATTCTCGACGTTACCTGGATAATATTCGTTTTCCTCGGAATTTTTTTTAATCCCATGGAAAATTCTAGTTGCCCTCGGAATAACTTTCCGCGGATATTCACTTTCCGGGGATTCGTAATGTTACACGGAACACATGTTCCAAGGAGATTGCTTCCATGGAGGAAACGCATTCCACTGAGTGGTGGCAATTTCCACGCAACGTCTAAGTTTCATGGAAATTCCGTGGAAATGCAGGAAATTCCTTGGAAACCCCATCCTTGTACGCAAAGCACTGTTGGGCGGAAACCATCTCAACTTCCATGGAAATTCATAACTTCACTGTTTCAAATGCACATGCTTGGAGAAAAGAATCATCGCTTTCTCATATCAAACTAGACTATTGAACTAATCAAAAAAGTAAATGAGGGAAATGAGTTAAAAATTGGGAAATTAGGAAGTTGGGATAAAAAACCGAGACTGTTGCTTTAAAGGTTATGTGATTACGTTATTAGAAACGAGTCCTCGTAATTAGATCTGTCGTCGTTCCAGATTATTTTTTTCCTACAGAATGTCTAACTTTTACTTACATAGTCGGAACATAGTGCACATGCCAAAGATCGACATTTCTTTACGTCTGGCCCCCCGAACCAGATGATTTTACTAGCGAAACAAAGACTGTCACTTCGCCTGAGCTGGTGGTGGCGGTGAGCCGACCTACCTAACCTGTAACAGAGCCCTCTCGCTCGTTGCTGCTGCCGCTGGCCGACGCGCGCAACTCGTGGAATAAAGTTTCGTTACACTCGTTTGCAACCCATGCTAGCGAGATAGACTGGTTCCGGTCGCCTTCGGAGGGAGCGGAGTTCAAATGCGCAGTCGACTCCCCGGGAGTACCATTTAGCGCCACGAAATCAGGAGTGCAAGTGCTCGACATTTTTTCTTTACAGTGGCACAAAATCAAGTACGCAATTTCTTCACTTTGAAGTCAGGCCAACGGAGGATAGTTTTAGAGGCCAAATAGTGGATTTTAATTTAAGTTTACAATTTATATTTATCGATCTGAGTTGGCTAGACCGGAGACTCCGGTCGTGTGACGTACGTACACAATCAACAGCAACAGCCGCCGCCATGACAGTTGTCATGTATATTTTTCGGAATTTATTTTGTCATGAATAAATGTATGATAGGGATTACAATTGCTCTCCCCGAGTTCCTTGTATTATGAGCAGCACTGATAAAGTGCTGCCATAGCGCCAGCAAAGCACCAGAAATCTTTTGGGATGGTACATATTTCACTATTTTTAGGTTATGTTCTCAACTCCGTGTAAAACTTCTCTTAGAAAAGGGAAATTTCTCTCAAGCGAGAAACTTTGAGTGTTCAGGGGTTGGGGGTTCCGGGGAGTCTGGCTTCTCTAAGCGTCCCGCCCGTTTGCAGGGAGTTGCCACGGGTTGCTCGTTTGTATATTCTTGTGAGGACTGCCCATGAGGATTGAGGATATCGATGGTTTCTTTGACATCGTCGGCATTAATCTACCCAGTAAGTAAAAG
>NW_026267164.1:1332377-1334087 GCF_000697945.3 Frankliniella occidentalis
TCGTTTGTATATTCTTGTGAGGACTGCCCATGAGGATTGAGGATATCGATGGTTTCTTTGACATCGTCGGCATTAATCTACCCAGTAAGTAAAAGTCGGAGCACGGTTTTGAAAACCAGAATAAACAGATTTTCGCAGAGACCCGTAGCACTTAACCTCAAACATAACCTTAGCATGCTACCGCGGTACGGTATTTTGTTTCAAAATTATTGATTCTTTATGTTCTTTGGTCTTTGGTCGAATGTAAGCTACCAATAATGTGCTGTGTTCATTGATCTGGATCTCCGTGCAATCACAAGCAAAAAATAATAATGTGTCGCCTAAACCTAAGTGCGATATGCTATTTCCATGGAAGAAATTTCCAGGGACCACTACCGATGCCATAATATTTCCATGGAATCCATTTCCATCGAACAATGCTTTCACGTGGAATCACTGTTCCAGGGAAAATTTTACATGGATGTAACCAAATTACTCAAGGGATTTGAACTCCATGGAATAATTTCCGGCGGAATTTTCAGCTGGGTAGTGACGGGATTAACAGTTGGCGAATCAGTCCTGCTGCCAGAATGTCCCGGCGGCGCTGCTGGCCCCCTTCTCCTGTCCCTCAGGAAAGGAAACAAAATGAATCCGTTAATGCCTTCCGCTGTTCATTCTTCGTCGCGCCGCTTCCTTTATAAAGGTCCTTCCCCTCTCCTATTACTTCAGCAGCAGCAGCAGGGCGCCTCGCTCCTTGCCTCCTCCCGACGGACACTGAATGCGCATTAGACCCACCCACCCCAAGCGGAGCTGCAGTTGGGTGCCCCGCGGGGACAAACAAACACCACTGATCGGTGTGAGAATGTACAAGTCTTGTGTGCTCGAACAGCCTGAGACCGTCCTTGGACGACCCGTGATGATGGTCGGACTGTCTTCGGACGATCTGGACCGGACTACCGGATTTATTAGGGACTGTCCGGTCCGGTAGCATCGGACTTATTACGGACTGTCCTGGGTGCCCACGGCTACTTTCACACAGTCCGGGGTCGGACTCGGATTGCTGGCGGACTGTCTTTGGAATATTTTTGGAAGTGTCCGAGACGATCAGACTGCTTTTGGAACAGTCCAGTCCAGGACGAGTTTCGGAATGATTTCGTTTTGTAAGGGGAACGTCGCCAGAAACCTCCCTCCCACCCACTTTCCGATGTCTTCAATTAATTATTGCGCGATAAAGAATGTCCAAAAATATAAATAAAGAACATAACCCTATCAGTTTTTCAGGTCGTCCTCGTCATCATAGCTTGTGCTTTCCACCTCCCTCCCTGCTGACGGGGAGGCAGTGCCTCGGGGAGTGCCCCTCGACCCGCGTCGCTTCTCGTTCCAGCGCCACGCGGGGCGGGGCGGGGCGGGGCGGGGCGAGGCGCGCGCCAGACGACACGGAAAATGAAATTGAATTACAACAGGGGCATCGTACCCGCGAGACGAGAAGACAACAGACGAAACAAAAGACGACGGAGAACCCGAAGCCTTTCGTTGGAGTACGCGTCCCTCCGCTGCTGCCGCCTCCGCAAAGCCGCATGGCAGATCCTCGACGATTCGTCGATTTGCGGAAGGTTTGGGGCGGGGATGAGGGGGGCTGCTAGCACGTTGAGTGCGGACGGTGGGTGTATGGTCGGAGGAAATGGGGGATGAGGGGTATATAGATGGGGATAGGGGGCAGGTTTCGGGCTC
>NW_026267164.1:1338732-1339909 GCF_000697945.3 Frankliniella occidentalis
TCACTTTTTGGTAATCAGGTGTACACGATTTTTTAGAGTTGGGCACCCCTCGCCGCGCGCTTTGGCGGACTGATGCCGGACTGTCCAGCCGGACTCTTTCCGGACCGAAAACGGACTGATGCCGGACTAAACTTTTTCGTACGGGCTGCGGACAGCTTTAAACGCAGCCCCGGCCGCGCGGGTGGATTAGGGCTAGGGCGTGATTAAATACCGTGCAACGCGCACACGCACACATACACACGCACGCACACACACATGCACGCGCACACACACACACTCAAGCGGTTTCTTTATTCCTTTGAGGAACCCTCCCCCCCCCCCGCACAGCCTTTCTTTTTTTCCCGCACCCGTGCGCGCTCGTCCCCACGTCCCCCTCCCTACTCACCCCTATCGCGAATTCGAAATAAGGTTCGCCTGCGGCATTTGGTCGGCATCGGGAGGGATGCTATAGCGCGAGGGGGGACTCCTTTTCCCCCGCCCCCACCCCACCCCCCACAGACGGCCGTGACCTAAATCGCGCGGCCAGGGAGATAACTCACACTCCGCCTTTGACCGACAGCGGCGCTGCTGGGCGTGGCGCGCCGGCCCAGGCCTATACGTCTTGTGGGCGCGGGGGCGTGACTGTGAGAGGAGCAGCTAGCGCGAGCCCGCGCGACCTAACGCCAGGTCTACACTGCTGTGGCGTCCCGGCGCCATCGAAAGAGGAGTATAGTGGCTCTGGAGAAGAAAAGCTCTCTCAAGCAGGGGCGCGCAACCGATCTTGATTTTAAGGAAGGGAGGTCAGGTCTGTGAAGGCGAAAGGGATCGTCTAAAAGGTACGTCCGTCATTTGCCGTTGCCGTTGTTACGCAACTGCCAAGTTGAGTCTGTGTAAGCTCATAATGCCTGGTAGGTAGGCAATGTCTGGCCAGCAGTGCACGCGTGTACTGAGGGCTGGCCTACCCGGACTCTCGCAGGCACCCACGCTCCTCGCTCCTGTTACTTGCGGAACGAATCAGAACAAGCTGGGCCCGCTCTTCCACCAAACCAAGTTGCCAGCTCCGCTTCGCTCCACCGGCAACTCGGTTCGGCAGGGAGCGGGCCCAGCTTGGCCTGCCGGCGGCGTTTGGGACGGGCCTTCGGCCCGTCCCTTCTGAATTTTTATGGTGTAATACATCTTCTATCCGAAAACGGGCCTT
>NW_026267164.1:1340969-1344853 GCF_000697945.3 Frankliniella occidentalis
GACAGACACAGAGGCGATGGCATAAGCCCGCTTATATAGCTTTTAAGCAAAAGAGCGGGCTAAAAAAGAACGATGACGTACTTTCTGGACCACTTCACAAAAGGGGCTCAATGAAAAATAGCCGGTGGGTTAACGATAAAATTTTCCATGATGTTTGTCGTAAAATTACAATTTAAAATTGCTACTACCAGCAACAGTGGGCTGTTAACAACATATTTTGTAAGTAAAACTTACAACAAATGTCGTATATTTACGAGGATATATTTTACAGAGAGAAATGGAAAGTGAAGGGAAGCGGGGAGAAAGAGGAAGTAAATGGGGGAAAATGAGGAAAATGATCGAGAAGACGCAAAGAAATAAACAAAGGAATAACATTTCTATGCGTGCGAGATACCAATAAGGCTGAAATTAAAAGAAAGGAAAGTTTCCGAGTAGGAAAAATAAGCGAAGGTGGTATGATAGCTATCCGCGAGCACAGCACTGAAAAATAATTGTAGGTTTTACGGAAAAATTTTACATAATGTGTCTCGTAAAATTGCACTTTTCAAATTGAAAACTTCAAAGCACTACAAGGCGTCGACTTGGAATTAATCGACGAAAAAGAGTGGGCTGTAGTAAATTTACAACATATTTGTAAACAGTCACCTTAATATATACTATAAATTTTCGAGGATGTTTTTCGTACAGTGAGGTTTGCCGAAACCCCGCCAACCACCCTAAAGCGGCCCCGCCAGCGCCCGCAGCCCCAACAGCGCACCATCAGCCCTGCGTGGCTGCCTGTTTATGGCAAACACGGCCTTTGGACCGGAAGTGACCGGCGGAAGCAGCGCCGCCGCCCGCTCCGCGTCCTGCTGCGGCCGGAGCCGGAAGTCGACTCGGACGTCGCGCGATTAGCATCATCATCAAGCAGTTGCGGACCCACCCCCTCACATCCGGTCGCCACCCAGTCGCCCACGCCCGTCCCCATCCCTAACCTCACCGTCGGGCCTGCACAGTTCGCAAAAATAACTCTATTCTTTGGCACACACGTCGAGGCGTCTTTTTGTGCCTCCTTTACCTTTCCTGTCGTGGATCAGCGACAGGCTCTAACGAGGTAGACTATGATCAGGCGAGTAGGAGGAGCAGTGGGCGATGGCACTCGTAAGAGGAAGGAGGAGGGGGAGCCATCGTTAGAGACGCCTTGCGAATCACAATTATTTCAACAGCTGGTTCGGCCTGGCACCACCGCGCCACGCTGCGCCACGGAGATCTCGTGGAAACTTGACTTGGATGAGTCCCTAGTGGAGCTTGATGGCTCTTTGGTTGTTTACTCGCCTTTCCACCCCGTTTGCCTCACCGCAACCTCCGCGGGGCTCGGGCCATCCCCGCTCCGGCATGAGAACATTCCCTTTCGATCTCAGCATACCGCAGAAGCCAGAGAAACATATGCCCAGACCGAAGCGGGGCTGTTTTCTGGATTCAAGGTGAATGACTCTCATATTCATTTAATTTTTCTGGCCGAAAGCTGCGAGCTTCCGATCGACCCGCTGACCGGGTGGTGCGAGAGCGAGAGTGGGATAACGAAGAAAGGAAAGGCAAGTTATTCGATACTATTTATTGACTTGCTCGCTGAGAGAGAGACAGAGCGAGCGAGTGAGAGAGAGAGAGAGAGAGAGAGAGAGAGAGAGAGAGAGAGAGGTAGAGGGCAGAGGGAGAAAGAATAGGGTAGGGAATAAGAGTATCGGCTGTATCGGCGGAATGTGTTCATCATCGGCTGGCTTTTAGAACAGGTGCAGATATGAGATATGCCACGAATCAGAACAGACTGACTGCCCCCCCCCCCTTTCCCTTACCAGTCATATAACCATTTCCATTTCTCCTCATTCTCTCTCTCTCTCTCTCTCTCTCTTTCTCTCTAGCTGTCTGCCTGTTGACACGCCGACGCTTATTTCGCCTTCAATTCCCGACTTCAACAACAAGGGGTGTGGCCGGGGGTGTGGCAGTGGCACCTTTTTTTTCCAAACGCTGCCGGCCCGCTTGCTGCGCGTTTCATCGACTTGATAATAAACAAGAGAAAGGCCGCGCCACCCGGGCGCCGAAAGCAAGCGGGGAGTGGGGATGGGGGGGGGGGGGGTGAAATGGGTATGTTTTGGGGAGAGGCGATTGAAGCTCCGGGGCTGAAAGCCGACTGCCGGACGCGGAATCAAAATTAACAAAGCAGTAGCCGCCCTATTCTGCTGCAGTCATGGAGGCTCCCCCTTTTCCCCTTTTCCTCTCTCTCCATCACTCTCTACCATTCTATGGAGCCTCAATTCTCTCTCTCTCTCTCTCTCTCTCTCTCTCTCTCTCTCTCTCTCTCTCTCTCTCTCCTCCCTACTGGAGACCCTACAGAGGCAGCCATTTCAATCCCTATCTCCTGTTCACCGGCCGCCGCTCTCCATTTCCACCCCTCCTCACTCTCCCCCTCTCTTCCTCCCACCCCCCATCTCTATACCCCTCTCGTCTCCCTCTACCACACCTCTCTCTCCTCCCAATACCCCCGTCCTTTTCCAGCGCTGCTTCCCCCCTCCTCCCTCTCACTCTCTGAACACAGTCCCTTCGCCCATGGCCTGCTTTCACGCGGCAATTTGTGATTTAGATAATTCCGTGGGTTTGCACAGAGCAAGAAGAGGGATGAGGGAGCTGAAGTGCGGAGGCAGCGGGGAGGGGATGGAGGTAGGGAGGGAGTGTGTAGGCCTGTGCCGTACTCCAGGCTGTGTGTGTGTGTGTGTTTGGGCGTGTGTGCGCGCGGGCGCGCGTGTGCGGTAAACTCCGTTGGGGTAGTGCGGGGGTACAGGGGTGGGGGTGGGAGTAACCAGGGGTAGCAGCGTTGGGCGGGTCGTGGGGTGGGAGGTAGAGTTACGGGGTCCAAAAGGCTATGGAGCACGCCCGCGCACCCCGCGCATGCCGGGGATCCCAGGCCAGCAGGTGCGCCCGGGCGGGGCCCAGCCCACACACGAGTCGCGTCATCGAAATTCCACTGAGAGGTAAAAGCAACCCCAGCGAGAACAAAGGCCCCACAATGCCGCGTCCCTATGCCGGCCGGTCCGCATACTGTTTGCCGCGGTGTTATTGACATGAAAATATTCCAAAAAACCTTTGGCTATGTTTTTGATCGAGCAAACGTGGACAAGCCGAGCTCTTTTGTTTAATACATTGTGGAACGTATTACACTTTTACACCGCCGTAAAACAGGCAGTTCAAACATTGTAATTCTTTGCTGCAAAGAAAAAGAAAGAACAAAAGTTATAGTTGGTCTCAATACCTTCCACCTGCTCGCATCTCAACTCGTCCTATTGCTCGTCCTTTCAGGTCACTATCCCTGCTCAACATGAGCATTCAATCAGCATCAGTTTAACAGTTTTACATGGCAGGTTTGCACGCTTCGAGCATCGAGCAGGCTGCCAGCTATCCACGATTGCCGTCTAATCAAAACGTTCACTGTCCCGCGCTTCCAAGGCACGGAACGTTCACAACCACAACACACAACAACTCGTGTGTGCGGAGTGAGTGAGGGGCGTGCAGACGACGCCAGCAACGGCAGAGCTGTCGGCATGGACTCCGCGCACGAAACTGTCAGGAGCACATTCTCGTTCTCTTTGCTCACACACGACCAGCTCCGCGCAGAGGAGCAAGCCGCTCGCCCCACCAGGCAGGCGGGCGGGAGGACCATCGGGGGCAGTCACCCCGCAGGCAGAGCAGCCGCAACAGAGCAGCGCAGCAGTCCGTTTGCTTCTCTCTCCCTTACGACTTCTCGACCCGACAACAGTTTAACAATCGTGGCGGACGGCGAGGGACGCTAAATGACGTCTGGCGCGTGGCGGCGCGCGGCCCGACAGTAACTGCCCGAGCAGTACTAGGGGGGG
>NW_026267164.1:1349943-1350724 GCF_000697945.3 Frankliniella occidentalis
ACCTTACCGTGGTAGTGAGAACCAAAATTATGGTTTTCATCACGTGATGAACGTACCGGGTGTTGCATAAAAGACACAGGTGCGGGCGGGTTTGCACGCCCCACCCCACTGCACCCCACCACGCCCAGGCAGCCAGCTCCCCGCCCGAGAGCCACCCCGCCCCGACCAGAGAGGAGCAGCAGAGCAAGTGGAGGAGGCCGGGGCGCCGCGGCCTCGGCCGGGCAGGGCTTGCGGCCCGGACTAAGATAATGATGAAGAAATGGTGTTTGTTCTTGTCGGAACTTTAGCCGATAGCAAGCCGGCCGAGGAGGGCCGGGCTGCTGGCCGCACGAGTGTGCCCTCCCGGCCGGCCATGTAGATCGTGGGGTGGGGCCGGCGGAGTGAGAGCGAGCGAGAGCGATAGTGAGAGCAGGGGATTGTGGCGATTCATAAAACAGGATTCGGGGCAGGGCGCGGCCAGCAGGGCAGCTCCGCCGCCAGCCAGCTCGCACTTTACGGACCGGATGAACTTCGCAAACTCCCCGAATAAATTCCAGTCGGGTCCCTCTGCTCTTCTCTTCTCGCCCCGCCTCGCCCCGCCTTATCGCCCGGCAGAGCAGTCGGACAGGACGGGCGGGGCGGGGCGGGGCCGATCGGCGCCTGGCCCGGCCTAACCAACTCGACCTTCTGTCTCCCTTCAAACTATCTCTCTTCTCTTCGATTTTCCTCTTTGTCTGCTTTCCTTTCCTTCTTGCCAGTGCCACTCACTTCCACCCCACCCCCACCCCAGCAGCCCCTCCCG
>NW_026267164.1:1350774-1351499 GCF_000697945.3 Frankliniella occidentalis
ACGTACGAGCCCCACAAGACGCGCGTGCACGACTCCGACTCAAGCATGCGGAGACCGCGGAATGAAGAGAGAAAACGCAAGGTACTGAAATGGATGTTTGTGGGAAGAAAAAGGGGGGGGGGAGAGTAAGCAAGACGATTGCTGCTCGCGCGACATGAGGGGGGGAAAACCGTCCCAGCAGCCCCCTCGAGCGTGTGCGCACCACCTGCAGGTGGACAAACACACAAGGCGCACGGACAGAAGTAAGAAATAAAACTAAACCGGCCTTTGCTCCCCTGTGCGCGGCTGTGGCGCGGCGTAGCGCCTGTGAGCGGCAAGGTAGGCAGCCCGCTGGGCGCCCCTGAGTGGCGGGCTGGCCCAGCCGGGGGTCTGCAGGGGCCGAGGGGCCCGGCGGGTGGGGCGAGGGGCCCGGCGGGCACGCTTCTTTACTGCGGGAGGTGAACCCCCCGAGGTGATAGCCTCGCAAGAACACAAACTCGTGTACGTACTCCGCCGTGCGTGCGCAGCCCAACTACTCAACTGCCACACTACTTGTTCCTCGTCGAGGTGTGTCATATGTTATTGTTCCGTTTCCGTGCAAAGGAAAACTGAATTCACTGGCTGAGAAAGAGACGGACGGTGGACATTGGCGGAGAAGAGAACAATGTGAGAGCGGGAAGATGGTGTGTGGGAGTGAGGCTGGTAGGAAGCGACAGAGAGAGGGCGAGGAAGAGCCTGAGAGGGAG
>NW_026267164.1:1355349-1357725 GCF_000697945.3 Frankliniella occidentalis
CCTCTCCAACTTTTCCTGTTTACTCGTAATTATATCGACTTTTCCTTTTCCTCTTCCCTACACTAATGATCACACCTTCTCTATCGCGAACACACCGTCGACCCCTTCCGGCCCGGCGCCAACTCGGCCTCCTCCGGGCTCATTAGGTTTGCATTGAATTAGACCGGGACGAGCCGCTCGATGAAACCCAATACGTGGTCAAAGGTGTGCGCTCTGGGCCGTGGCCCTTACTAACGACAAAGCAGAAGGCCGCGTTGGTAACGGCCGTGCCGGACGAGGCCGTGCCCGGCGAGGCCGTGGCCGCGCCGGTACCGGAGGTGTCGAGTTATCAAGGCCGTGGGCCGCGCCGATGTGGTAGTAAATTTGAGAGCCCGGGCGGAAACAGAAGTCGCCGGCGCTATCGGCGACTTTGTGGAAGGGCCGGCCGCATCGGGGCTCGTCGGGAGCTAGGGCGCTAACGAGCGCGCCACAGCAGCCCGGACCGCACGGGGCGACATGGACCACACGGACCGACACCAGAAGTGATTACTGAGATAAAACACAAGGTTTCAGATTGAATCTAGTATCGAGTATCCTTGGCCTGGAAACAAATATCTCGTTTTTGATGCGCGGATATAGTGGGCGTAGACCTCGGCGTAGACTCACCATGCAACGGCGTGAAGGTCGGCCTCCCTGGCGTCGCGCAGAACAGCGTCCCGCACGGCGTCCCTGGAGTCTCGCATCGACTCCCTGGAATCCCTGGAGTCCCTGCTGTCCCTGCGCACGGCGGTCTGGGTGGCGGCCTGCACGCCCTGCACCGCCTGCGGCCCGGCCTGCGCCGACCCTTGCTGCGCGTTGTAGCCCCGCGGCCCGCAGCGCCGCGAGCGCGCCGTGCCAAAGCCGTCGCCGAGCTCCTCGGACGAGCATCGGCCCAGCGGCGGCAGCGAGCCGAGCGGCGGCGGCGTCGACGAGTGCCTGCCGCAGCTCGCGGACGTGGTGGACGACGCGGAGGACGACGACGAGGACGGGGTGGGCAGCAGGCGCGCAGACAGCCCGTGCGTGCCGTGCGACGACGGCCTCCCGGACGGCGATGGGAGGCTGTAGGGCGCGGCGGGCTGGGACGGGCCCAAGGTCACCGGGCCGGGGTTGGCCTGCGCCCCTGCGGTCGCCGCCGTCTGGCAGCAGCGGATGTGGTGCAGCCCCCGGGACCCGTGCGACGGCGTCACCACATGGTGGTGGTTGTAGCGGTGCTGCTGGTGGCCGGCGTGGTGCGCGCGCAGCGTGTGGTACTGCTGGTACTGCTGGTGGTGGCCCGTGGTCGCGCCGCCGCCGTTGCCCGTCCGGTAGTGGTGGTGGAAGCGGTTGTACACGTCGCCGCCCGCGTACCGGTCGGCGGTGGGCGCCGAGCCGCTGGGCGCCGGTGGGGGCACGTAGCGCTCGATGGGCTGCGATCCGGGCGGCGGCACGGGCGACGGCGACAGCAGGTAGCGGTCCATGGGCGCGAGCGGCGCGGGCGCGGGCGGAGGCAGGTACCGGTCGCGGTCCCGCTCGCGCTCCCGCTCGCGGTCGCTGTGCGCCGAGGAGGCCGGCGACGGCGGCGCGTAGCGGTCCCGCTGCTCGCGGTCATAGTGGTGCAGGTGGGGCAGCGTGTGCGAGTGGTGGCCGTGGGCCGCCATGCCCAGGCCGTTGGGCATGCCGTTGGGCAGGCCGTTGGGAAGGCCGTTGGGCAGGCCGTTGGACAACCCGTTGGGCACACCGTTGGGCAGGCCGTTGGGCAGCCCACCGGCGCTCCACGCGCCGTGCCCATGCTGCCCGTGCGTCTGGTGGTACCGCTCCGTGGCCGGCGCCGGCGGCGGGGGCAGCGGCGAGCCGAGGGGGCCGAGGGGCGCGAGGCGGAGCGACCGGTACTCGTCGTCCGCCGTCATGCCGCCCGCCGCGTGCGGCCCGGTGTGCGGCCCGGAGTGCGGCCCTAGCCCCCGCACGCCGCCGTCAGGACATCTGCGAACAGGAAACGGAACAGGTTACACACAGCGGAAATATCGAACCGCGCTGACGCCACGCCTTGCAGCCAACAACCCCAGAATGGTAGTTTATCATCATAGTGCATCCTTTGTCCACGCGACAACCCCGCCGCTGGGACAAACACCAATTTAGCCCCTATCACCCAGAGAAATGATTAGCAATTTCAACCATCATATGGCATATGACATGGTTGGCTCAGGGAGCACCACAAAAAATATGGTTGATGCAACCTTACCGTGGTAGTGAGAACCAAAATTATGGTTTTCATCACGTGATGAACGTACCGGGTGTTGCATAAAAGACACAGGTGCGGGCGGGTTTGCCTACCCGCTCTGCCCGTAAGGCGCCATAGCCCCTTGGGTAGGCAAACCCGCC
>NW_026267164.1:1358085-1358590 GCF_000697945.3 Frankliniella occidentalis
TCTGTCTTTTTATGATACTAAACGACCCTGAAAATCCCAGGTCGCTATCTCAATTCTTTCTCGAGTTATCGTGCGGACAGACAGACAAACACACACACAAACAGAATGAAACTTTTCGGGGCAGTGGAGTAATGGGCTTCGCTAATCGCTCAGCCAATAATTCTCGTAAATACTCGTAAACAAAATGCCATAAAGTGGGTTAGCGATGACGACCATCATGAGGGGTACAGTGGACTCTCGCTAACTGTGCGAGCCGCCGGAGAAGGCAGTCAGTCCGCATGGAACGCGCTGTTTTTCTACAGCTATATCTCACACGACAGTTAGCGAGAGTCCACTGTAATGTACCACTATCGCTCGCTGTTGAGTAAAATTGTTGAACAACAACGCTAAGTTTTACCTGCGTAGCTCCAAAAGTTGGTTATCCACATACAGCTATTTGTTGGCTGAGCGATTAGCGAAGCCTATTACTCCGTCTGGTCGGAAAAAACTTTTTCTGTCTGTCTGT
>NW_026267164.1:1358640-1359526 GCF_000697945.3 Frankliniella occidentalis
TTTGCCTACCCGCTCTGCCCGTAAGGCGCCATAGCCCCTTGGGTAGGCAAACCCGCCCGCCCCTGTGTCTTTTATGCAACACCCGGTATACGTTATCACTGTTGTCTCATAACCATATTTTGTGGTGTCCCCTATTGCTAATCTTTTCTCTGGGTGATTTTTCGTTGATGTCCCACAGTCGGGCAGCTACGTACGTTGCCGCGCTCTGCCACAAAGTCCGAGTGTCTCCGATGCATTATGCAGAATGACGTCCGACGAACGTGCAGACATTATGCATGAGACTAATGTAAGGCGGGGCTGGCTCGTACGGGCAACGGCCGGGGCGGAGTCGATGCACTCTGCGGCACCATGGAGGGAGGGAGGGCGGGGGGCGGGTGTATGTTGTGGACGCGGCAGAGACGAGCAACGAGCAGAGTTGGGGAGAGAAAAAAACGGAAGAAGATATGGAAACAAGAGCAGCGTACCGTACTCGGACCGCTGGTACACCGAGCAAAACAATCTAGACCTATGGACTTACATTTTATCAAGAAACCCTTTTCTTAATACATATTAAAGTCATCGGTACAAAAAAGTTACGGCTAATTGACTGATTGTTTGACTCGTTCAATAATAACTTCGATAAATTGCGGTGCACATCCTATGCGCCGGGAATCAGTGAGAAAAACAGAACAGTGACATTGGGCGCGAGAAAGGGAGGAGGGGAGGGAGATAGAAAGACAGAAAACCGAGGGGAGGGGGGGAAAGTGCGGTGGCAGTGCTGCTGGAGAAAGCCTCTGGGAATAACTTGCCTACTCAGTAAAATGAAAAACCAGAAACCGGTTAAAAACTCGCTGGAATCTAGGGGTAAAATAATCTGTTTCGCAGGAACCCGGAAACCGGATTTTCC
>NW_026267164.1:1366006-1366804 GCF_000697945.3 Frankliniella occidentalis
GAGCCGGGCCGAGCGGAGCCGAGCCGTTGCCCAGCTGAGCCGGTGCGGGGCGTGCAAGACTAACGGGACCTCCTCTCCAAGCGACCCGAAGAGCGGGGGCGGGGGCAGGAGGGGGGGGGGGAAATGCGGAGAAAACGTCAGCGTTGTCGGCATACCGAAGGCGCGTGGGGCTGCTGCGGCCAGCAGCACCACTGGGGTGGGCTGAAAGTGAAACCCGAGCGGATGGATACAAGTAGCGGAAGAGGAGCTGAGCGCCGGGGAGCCGGGAGCTGAGGGTGGGGAGGAGGAGGGCACTGCGAAAGGCTTACGAAGAACAGGTTCTTTAAAATGTAGCTTATAAGCTCAGCTATAGATCAGCTATAGTCAGCTATAGCTGACGAAGAACTTCCAAGCAAGCATTGCAACGTGACTCTTCTTCCCAAGCTTTACGATATATTATAGTTCGTAATGAAAAACTATCGTCTGCCAGGATTTTCAAAAGGTTGTAATGAGATGCCTCGCAAACATGCAGAAATTCTTCGTCATTTGAACGTGCAGCGTTCGCAGATAATGTAGTTCGCAAGCATTTTACTGTGCAGGAAGGTGTGAGGAGAGCTTGTGGCTTGTGGCAGCAGCGCAACGGACAGGGATGACGTACACGAGAGCGAATGACGTGAGCTTCCACAGAACTGAAACTGACAATGTTACACTCTCGTCCTCGTTAAAAGGAGTGGAACTGAGCGAGGGAGTGATAGTGGGAGGGGGGAGGGTAAAGGGTGATAGGGAGGGAGGAAGGAAGGGAGGGAGAGAGGGAGGGAC
>NW_026267164.1:1366854-1367476 GCF_000697945.3 Frankliniella occidentalis
GCCCCGCCCCGCCCCCCAAGCGCACAGAGCGGCGCGCGCCGGGCCCCTACGCTCCCATGCTCGCATGCACACACACACTCCGTCATGTCCCCCTCCTTCTGCACCGCCTGACCCAAATAGCACACCAACGAGCCAAAATCTGGCACACACTACAAGCCACGCCGCCCGGCCGCCGGGGAGAGGGGAGGCAGGCGCGAGGTGGGGGGGGGGGTGGAGTCCAGCTTCTTATTGCAGCAGTTCGCGCGCGATATTGCGTCAGGGCGGCCCCGCCCCGCTCGGCTGCGACACGGAGAGCGTCATGTGCGAGGCCCGGCCCGCCATATACCATATCTTGGGCGCCGTGAAAGCAGAGGAGGCCCCGACACACACCCGAGAGTCCTTTAAGAGGGGAGGGAGGTGCGCACCACAACGCTCCCGTCGCACAGCCAGCAGGGGGCCTTTTTAGGAGACTCGGGGGCAATTTGTTCACTTCAAGCAGCAGCAAAGGCAGTTTGAGAGTTGGCTGAGCTACCCTCCGCGGGCAAAAATGTTTTTCTCCTTTGTTTCAAGTTGGTTTTTCTTTTGTTCTTTCGGTTTTGTTTACAGTGACCGCCGTCATGCCGCCCGCCGCGTGCGGCCCGGT
>NW_026267164.1:1372392-1372651 GCF_000697945.3 Frankliniella occidentalis
TGTCACAATGTTAGAAACGAGGCGAAGCCAAATCTGCTATCCGTTTTAACCTAGCTCAAGCCGTTTAAGAGTTACCAGAAAAATTTGCTTCGATTTCAATGGAATTAAAATGGCCCTTCTAAAATAGAGTGTAGATGTCCTAAATAAAATTTGAGGTCAAAATTCCTAAAACTTCCAGAGTTTCAGCGTGGTAAACTTGATTCCGAACAGGTGAACCGAACGGAGGCGCCGAGCTGGGTAGGCAACACTCAACAGCGCA
>NW_026267164.1:1377446-1380308 GCF_000697945.3 Frankliniella occidentalis
GGGGGGGGTAGAAAGGAGGACGAGGAGGTAGAAGGAGGCAACGCCCTGCTTGTCCCACCGCCTCATATACAACACCATGACGCAACCGAGGCAGGATAGGCACAGAGTAAAATCAAAAATGGCAAAAAGTAAAAGAAAAAAACGAAAAGTAGTTTTAAAAAAGCAAGGCATTTTGTTAGAACGAAAATTTGGTTAATTGTTGCAATAATTATGAATTATGTATGAACAATGATTTCAATTAGATTTCAAAACAAATCTTTAAAATTACGATAGTTTTGTACAAAATAAATCACTCTTTAAATAAAACTTGAAAGGTCGTTTCGAATTTATCAGTGACTGCGACCCTTATTTTAACACACGCAAGAATAAATAGAGACAGTGTTGGGTGGGGAAAAAGGAAAGGGAGTATAGGCCGCTCAGTTGGTCGGATCGAGGTGGGGGGGGGGCGGTCGGGGTGCGTGATGGTGTGGGCGGCGCGGACAAACACTGCGGCGCCCCGCGCTGCACGCTCGCGCCATCAGCCGCCCCGCGCAGCCCGCGCCCTCTGCGTGAGCAATAACGACGTGGAAGCCATTTGTTGGGTCATCTCTACCTTGTCTGTGTACGCGGACGAGGGGGCGGGGGGAGTGGCAAAGTGGTAGGTGGGAGATAGAGGAGCGGACACGCGCGCAGGCGAGCCGTCCACACTACACACGCCCGTGTAGTCGGCCAGCTGCTGCTGCTGCTGCGGCACGGCGCCTGCAGTGGCCCGGGTAGGCTCGCCCGCACGGCAGCCCGGCGAGGCGGGCGGCCTACCCTACGCTCCGCAGGGGCCTCGGCGGCGGCGGGCCGCGGCGCGAACAACAGCGCGGCCACCACCCATTCCAATCGCGTCTCTTTCCGCCCGCGGCACAGCTGGAGCTGGAGGTCATCCAGGACGCCGCCACGAGCGACAAGCGCTCCACCTCGATGCCCACCGCATACCACTCGCCCCTCGCCGTTGTGCGCCCGCGTGGCCTCCGCCGTCGTCTAAAATGTAATTAAATCACCGGCGATGAGTGCGTCGCCCAGCAGCGCCCGGCCGACACGGCCGACACCGGCCCGGCCGCGACCTCGGGCTCACCGTAATGAGAAGGGATCGCAGCTCGGGCCGGGCCGGCCGGGCGGGGAGGGCTGAGGGCGGCCGCAGACTCGGCTCGGCTTTTGGCGCGCTTTCGGCGGCCTGGGCTTTTGGCGCAAGACCATTGGACGGGCCCATTGGGAAGCGGTCCAATGGTGACGGTGGTGCCGCCGACACCGCCGACTCGGGGAGGGGAGGGGGGAGGTAGATTGAAGAGGTGCGGCAGAGGCGACAGCGGCGGTCGCAAATGGAGGGCGCGGTTGGAGGCGAGGGGGGAAGGGGGCTTCTTTCAAAATGTCAGAGCCATACCGGCGGTGCGCGGGAGACCCTCCAACCACGCCGATGAGCGCTCAGACCAAGAGGGTGGAGAGGGGCTGTAAGGGGAGTCGGGAGGGGGGGGGGCAGATGCACTCGGGACTTGATTGCTAGACCGCCATGAACACCAATGAATAAACATCCCGGCCTCCCGACACGCAAAAAAAATTACACAAAAGCATAGCGTGACGCAGCAAGCAGCAGTAGCGGCAACCAACCAGGGAGCGGGGCGGGGCGGGCGGAAAGTTGTGGAGCGCGGCGTCGCGTCGCGCTATGCAGGCAAAGCTTGTTCAAATACCCGTCTGGATTGTCCATTACGTGCCGCCGGCGCTTCTATCTGTCGGAATGAATTAGTGAAAAGTTTTGGAAGAGGGAAAGAGAAAGCGCGGAGATGTGTCGAGGCGGGCAGAGGGAGGGAGGAGGCGGGGCAGCCACGCGGCCCCAAAGCCTGCTGCCGAGGTGGCTGGCTGGCTGGCAGGCCGGGTGTATTAAAGTTGTTCCCACAGCGGGAAAGAAAATATAAAAACATGAAGCTTTCTGCCTGAGCAAAAGCCTCGGCAGCCCGGCTCAGCTCCTTACCAACCGGCCTGGTGCTTGCTTAACTCTCAGACTGCTGCGATGTTCGTATGAGTGTGTGCGTCGGATGATGGGATGAGGGGTAGGGGCCTCATGGTCAGGATCCGGAGTGATTCCTTTATTTCAGTTTTCAAGAAAAGCATCAGCAGAACGTGTAGGCTTTACACACAAAACTTTGTCAGCCCGTCCATCAATGCAACTCCTAGTGTAAAACCGACGACTGCACAGCTGATAGTCGACCAGGCTCGCTTACTCTCTTCCCATGCGCGTCGCGCCCCGCCACGCCACGCCACGCCGAGAGGCAAAAGCCTTTTCCGAAATTACTCCATGGCGAAGCGCAAATATTTGGCATGGAATATTACCGCGGGATGACCCGAATAATATTCCCACCCTCTCCTCCTCGGCTGCGCGTCGCTGCATGTGTGTGTGTGTGTGTGTGTTTTGGTATGTGTGTGTGTAAGAGAGAGAAGGGGGAAAGAGCGGGGTGGAGAGCTCGATGTGTGAAGGATAAGAGAGGGTCGTGGCAGTAGAGTGGGAGGGGGGGAGGGGGGAAGGAAGGAAACTATTTCTACTAGATTTCCCGTTTACGCATCGCGCATGCACGCGAACGAATACACCCATTTATAAGCGATACCAATAATATTCTCGGTTCACTCGCGTGAGGTAGCGGGGCGTGGCGGGCTTGTGGCGAGTGGTGGCCTTCGGTCGGACGGACAAAGTCATGCGATGATGTGCCGCAGCCAGACGCGGTAGGCCGCGCCCCATCAAATGCCAAAATACGTTATGCCGTTTGATCCCGTGCCGTGGTGGACCTCAACACAGCCCCGCCCCGCCCCGCCAACCACTGTCTAATTACACAGGCCGCCCCGACC
>NW_026267164.1:1380358-1382873 GCF_000697945.3 Frankliniella occidentalis
ATCGTACAGGTGAACCGAACGGAGGTGCCGTGCAGGGTAGGCAACGCGCTACACAGTGATAAGGTACACGTTTACCGAACGGGGCCGCCGGCCATGGTAGGCAGCCCGCCTCCCACAGTATTAAGGTACGAGTGCGTACCTTAATGCGTTCCTTACCACCCGTACCCCAAAATTAAGGTACAAGAATGGCTGACTCTGTACCTTAATGGCCCTCTGTACGGTAATCCCAGCGGTTAAGGTACGCACGACGTCATCCGTACCTTAAAATACCCCACCTTGTACCTTACGCATTTACAGTGTGTTGTATTTCAAGACCTGGTCTTGTATGCCATTGGCGTGCTTCATATGATCCAAAGGCCTGGTCTTGAAATACAAGAAACTGTTTTGACCGTGCTAGGCGAGTGTCAGTAATAGTTGCACGACGATGCGCCAATTAAAAGAAAGGGTACACAAGCAATCTTTTCTCTTCGCGATGAAGGGTGAGGCGTTGCTCGAAAGAGCTGTGCACACAAACCTGAGCGAAATCTTTCACTAAGCGAAAATATATTTTTAATTAGTGTAAGACATTTTATCATTACATTATACCGCCCAAAATCGCAACACAAAACTTCTCCGTTTTCAGTCAAACTTTAGTAGCTTTGTCGATTTCCAACATCTACACTGGTAAAACCTTACGTAGCAAAGTGCCAAATCCTTCGTTGGTACGAAGCATTTAACAGTATAGCCTCAGCGCGGAAAGGGCAGAGGATCAAGGTAAGGAATGTGTACCGTACGAAGGTCAGAAAGGGGAAGAAGAAGAAGAAGAAGAAGAAGAAGAAGAAGAAGAAGAAGAAGAAGAAGAAGAAGAAGCGAGGCAGCCTCAAGGAAGTGCTAAGCAGCCTCGCCTCGCTCCAGCCCATCTTTTATTTCAACCTGACTTCATTAAGGCGACCCGCTCCGCGTGTTTTTCTAAGGACTTAGTTGAGCGGCGTGCGCGGCGGGCACCGCCAAGTTTGATGGGAAGTAACATTTTGAGGGCGAGAGCAAGAGAGGAACAGAGAACGCTAGTGGAGGGAGAGAGGGTGAGGGTGAGGTCAGATGGAAAGGTGATGGGGTTAGGGGGAGGGGGCGGGGGAGGTCGAGTGAAAAGGAAGACATGCAAACGTCATTGTGCACTTGTATGGGAGTTGGAAGCAGCTGCAACAGTTGCTTTATTGCTTCGGCTTGGCTGGGCCTTATTAAAGCTTCGAGCCCCTCGGCACAGCGTTGCCCCCCCCCCCCTCTCTCTCTCTCTCTCTCTCTCTCTCTCTCTCTCTCTCTCTTTCTCTGATGCTGCTCTTTTCACGTCATGCAGTTGCGGGGCTCGATAGAAGTAACTCCCCAGCTAGACGGCAGAAAAGAAAACAAGCAGCGCGGACTAGCAGGGCGCGGCAGGGAGGGAAATAATGTTTACTGAATAAGAGCAAAATTGGAGCAGAACAGCGGCAACCCCTTCTCTATCCCCCCTTCCCCCTCCCATCTCGTATAGATCCTCGCCCCCTCTTTTTTTTTTGTTTTGTTTCTCCCCGCTGTCAGCACTGCAAAGCTATAGCGAAACATCGGACAGCGCAGCAGCAGCAGCAGCAGCAGCAGCTGCAGCAGCAGCAGCAGCAGCAGCAGCCGAAGGAAAAGGGTGTATAATGGTCGCGAGGCAAGCAGCCAGCACAACTTTTTCATGGGAAGTGAAACAAAACACTATAGGAAGGCCGCAGCCGTGGTGTATATTTGCATCACCTGCTTCCCCCTCGAAACTTGTCGTGTTTTTAAATTTATATCTGCCAGCTCGTGTCACACCGCGTTGGGTTCCACTCAGAAAATCGAATCCTTTGAAATAAAGCAAAAAAAGACCTTGAAAAGAAAACATTTTCCCAAACACCGGAATAAAACAAAAAAAAAGTTTATTTACCGTGATTTCAGGCCAAAAATCAACGAAAAAACAAGTTAATGCCAAGAATAAACAGTCCAATTAATAAGGAGTCGAAGTACGTTGAAAAGCCCTTGAAATAAAGTCAAAAATTACTTGGGCTTTGGAAAGTGTCTTGGTTTTGGGATTCGTTCTTCTGGGTGCCGGCCGGAAGGCCAGCCCGAGGGGGCCGCAAAACTCGACTGAACTTTGTAAGAAGCTCGTGTGATACCACCTGATAGCCTCTATTCAAATCCTAATAAACCAATATCAAAGTGCGTTTTTGAGATTTCTTTAAGCCTCGGCGCGTAAGGCGCCGTGGACAGCGGTGATAGGCAAGCCCGCCCACACTCGTGCGTGCGCGGTTCAGCATAACCACAGAAGTATGAGTGGGGTTGATCAGCCACCTGGTAGTATTGATTACACTCGATATCGTTGTACACACATGGACGGCGGCCGCGCCTGGCTACTCGAGCAGCGCGCTGCTCGGTACGTCATGAGCTAGATTATGTTCCGACGAGTCCGGAGGGTGTCGGGGGTGGCGGCGAGGGCGAGGGGGTGGCGAGGGCGAGGGGGTGGCGAGGGCGAGGGGGT
>NW_026267164.1:1391353-1393491 GCF_000697945.3 Frankliniella occidentalis
CGCCCCGCCCCACAACGCCTGCAAGGCCCAGGCGCACGGGGATGAGGAAAAAGAAAAGGGGATCTGCAGTTCAAACAAATTACGAAGCGAGGCTTGGTCTGCCTGTAATGAGGGCAAGCTTTGGCCGGCGTGAGACTGGCGTGGCGGGCTGGCGGGCGGGAGGACTCTAACGACGCGCAAACAGCTCACTCAGAGAGCCTATATTTACTCCCCAAAAGCCCAGACTGGACGAGGCAAATGCTCGCCCGGCGTGACACCCACCCACCTTACGATAATTATTTCATTTCCTTTTCTAGTAATTCGAGTGCAAAATCAGCTGGCTGATCTCTAAAGAGGCGCACGAAAAGAAAAGTCATTTAGCAGCAGCAGGAGCAGGCAGTGCACCGGGAGGCACCCGCACCCGGGTCTCATCAAGGGGGAGTGTTTTGCTGACGCCACCCCGCCTCGCCCTGCCGCCTCGAGTATAAAGGATAAGAATCTTGAATTCACTCACTCGCCCGTCCGCCCGCCCGCCCTCCAACTGCTGCTGCTGCTTTTTCATTTACTTTTTTCTCCGGTTCTCTTTCGTTTTTCATAATTTTCCAGAGCGCTGGCTGCCCTGCTTGCGAGTGGGGGTGTGATGTAGGTTGTGTTTAGTTTACACCCACGACACGAAGATAGGTCCGAGACCAGGGCATCCTCATGCACCTTTCCCCACTCCACGGTGAAACCACTTACCTGAGTTTCTAGTGCCATTTTTTGCGATCAGGATACAAGTAACCGGATTATGACCATTTTCAGGATTCTTTAGCCGTTTTTGTCAAATGCTACAGATACCTGAAATTGAAAACGGCCACACTCGAGTAACTTACCCGAATCTGAAAAAACAATGAACTAAAATCAGGTAAGCGATCTCACTTGGTTTTGCTCTTGCTCTCTTTCTTTCTCTTTCTCTTTTTCTTCCTCTTTCTCTTTCTCTTTCTGTCTCTGTCTCTCTCTCTCGCTGTTCCTCTCCGCCCTCCCTCGTCCTCCCTACACCAGCCACCGGCTAACCTTGGAGCACGGGGTGTACAGTATGCTCAGAGAGTGACGCGCACAGGGTGCGCAGCAGTCGAGTCGGGCTGGTGGTGGGAGTGAGAAGGAAGTGAGAGGGAGAAAGAGAGAGGGGGAGGACGAGAGGGAGGAGGGTTGTGCTCCTTGTTCTGGAGAGGAGCGTGGGCGGTGAAAAGGACGGATAGAGATAGTGAAAGGGGGAGGGAGAGGGACTTGTGCATGGAGGCGGAGTGGGGGGCTTTGTTCCCCGGTGGGATGCACTCGTGCGGAGTGCTTTAAGGCAATGCCAGGCCAAGTCCAGACCAGGCTGCCACGCCACGCCCCGCCACGCCCCGCCCCGCCACCCTGCAGAGGATGGAAGAGGAAGATGATGCAGGGAGGGTGGTTGTGGCGGACCAAAAAGCAATAGCAGGCAAAGTATAGAGGGCGGAGAGAGAGAGAGGGCGAATCTCATTCGGTGCATGTGAGTTTTTGAGACTCGCGCACGCCGTGGCGTGGCGTGGCGTGGCGTGCCGTGCCGTAGCGGTGCAGCGGTCTGGCGTATCGCGTACATGGTTTTCTGGGACGGGCTCCGCGTATAACGCGCTCAAAAGGAAATTGAAAAAGTTTCGGGGCGGGGGGACGGCCACGCGTCCGGCTATGAGTTGGGCCTTCCGCGGGACCGCCCGGTCAGGTCGTGGACGCGGAGACGGGGGAAAGGGGTGGGGGGGGGGGTCGATGAGAGAGAGAGAGAGAGAGCGACGTCGACCAGGGAGAAAGAGAAACAGACGAGGGTCAGCGGGCTAATTTTCCTCATTGGGAATTTGGGACACACTTCCACTAACAAGCAGGAAATATGTCCGGCATCAAACGACAGTAGTTCCACTCGAGCTTCGGGTGCGCTGCTAACTTTCCTTTACCGCAACCCGGATCGCATCGGACATGTAACGACGTCCCGCACCCACTCGCCCACTCACGCACTCACCCACTAAATCACTCACACACTCCTCACGCACAAAGAGCACATGATACAAGCGCACTACCAAGCGCACCAACACGCACTCACCTGTATCTGATGTTGTGGCCGGGCGTGGTGGGGGCGTGCTCCAGCCCCTACGCCCGCGGCG
>NW_026267164.1:1393541-1395444 GCF_000697945.3 Frankliniella occidentalis
GGGGGGGGGGGGTAGTTGGATGGAGGTCACAACAGACGCGCGCCATTTTGTCCACGGTCGCACAGCCAGCAAGCCGCGCGAGCCGTGTCAGCAGAAATAAACAAAAAGGACTTAAAAAATAAAATAAAAACACAGTAAGTGGGGAAGAGAGGGGGAATGGTGGGATGGAGGACGGAAGCGGCATTCATGTACGCATTTGTGAGGCCCTATGACGCTTTGAATGGCTGGCCTGGCCGGGCGGGCACGGCCACGCATAGCATGAGCCGGCGCCGTCCACAAAAGGGCTTGCAAATTAATGTATGGGCCCACGCGAATTTAATTGAACCACCCCTTCCCCCACCGACACACCCATGTCCCACAAACCCGAATCCCACAACCCCGCTGCTGCTGCAATAACTGCGGCCACCTCTCAAAAAATTTGCAGTTTTTTTTTAGTTTTTTTAAATGATGGTTGTGCTTTTTTTAAAAATCTAGATGAAATCTAACTAGACTGTTTTAGTGCCTATCAAAAAAGAAAATTTAGAAAAAAAAGCAACTTATTTTTTGCAAGTGAGGCATCAAAACACTTTCTTCATTCCCATATTTGATTCCGTGCCATTTCTCTTTTTTTTCTGTCTACTTCGCCTCGTCTCTCGTGGCAGGTGAGCGCGCACCGCTCAACCCTCCTGCACACGGCGGTGGGAGCCAGCCAGGCAGCCACTGGAGCAGAAACCGGACGTCAGCGATCCTGGAGTTGGATCCATTAGACAGACGCTCCACGTTCTACGTATCAAGGGCTTAGCGGAAGCACCGTGGGGCGGGCTGGCTCCACGGCCCATGGTGCGACTATGGGTCTGGACCAGGCAGTGGTTACTTCATTAAAAACTATTATAAGAAATAAAAACACATCAACAAAAATTGGCAGACCAAGCCAGGGTCTTACAAGGTCTTACAAGGTCTCTACAGGACTCCAAAACATTTTTGTCAAAGAAGTGAGTCTTTGTCGTACACTCTCTTACAAAGAATTTGTTCGTATAATGCAAAGAATTCTGTGCAACCGTAATTTACAGGAAATTTCCTTGCATTACAAGAAATTTCCTTGTATCACACAAAAGTTTTCTTTGTATTACAATGATTTTTCTTTGAATTACGAAGAAAATTTGGCTTTGTATTACGGTTGCACGAAATTCTTTGTAATACAAGAATTTTCTTTGTAAGAATTTAAGAGCGTACTTTAACGGGGGCTCTGCTTTAAATTACACTTTTCTTGCAGTGCTGTTGGAGTAGTATTGGACATGTTTCGCTAATGAAACACACCAACATTCTAATTGATGATTTGCAAATGGGCGCGTCGGTCCGGGTTGATGGGGCTGTCGCGATGAGCCGCCCTTTGATGACGCGTCCCATCAAAACACGCCGAAAAATCAATAGATTGTAAAGTAACAAGACGATGGATATTTTGGCTGCCAAGAATCTCCGAACGCTGTATGAGATAGTGCGAGCGGATTATCGGTAATAACAAAAATGTCCGACCCGAAGTCCACCATAACGGCCAATAAAGTAAGTGCATCGCATTTAAGTGAACTGTACAAGGTGGAAGACAAAAAGTCACGCACTGGAGGGAAGTTTCGTGGCAGCCGAATTCCCCCGTGGAGTTGAACACGTGACACATTTCACATTAGTTTTTCCAGCGCGCACAAGCCGGCCTCGGTCTCCCCAGAGCCCGCGGGGACGCGGCGTGGCAGGGCGTGGAGCAGCATGGCGCCCCTGGCGAGCTACGCCACGCCACGCCACGCCCCACACCGGAGCGGCCCAAGGTCATGGGAGCGGTGTTTATTTGCCGCCGAGTCGGTCGGATGGCTTTCTACTGTTCCACCAGCAGCAGTATGTGTGCCGGGAGGGTGTTGGAAAGGGTCGGGGGGGG
>NW_026267164.1:1404039-1406546 GCF_000697945.3 Frankliniella occidentalis
GGGGGCTGGGGCGGCGGTGGGGCGAGACGCAGTCAGCATGGCAGACAAGACCTGGAGCAGGCAAAGAAAAGAACGGAGTTAGGCAACAGAACTGCAACGCACACACTTAACTTTTAGCCAACGAATTTCTCTGTACTACGAAGAAAAAGCTTCTAGACTAACGTAAAACTGGCTATTATGGATCATGCAGGGTAATGTTGACCACCCTCTCATTCCTAGCCTCTTATTCCTATGTTCCACTTTTGCTTGACTTGTGCAACCACTGAGCTGCCCAGCATTGTGAGGAACACAACTCAATAAGTGGTAGTACAAGTCGAGCAGAAGTGGAACATAGAAAAAAGAAGGTGGTTCACTTTACCCCGAATGGTCCACATTAGCCTGTTTTACGGTACCACACACTGCAAAATTCTTGCATTGTAAGCAAGTTTGGATTGTAAACTATTTTCTTCGCATTGCAAACTATTTTCTTTGTAAGTTGCAAAGAAATGGTTTGCAAGGTTACAAACTAATTCTTTGCAGCGTTCCGAACGATTTTCTTTGCAATGCAAAGCATTTTACAACGCTTGAAAATTCTTTGCAATGCAAATTACAGTTCTTTGCAAGCTTTTCACAGAGCAGGTAAGCACTGTTGTAGTACAAAGCACTTGTTGTATTATTAAACTAAAACCTTTCACCATAAAACAACTTTGCTTAGTATGCTACTACACAAAGTAAAAACACTTCAGGAGGTCCACCACACACACAGTCAAGCTAAATAACAGACCTCCGATATGTATTAATATGAAATATTTTGATATCTACTCGACTTAAGAGACACGTACCCTGCTTCAGACACTAAGACCTAACTGTATGGGACTGTGATACCTAACTCCCAGACACCTAATATATCTTGCACCAGTCAGAACTGTTAATGTAAAACTGAAACCTAATTTGCTGCAAATAAGCCAGCAACAGTCAATCGGATGAAGCATACAAAATTACTGAACTGATAGACACTTTTTGAAAAATAGTATAAAATGTCGCAATACGTTTCTATTGCAAGGGACCTTTTACGTTGAATCATATTTCATGTTTCAACTTACTTGTGAAATAACACAACATCATGTGTAGTACTGCAATGGGGAGTTTCATAACCTAAAAGGCCTTCAGTTTCCCAGCAGTTCCAACCATTGGCAATCGCAACACATTATGAAAAAACCAAAGGCACAAAATAAAATTCATTGGTGATTATTTTCCAATAGCCACTGAGACTGACATTGGCTCGCCACACACCGCTAAATAGTTTAAAGCTGTATGATAAATCAAATTGGCTCCTGTAAAAGGCGCCATTACTCGACTAGACTGCAGTCCATGGACTCTGGACTGAGGGTGTGTCCGAATTCTCGGGCTGGAACGGCTCGGCTGGTTTGCTCTGCGGCCGTTGCGAGCCGCGCCAGCCGCTCAGGGCAGCCACACATTCGCGACAGGTACGGCGCAAGTCGCGGGGCAATCACGAGAGTCACCCCCGGCATGGGGTAGCTCGCGAGTCACCCCCGCGGATCACCCCCGTCGTAGGGGTGCATATTCTCGCGACTCACGGTCTGTCATCTCGCGGGGTGCTCGCGGTCGCGGTGCTCGCGGCGTCGCGGGTGTTGGTAGCAGCCGAATGGCGGCTGGCGCGGCTCGCAACGGCCGCAGAGCAAACCAGCCGAGCCGTTCCAGCCGAACCTGCCGAGAATTCGGACACACCCTGAGAGTGAGCTGTGGCGCTCTCTCGCGCCGATGGCGAAGCTCGATGTTTTGGTCATTCCCTCTGACGTCACCGTTCCCCCACGACAATGACGCTACGCGCACTAAAAATATGAGAATGTTTTAGGCTGGCACACGTGTAAGAATTTGCGTCACCTACTACGACCGCTACGAGTATGGTTCTCGACGTTGTCCAGAGCCGAGGCGGGCTGCGGCTGCGGTATTCTTCCGTCGTCGTCGTTTTACTATTCAGCCAGGGCTACGAAGGGCAGGGGACGAACATATAGTTGAATATCGGTTGAATACATAGGTGGATCAGAAATTTATAATGTGTAAAATCACAATAATATACCACATCCGAATTTCCCAGCCGCGCTCGAACTTGGGCCTTGCCCGGGGAGTCCGGCCCCGCCCACTGCGGGGGGCCTGGGTGGCCTGGATGTGTCGGACGGGGCCGGGAGGCGGGAGCAGTCATTGCAATTATACTTGGACAGTAGTTAACATGATAATGAATTCCTTTGGGTGGCCCAGCGGCGGTGGCGGCGGGCTTGGTGCTCGTGGTGGTGCTGGGCCGCCCTGCTGCCCTCTAAGCCAACCAACCCCAACCGACCTACTTAAAACAACAAGAGCAAAATGTGCAAAAACAAAACAAAAAATTAAAAAAAGATGAAGTGCTGGCAAACGTCGTACAATGTAACCCGTACCTTTCCCCCCAAAAGGCGTTATTCAATCTATCTTTTCATGCGTGAAGTCACGCGGCACGCGAGCGCGGGGGGGGG
>NW_026267164.1:1406601-1408457 GCF_000697945.3 Frankliniella occidentalis
GGGTGCAGTTTAATGTGATGCGGAGCGAAGGCGACGTGTGGGCGACGGAGGAGGGGGGGGGAGTAGGGCGCTTATCCCCTGCGGTGATCGAAGTCGGCCCAGCGTGAGGCCCCGGGGCCATGGGGCCTCCCGACCCTTACCATGACAAACACTGCCAACGTCTGAGGACTTTTTCAGCCTTGAGCCAGCCAGCCCCGCCAAAAAAACAGTCCTCATAAGAAGGAAATCTTATTTGCATGAGTTTACAACGATTCCGTTTCATGTTACGTGTTGTAGTACCCAAAATGCCTCAGACCATATGGGAATGACGTAAAGTCTCAGAGCCATATTGTACCTCACGCGCCCCGCGCCGCCGCATCTGGGTCCTCCGCTCCTGCCGTCGGGCCGTTCCATCCTATTCCATTCCATCTCGGCCCCGCCCAGCCCAGCCCAGGCCAGGCTCTCCCCGGCGAGGCCCGCTCGGCTCCGCTCGGCTCGCACATCGATCATCCATGGAAAAAGGGAATGTCACACGACGTGACATTGTTTGTCATCCCAGCGCCACGTCTCGTCCGGGCCAGGCCCTGCCCGGGGGATAGGACCGCGCACCCTCCGCCTCTCCCGCTCCTCCTCGTGATCATCCTCTTCGTCGCCGCCATGTTTCCCCAGGAGGTCTGCCACCGCTGAGCCACCACGGAGAGACCCCTTCGCCCCTGCGAACGGTTCGCCCTGCCCCAGCCCCTCCCATCGACTCTCATTCAAGCACTTTGACTTCCGGGAGAGTCGATGCGGGCCTGATAACACTGTGAAAAATATCGTCTTCAATTTACTTTTTATTTTTTTCAAACTCGAATTACAATTTAAGTTATAAATTTATGAGAGCACCTTTCACTCGCCTCATTTTAAGTCGACATGTACTGCATATGTATTTTTACTATTACGAATTGTAATTGTATTACTGGTTAATGCTTCGTCTCCACACTGTTAAAAAAGAAGTCAGAACTTCACGAATAATTCTACGTGAAAAACGTTTCCAAAACTCTTTGTTAAATTTTGAACAATATAACGACATTTATTCGTAAACTACGGGCTACAAAGAAACTTTGTGAATTTACAACAAACCGTTGGTTTCAAATTTCCAGAAGACATTTCCAAATTCCCAACAAAGAATCGTTTTCTTTACATCTTAAAACTGAATGGTGTGATGTTGAAACAGTTTTGTCAACTGGGATGCAGATGCAAGAAATAATAGCCTACTGTATTTGCTTTTGATGTGAATTAAACCGGCCCATTGAAAATTACAATTTTTTTCTAGAATTTAACGGACACATGTTGGAGTTTCTTAATTCCGTAGATTCCATGGAGTAAAAGTGTAAAACGAAGTTTCTTTGTAGAGTGGTTACAAAGGAATGTTGGAAAAGACAAACACGGAGATATTCTGGGAAAGTACGAAGAAGTGTTGGGATTTTGGGTTCCCAGAAAAGTATTGTGATTTTCAGATCACTTCGTATGGTAAAAGTGTTGTAAGATCACAATTTTTTTCTAACAGTGCAGACCAGAGTACATTTCGTTGGCGTTTCCTCACCCTCTCCAGACTGGCTCCAATTACGCCCGGAAAGGTTGGTCGATCCCTCATTTTCCTTTGTTGCGCACGGGAGGAAAAAAGGGACCCAACGGTTCGCTCCACCGGAAACAGCGCCCGCCCCGCCGTGACAAGGAAAAGTGCCCACGAGGTGTGCGACCGTCGTCCGCTCAGCGTGTGCGCTCGCTCGGCTCATCTTTTATTTCCCCGCGCCAAGACGCCATATCTCCCTCTCCCTTCCTATCTACCTCTCTCTCTCTCTCTCTCTCTCTCTCTCTCTCTCTCTCTCTCTCTC
>NW_026267164.1:1409257-1410998 GCF_000697945.3 Frankliniella occidentalis
TTCGGAACTTTTTTTTTTTTCCGGCAAACTTAACTTTACCGGATAATTAAAATCTCTCGTCCGCGGGCGGCGCGGCAGTGCTGGATACAGGTTTAAAGCCCCCCGCCAATTAGCCACTTTTCAGGCGACTGTTAAGTTGAAAGAGGGAAGGAAGAGGAGTGTAGGGGAATGGGACCGTCAGCGCCCGCACCTCACCGCAGCGCACTCCCCTTTCGGCGCGTCCACTAAAACCGCCACGACGGCTGTGACGACGGCGGCGCCGGAGGTGGGAGAGACATTCGATCGCGGCCCAAGGCCCCATCCCATTCCAGGCTCCCTTTAATTATTTCTGTGACATTGAGAAGTTTACAGGTGCTTACAGGCCGGGGGGCTGCCGCGCCGCTCCATTCTGCCCCGGGGGAGCTGGGCGGCGCGCGGGCGCGGTGGGCGGCGGTGGGTCGGCGGGCTCAGCGGGGAGAGCGCCCCACGTAACACTTGACATTTCGACGGGGAACCTTTCCGCGTAAAACTGGAAGTGGTAATCCACTTTTATTCGGAGAGTAGAGGGGGGAGGGAGCTTACCACGGTCCACTTTGCGGCCAAGTCTCCGCATCTCGACGTCCGCAGCCGTGCGTGAGAGGCGGCACGACACGACGGAGCAACGCGGGAGGGAAAAGGGGAAGCTGGAAAAACATGCAAACGGGTGATGGATAGCTCTTTCTCGTATCTGGCCGACGGCAGCTTAAGCTCCCGGCAACTTGGCTTCATAATGATAACACCCGGGAATCCTCCCTTCTCTTAAAACTTTACTTACGTCACAGGAAACTTCACGGCAGGCAGCCGTTCGACCCACGGCCCGGCCCTTGACGGCCCGAGGCTTCTTACTCATTGAGAACTTCCGGTTTTCCCCACTCCTCTCCTCCCCAGTGGCGAATAGTTGTTTGTAACACTGAGTGCTCCATATGACCTCTTTGTGGTCACGCCCCCACGTTAAGGGCACAAAAACGGCCCGCACTCAATCTGTTTGGACGAGTTTGGCCGGAATAGGAACTCAATCAAACTATGAAACATTTCCTGATTGAAATATAATGTGACGCAAAATATCTCACCAAACCAGGCATTGCATCATTGCAAGATTCTTAAATCGAGGGCAATATGTATACTTGATGATCTCTTCATGAGTATTCAAGGATTCAAGGCTGAATTGGGAGTGGATTGATTTCCAACTTGTACTTAGGACATTTCAGGTACGCGCTTCTCTGGGCGGCAGTGTACGTCGCTGGTGAGCACCTCCGAACTGCTGGTGCCGCCGGAGTGGCCTGGTGTTTCCACCTTCTCCAGCCAGACAAATGACTGGCCATTTCTCCGGGAGTACGGACGGCGGGCGCCGGCGCCCGTCGGTCGGAGGAAGGAGAGGAGAAACAGCGAGAGGAGGAAAGGGGTTCCTCCTGGACAATGATCTCTCCAGATGAGGCCTGTCCGAATGAGGTAAGGGCGCACTGAACCGTCGCGCCTGGCGGGGCGGGGCGGGGCGTATAGCCGTTGCCGTGTCACCGTGTACGGCGGAGTATAATTTTGAGGTCGCGGTGTGCGGCCTGCCCTCCTCGACGCGTTCCTCTCTCTCTCTCTGCCCCGAGTCCTTAACGGCCGGGCACTGTTGATGCCGCCAAAGCGGGAGCGGGAGCTGCGCGCGGCGCGGTGGGCGTTGATCGAGCTTGGCTGTTGCCAACTCGCCGCACCTCCACCCCCCTCGCCTCCCCTC
>NW_026267164.1:1411433-1414597 GCF_000697945.3 Frankliniella occidentalis
CTAAATGTCCAAGGACAATAATCATTTTAACTAACGCCGGAGTTCTGTGTAGTGCCAGTCCGGCAAGTTACAATAATTGTACGTAGTTCACGGTGAAAATAGTTTCTTGTATTACAAGACTCGGTCTTGGATCTTATGGAGAACGCCAATGGCATCCAAGACCAAGTCTTGTAATACAAGAAACTATTTTTACCGTGTTAGACTGTATTTTTCTATGCAGCTTTTGTATGCAACACTCCTCTTTTTCCGCCCATAATGTTTTAGTTTTGACTAGGAAATTTACCTAGTGTAGTGCTACCAATTTGGTGCTGTCATAACTTATCCAGTAATTCTTTAGTATTACTCGGTACTAAAGGTTTTCAAGTATTATAATTTGGCCGTTGTTACAATACTGAGAGGACGTTTAGTAAGGGCACGCTATCAGATGTCCTAAATGCATGACCTCGTGATAGGCTTGTCAAATTGAAAGACAACTCGACCATACTTGCAACGCTCTCGACTAAATTACTGTTTTACACAAACCAAAATCTAAAAGCTTTGCAGCTAAGCAACTACGCAAATGTATGAAGTATTAGTCCCTTTGTCATTTCGGAACGGACCAACACATTTTCTATTCCTTTTATCGGGAAACCAGGCAGCAGCGGCGGCTTTTCATTTGAGGACGAATTACGGATGCGTTTGATGAGCGGAGGCCTCTGCTATGGGGGATGTGAGGGAGGAGGGTGGGGGCCGGGCATCTCATTTGAAATGGACCAACTAGAAAACAGTTAAGAGGAAAGAGGAACGCGCCGCCTCCCTCCCTCTAAAAAAAAAATGACTCCACCCGCTTCTCCGAGCTCTTCCTCTGACGAAGAGAGATTCGTTTGTCCCACAATAAACAGAGCAGAGGCCAGGGCAATCGCGCGGGGAGAACGAGGCCAGTCCGTAAATGGAACGTTTGATGACAAAACATTATTTTAAAAGGATAAAAGGGTTGACGGGAATAAAATAATCGTCTTTTGTCTCGTGATTTATTGCCCCGTTCCGGCCGTATTTATATCATCAACTACGGCGGCGCGGGAATGTTTGAATAAGGGAGAGATTATTTTGCATTATTGCTGAGAGGCGGAGGTCATTCCCCGAGGCAGACAGAGGCTTGTCAGGGGATGTATGGCGCCTCCAGCCGTGACACGACACACGCTGTTGGCCCCACTGACCTGGCCGCGGGCGGGGCGGGGCGGGGAGGCATGCCTGCAGGCGGGCGACGCGTATCAAACGATAATGGGGTAGTTTGAGGATGGAATCGACAAATTATTCAGTGACCCCGAGCCGGCGGCCCGCTGGCCCCCTTCTCTTCCTCGGGGACGTCGTCGTGGGAGGGGGGGGGGGGGGGGGGGGGGGGCGGACAGAGACGGACAGGGCGGGGCGACACGGCGCCGCGAGAGCGACAAGGGACGAGGCCGGAGCAGGCGGACCGGAAAAGCTCGATTTGTTTCCACCTTGGCCGTTTCTCACGGCTGACCCTCCACACCACCGCACCGACCCCTTTCCGGGCGTCGGACGACTATCTGCCCCGCAGCCAAAGGATAGGCGCAATTTGCTGCCGCAGGTCGAGAGGAGATAGGATAGAGAAGAACCCGGTCGAGCGCAGGGTTGAGAGGGGATGACAACGAAGCGGTAGCGGGAAACATCAGGGCACTGATAAAGCAAGTAGCAAGTGTGCGAAATTTGCACACCGTTAACGGGTGCAGGTCATGATTTTGTGTCTAATTGAAGCTACACACTTGCGTGATGCGCAAATTTTAGACTTCTGTAAACGTCTAAATTTTGAACACTTGGACACACACAGTCGTATGCTATCAGCACTGTTAACAAAATTGCAGTGAATTAACAACGAAAATGTGATTAATTTTGTTAGCAGCATATGCTGTATTTTTACAGGCATTGCGTACTGTAAAAAAAAAAAAAAAAAAAAAAAAAAAAAACAGCGTTCATGAAAATCTCGGAAACAAAGTTTCCGACCGAAAGCAGTTACTTTTGTTTTGCTCCTGTAGAAATTTTTTTCGATAATATGAGTGTCCTGTTTTGAAACGAAATGTGTTGCTAACAAATTCACTACTCTTTTCTTGTAAATGCACAGCTAAGTACAGTAATACGCAGTAGTTTTTGTTGTGCAAGGGTTCAAATGAAAACAACATTTCTGTTATATAACAGGAGTGTCAATCCCGTAGTACGCCGACAGGTGACAGTTATTTTTAACAGTGAGTGGTAACAATATGGCATGCAGCTGCCGCAGCTGCTATACTTTCCGAAAATGTCGAAAGTTATTTGCAGACCAATTGATGTATAATCTAGAGAGACACCACAGTGTGTCTAAACTTTGCACTTCACTGATAAACTAAGTGTTCAACTGCTCAACATTTGTAAGGGTGGAACTGCAAGTTAAATACTTGTCAGTCTGCAACTACAAGTTGAAAACTTAAGTGTGCAACTCGATAGGTGTGCACTTTGCAAGTGCGTGCAACTCCTCGGGTGCGCTCTTCCTACACAGTGAGCGTTCAATCTAAGGAAGTGTTCAACCGACGAGTTGCACACTTGCAAGTGCACATCTACCGAGTTGAACACCTGACACCTGCAAGGATATGACTTCGGCGTTCGTTGCACACTTACAAGTGTTGAGCAGTCGAACACATAGTTTATCAGTGACTGAAAACAGTAATTCACGTTCAAAAATAAAAACACTTGTTTTCCCACAGGAGAAGGGCGAGGTTACTGCAGCATAAGGAGGAATAACAACACGTTTCTAGGAATGCAGGATGCAGCCGCAGTAAAATAACAAACTATGTGTGAGCCGTGACACAATCAGGCGCGAGAGAACGGGGCTTGATCCCGTTAACGCGGCGATGCAAAGGCCGCAGCAGCTGAGCGTATATCCGGGGGAACGTATGAAAAATTCACTCGTTTGTTCCAGCCATAGTCAGCAGCACCGGCTATGAGAGCGAGAGCGGGCGAGAGAATGAAAGAGAGAGCGACCTGACATAAAGTATTGATTGGATTTCCGTCGAGTTTGATCGCCGGGGCAGCGGCAGCGTGCTGGGCGCATCACCGCGCTCCCTCCCTCTCTCCCTCTATCCTCCCTTCCTTCCCTCTCTACCTCTCTCCCTCCCCCCCTCTCTCCCTCCCTC
>NW_026267164.1:1415298-1416276 GCF_000697945.3 Frankliniella occidentalis
ATGGCCAAAAAAGCCATTTATTGTTAATTTACGCATCTGGCAGGAACCGGCCGAGGTGATATTCGGATCCCTCGTGAAAATTCGATTCAGAACAAACAGGAAAACCCGTGGCATTTTCAATAGGCGATTTTTAGACGAATTTTAAAGTGTCAAAATGCATGAAAATAACCTAAAATGCAAAATATCTCCTGTTACCCAGCTCGCAGAAATCAGGTAAGTTGATTTTCGGATTCCTTGTGAAAATTCGCTTCAGAAACATTAATAAAAAGCGTAGCGCTTTAAAATGCTGATTTTTTGACGAATTTTAAAGTATCGAAATGCCCGAAAATCGCCTAAATTGCGAAATATCTCCAGTTACCGAGCTCGCAAAAATCTGACAAGGTGATTTTCGGATTCCTTGTGAAAATTCACTTCAGAAACATTAATAAAAAGCGTGGCAAATTTCGACAGGTCGAGACCGATTTTGTCCCTTTTTGACAAGTTTTGACAGGTTTTAACCGACTTAGACAGGTCTCGACACGTCTCGACCGATTTCGACAGGTTTTGACAGGTCTCGACCGATTTCGACAGGCTTCGAAAGATTTTGACAGGCTTTTGCCAATTTTGACCAAAATATGCACACTTGTGCAAGATAGGACTTACAGGAATTTTGCTATAACGAACAACGGGGTTTCGCACCTTGGGAGCGTCTCTGCGCCCACTCAGTACCACAGAATACAAGCTCAGCACGCCTGAAAACCGCCGCATACCACGTCTGTTGTAAATGGGTCCACTAACGGCGAAGTCAACAATAGAGTGCGGGACAGCCAGGCCCAGGGGTGTTTTATGCGTACAGTACTAGCTACGGGAAGCTCTGGACGGCCGAAAAGTGAATATGCGCAACTTTGCGCAGGTCCACCGTGTTCCCCACACTTCAAAGCATATGTTCCGCAGTGAGTCGGTGCTGGGTCGCATTGAATGCGATTGAAGCGAGTAAAA
>NW_026267164.1:1417231-1429567 GCF_000697945.3 Frankliniella occidentalis
AGAGAGAGAGAGAGAGAGAGAGAGAGAGAGAGAGAGAGAGAGAGAGAGAGAGAGAGAGAACAGTGCGAGTGTCGGACTCTGGAGAGCAGCGACCCGTTCGCAAGGAGGACCAAACGCAGCCGCGGCAGTCAAACGATTGTGATTGTTATGGCTGTTGTGATTATTTAGCCTCCTCAGGGAACCGCGAGCGAGCTTCAGCAAGCCCTTCACGCGCTTGACGCGAATGTTTGACATTATCTCCTAACGAGGTGCGGCACAGTAGGACAAGCTCCCCAGGAACGCGTTGCGCCTGCTTGTGAAGGCGGAGGCCATCAAACTATAGTCGACTCGACAACAACCAGTTGCACACATGCAATCAGACACCCACGCTCACGCGGCTCACAGTCAGCACGGGCGTGACTGCGATGCAACTCGGCTCATTACATTACACTGTACCGGGCGGTCAGCGAGGCGCTATGGGAGCGCCGGGGGGGAGGGTGAAACAGGAACAGAGAAAGAGGAGAGGCAGAAAGAGAAAGAGCGAGAGACAGACAGACAGACAGACAGACAGACAGACAGACAGACAGACAGACATACAGACAGATTATCCATCAGCCGAAAGGAAATACGTCAGGCGGAGGTGGGGCGGGCACTGCAGGCGGGCACAAAGGAAAAGGCCGGGGCTCCAACGGGCCGGGCAAGCCGGCAGAAAAGCAGCAAAGGACTTCCCTGATCGCTGCGAACGACGTAGGAGACCGCAAAGGACCCGGACCCCAATCTCCTCCTGCTGCTGCCGCCGCTGCATGCCTGTGAGAGGAAACAGGGCGAGGGGAGAGAGAGAGAGGTAGGAGGGGGAGATACACGGCGAGAGATGCATAGATAGAAGGGTAGATAGCGGAGGGGTAGAGAGGAGAGAGTGAGCGGCTGGATACAGAGGGGAGGGGAGGGGGTTGGATCAACAAGATGAATTTTTCATGAGAGGTAGTGGCGCCGCCGCCCTGTATCGGCTGTGAATATTGCACACATTGCAGGAAGAGAGAGACGCGCGACGGGGAGGCGACGAGGTGGGAGGGGGAGGAGCGGACGAGCCGGGTAGAGTAAGGTGAGGTTGGAGGTGGGGGGCAAATTCGCAGGTTGGGGTAACAGCAGCCAAGTGGGGAAGGGTGTGCACCACGCCCGCCCCCGCCCCGACACATCCCGCTCGGTTGGCATGACCCCAGGTCGCGGATCGAGGATCGGTTTCTTCTCTACCCCTCCTCTTGCTCGCAATATCTTTCGCGGCTGTAGATGAAACAAATGAGAGACTGAAAGATGGAATGACTAGCGTGCGACAGCCTAGATGATAATTTCTCGTTGGTTTTCGCAAAGTGTTTTGACCAATACACTTAAAAAAAATCACTAGTGAGAGTTCCCACACTAGTCCTAGTTGGCTGCTAGTTATTATTACTAAGGAATTATTAGGATCTCAGTGCTATATAGCATAATGTATACCTATAGGTACTAGCACAATTACTATTGCCATATACCAGGTGGCGATTAATCCCGTTTACTTCTCTAGTTATGCTGTACCGCACGCACCAGTCCACTCGTGCAAGCACTCAGCGCCTGGTAGATAGGCAGCATCTTCCCTGCTGTGCATGCAAGTAGCGCAGGGTGGCCTACCCTGAATCGCGCAGGCGCCAAGCTCCCGTAAGTAAGTAGCCGAATGAATCTAAAAAAAAACCTGATGTGTACTTCCTGGACAAGCCTAATATCCCAAAGATCACAATACAAGAATAGTTGTTGTGTGGTGCGGTGTGAATAAACCAATACTGTTAGACTGCCCAGAATATTCACTGGAAAAAGAAAGTCGCTGTCCAATACCTTTGTAGATGCATTAGTGAAAGTGCCTTTACAAAGGCACTATTGACTCCCAAAGATACAATTTTCAGCAATTTTATTACCTTGACAGTTGCACTACTGCAGCAGCCCCTTCAAAAAAAGCAATACATCCCAGGGAGAATGCTTCTGTCAAGATGACGTCTAAGTGGTGTCATTGGCTGAGCGATTAGCGAAGCCTATTACTCCAGTGATCAAAAATTTTCGCGTCTGGTTGTTTGTTTTTTGTCATCACGATAACTCGAGAACGGTTTGAACTTGGAGCCTAAAATTTGTATGGTAACTTTGTATCATGGAAAGCAAGAACTGTATAGATTTTGAGCCCTCTACCTCAAAAATTGGCCGAAAACGGGCGATTTAAAAATCACTTGAAAAATGTTGCTAATTTTCAAATATGTTTTTATGGTTTCCTAAGGGGTAACTCGTTAAAGTAGAACCCTGGGCACAAAAATTTCGTCTGTTTGGCTCTATCTCCAACCGTTTAGTCGCCAGAGGGAGTTTTCCAAGCGGAAATTGCACCAAAACATTTAAATTTATTTTATCAGATATTTGATGGTCTCTGGTGAGGTAACTCGTCAAAATAAAACCCCAGAGGTCAAAATTTGTGGCTTTTGGGGCCGAAGGACTATTTACAACTGTGCCTTTTGGCCGACTCTGGTGTCAGCGCCGCAGGCCTAGGTAGATGTATGCCAGGCGCGTCGAAGCGTAACAGTGGGGTCTGGCGTACATCTACCTAGTAGATAATGGGAAAACAAAGGCAGTGAATGATACCGTAAAAAAGCACGTAAGTCACTGTCAGGGGACAGCATCATTACTAATACTGACTGTCACGTCTCGCGTAACAGGCTTCGCGATATCTCACGCGTACATATATGCCTCCATTGTGTTGAAGGAGGACACATTTAGATATCAAAATATGTCCCATGGCAGCCACGCATGGTCCATATTGGAGTCAAAATCTATGTACCGTAAAGTGATCTAATATGGACCATGCCTGGCTGACATTCATGGGGCACATTTTGATATCTAAATGTGTCCTCCTTAATCAACACAATGGAGGCCAAGGAATAGACTGCTATACATTTGTACTATGTGTCAAAGAGTAGCCAAAAGAAGGTGGTCCAAATTACCTCGCCTGGTCCACATTAGACCATTTGACGGTAGTCCTCCCAGGTACGGACTTGGACGTCAAAAAGACCTAGGTCCAGGAGCTCCAAAGACATCGAAAGAACCCATTTTCAACCCGCACTGCGACTTTGTTGTTCTCATTGGGAATGATAAATCACTGATAACTCAACAGAGTGCATTTCACACTGTAGTATATTAGTGTGAATAGGCATGCACACTGTACGCACACTGTACAGTGTGCATGGTATGCACACAAATGCTCTAAAAACTCAACCATTTCCTTGCATATGCATATGCGTAACTTTCGAAAGAGGGAGACATCTCCACTTTCCTCGTAAAAAAAGCTGCCAAACGAGCGACCATGCGATATGGTTCAAATTGACCACTACCGAAGCTGTTTCGAATATTTCGGTAACGTTAACTAAGTTACGGTAGTGGTCGATATGAACCCTATTACATGGTAGTTCGTTTGAAGGCTCTTCTCCCGAGGAAACTAAAAATGTCATCTAATTTCCAAAGTTATGCGTCTGAAAAGAATTAATGCCAACTGTTGAGTTTTCAGAGCAATTGTGTGCATGCTAAGCACACTGTTTGTACAGTGTGCATGGCATGCACACTGTTGAGTTTACAGTGTCCTTTTAAAATAATAATTTTGTTCGTATTGCAAAAAAAATGTCTCCTTTGTAAAAGCCACGAAGGAATACTTCGTAATTTCGTGGGACTTCAAATCACAATTACCAAAGGGAATCATTCGCAATCGGTTCGCATTTAAATAGCTGCGTGGCTAAAATTGTTGGCAGCTTTTTTACAGTGTAGTCTCTGGTGATATTTCTATCCCCAGTCATGCAGCAGTTGGTGGCAGCCGCCGCCACCAGCGCCGTGAGCGCGTAATCCAACCCCCGGCAAATTAAATCGATATCCGCGTGACGCAACGAGAGAGGCAATGCGATATCTAATTGGTCGAAACGACGTCACCCCCGCTTATCGCGCTCATTTAGATGTTTGTTGTGAGTTGTGAGTTGTTTTCTTTTGTGAGAAATGTATACAACACCCACCAACCCCTCCCCTCCTTTTTCTTCCACCTTCTCCCATACATAAACTTAACATTCTGCTGCACCCACTTTCCAACAAGGTGTGCAGGACGTCCCCCACCGCGCCCAGAAGGAGTGACTAGGGGATGCAGCCCTGCCGCGGTGCAGAGGACACAGCAGGGTGTGTTATGAGAGGCAGGCCCTCCGCCCCTACCTCCCCCCCCCCCCCCGCGCTAAATGTATGGAAAGTAAAACAATTTACTTTATGAGCGCTACACTCACGTCTCGCTTCTTTCTTGTTCCGAGCGTGTACGCTGCGTCCCTTACTGCCCCCCCCCCCCTACTACCACCACCACCACCATTTCCCTCCCGGCCCACTCGCAATATAAACATGCGCTATTTTATTTTTACTCTTGTAAAAAAACGCAAGAGAAAAAAAAACAAAACACTATGAGCATAACTCCCAAGCACTTTCTGACTGACCAATACGAGGGGCAAAGGGCGGGGAGCGCTTTATTTCTACCAAGCTTCCACAAGACATCAGTATGTGCACTTTATTCGCAAAGCCTCCATCAAGTCATTAAACTGATTCTGCGTGAGGAATGCACAACGCTTTAAAATGAAAGAAAGTGGCGTGTCTTACCCACAAGTCGAACGCAGCTGGTCACGTCCTCTTGTAGTCACTAAACCACACACGATCAGCCGCGCACACACACGCACGCGACTAGCACACAACGTAGAGGTATCCAAATTATCCAAAGCAATGGGTGTCTTGCGAGTGTCTTCAAGGGACCTGCAAGAAAGGAAGAAAGGTCATGTTTACTAGAGTGGTTTTCAAATCACGTGCTTAGAGAGGTACAACATGTGGTTCTGAATTTAACCGCTGGCCCTTCAATCAGAAACGTGAATGTTTTAAAGAAAGTTTACGTGTAGAAATTATTTCTTCTTCTCAGTCGCCCATGCGGTGACCACAATTGCGGTCACGCAGGACTCCGTGGGGGTGGGCCAATGTTTTGGCCGGGTAGCTAGGCCGATATCGGTCAATAACAAACACGGTTGGACGGCTCAATCGAAGCCTCCGACGACATCCTCCTCATGGGAGTGGGCAGCTCGGTGACCCCGCAAATGTCAACGGGAAACGACCAACCAATCAGGGCACACACAGTCATTCGTGGGTGCACGGCCGCCCCCGCCCCAGGCCAGGCCTGACACCGGCGATCGTACCAGCGGCCTAGCAGGGCGCTGACGGACACTCCATCCCGCAGGACGTCGTCGGCGCGAACACCTGCACGCGGGGTGTGTTTTGCAGTGGCTTCAACCCCGCCGCCCCCTCCCCGCCCGCCGGCCCGGGCCCCGGCCCTTCCGCGACCCCCATTTGGCCCTTTACCGTCGTCGTTGAGGTCCCCCACCCCTCCCCTTGGCAGCGCCACGCCGCGCCTCTCCAGGAACGCGACCCAGGTTGCCTCTAGCACGGCGCAGGTCCTCGTCGCACACCCCCAGCACTCACCAGGCGCCCCGGGTCCAGGGCGGCGCACGCAGGGCGGCGCAAGCAGCGCGCCAGGCACAACCAAAATGGTGGCGGGGTGGAGCGGCACAACACTAGACTGAGCGGACGCGGGCGCGGGGAGGGCGGGTCTGGCCGCGGACGCCTGCCGGGGCACGTCGGGGACCGTCCTGCGCGCCGTGCGCCCCGAGGACGACGAGCAAGGGCCCCAGAGAGAGCCGAGGTGGCCGCACAAAGCGACAGGCTAGGCCACGCGAGTCGGAACGGCACAGGCGGTGTTCCCCCGTCAACCTCCCAGCTTCGTAACTCCGAAACAACTGACTGCCGGAGCAGCGGCGGCGCCCGTGGTGGTGGCGGCAGCGACGTCCGTCCAGGCGGCCATGGCACCACCCCGTGCGCCCCCACCCGGCCGCGCGCCGCTGCGGCAGGGGCCGCGTGCGAAACGCGGGCCACCCGCACTCGGCACGGCCTCAGCGAAAGCACCTCTAGGACCCTCGCCGATTTTCTTCAGTTATGGAGACCCAACAGTGTTTTCTAGGGGGAATTTTCGCGTGTCTTTTTCCTTTTTCTGTATTTTTCCGGTCATTGTGTCCCCTTTATTGAAGGTTTCCGTGGACCTGAGGCGGCCGCGTACGCCGTCCCGCTCCCTCCCGGCGCCCGGCCGCGGGTGCGACGGAGACGCGACGCCGCGGACGCGGACGCGCCGCGTCATCATGGCGTCGCGGCGCTTCCCTCCGGCGAGCCGCGTCGCCATCTAGCGGGGGGCGCGCGCACCGCCTCGCCGGGGTCCTCGCCGCCCGGGCCGAGCGGAGCGAGCGCGGGGCCGCGTCCGGAAACCAACGCGTCGCGCTTCCTACTCACACCTTCGATCCCGCGGGGGCGGGGCGGGGGCGGGCGCCGGGGCGCTGCGCTCGGACGCAGCCACCAACCCACCCCTTCCCCCTTGCCCAGAAGCTGCCAGGAACGGTCAATACACGGCCTGGCCAGAGCCTCGCCTCTCCTCGGGAACCCCGGCCCTGCCTCCACATCCCCTGCCTCGCCCCACCCCTCGGCGCTGGAGCAGAGGAAGCAGAGCGAGCAGAGCAACGGCCCAACGCGCAGTCGCCTGGCCTAAGGCCTGGCACTGGCACGTCCTGTGCGGCCTCCAAACCTCACCGCGCTCCGCCTAGCTCCGTCGGGTGCCTCGAGCGCGGGGAGGGGTGAGGGGGGAGCGGAGGAAGAGAGAGGACGACGTTCTTGAGTAGGCGTCCTCGCCACGCGCCTGGACCACGCTACACTCTGTCCCAGCCCCGAGTCGCGCTCGAAGCACTCGGAAGAATGCCAATGATTTCTTCAGTTGAAATGTACCGTGTCAGTGTCAGGGCTACGACACCGCAGTGTTGCAGGATTGCCTGCCCCGGTGGTCCTCGGTCCTGGCACCTTTCAGTCAGAGCGGGGGGCGAGTAGGCAAACCCACATGCAGCGGTGGTGTTACCCTGCCACACAGTGTACTAGATTTCTCTCATACCGACCTCATCCTTCCCGACAGTTACGATCTCCGTCCTCCGTTTGGATGGGACTGGCCCTGATTAGCGAATCGGAATACTCACAACATTATAGCATATTAGCTTACTCAATTTATTTTAAAATCTAATTTAGAAAATTTAAGATATTAGGCCCATGTAGTAGGAACATTTAAAACTACAACAGCCATAGAAGTATACAAAAATAAGAGAACAAATTATATGCAAGAAAAGGACTAAACGTACTCGGGAGCAGAAAAATAATAACTCAATGGATGAAATAAATGAATCAGTTCTACATAAACATATCATCATAACCAGGAGGTGGCAAATGATCTGGATCAGGCTCAAATCCTCTTCCAGGTCGGCCAATTCCTGGAGGTCCGATGGGATCAAATCTAGCACCAGGAACTCTACCCCTGTAGAACAGAAAAATTGTCCATTAATTTTCTGTCGCTGTCAACGGAATTGGTGTTTCAGGTTGGTTCTCTTTTCATACCTTGGCAAGCCACCTGGAGGCTCCATTCCTCTCCCTCTTTGGAATGGATCAAAGAGCATACCTCCTAGACCTCCTCTGCCTGGTCCTCCAACACCAAGAGGATCTAGATCTGATCTCCCATAATTGAATGGACTGTGAAAAATAACATGAAAAATTAGCAAGCAGGTTTTTCAGTCAAAAAGAACATAGAGGTTTGTAGTTGACTGGAAAACTTACTCCAAACGAGGTGGCCCACCAGGTCCACCAACACCAATTGGAACTCTAAGAGGATCACGGTATCCCTCTCTAAGGGACCCAATATCCTCAGACCGTGGAGTAGCCTGAGAAGATGTCTGAGTTGTTGCTTCTGATGATATCTTTTTGGTGACTGGCTCGACTAGTTCCTTGCGGATGCGATCAATTAGCCCAATGTGGGAGGGTACCATTTTTTCAACTGTGCCATTGATATCAGCCACCACTTCAGTCACATTGACAGCTAGATTGGAAACATTAAGATCAGGAGTATGCTGTGGACAAACGCAAAAATAATTAGGTACATCAGCAGGATAGTCAACAGAAAAAAAAAGAAATATCTGTCATCATCCGTACCAACAAGTTGAGGATCAACGTTTCATCAGCACGCACTCCCCTCAAAATGAAGAGATTTCCATCATAAACATAACGAAGGGAATATGTTTCAGGATCGCTCCACCCAGTAGGTAAAAGCTCACTACCATTTTCACTTCCAGACAATGTTTTCTGTAAAATCGCAAGATCAATGTTAATATTTTAAAACAGAAAACAGAAAGTTGCAATTAGACAAGATAGCATTACGAAATACTTCACCACAAGAGGTTATGGCAAGGTAACATTTTAAGATCACAAAAATCGGAAGGAATGGACGACACAAATAAATGCTGGTTGTCAGCGTTCTGTTACATGTTAAGTCCAGAATGAGCTAAAAACTCACATCATCGCCTAAACCAACACACCGGAATCCAAATTTAGTAAGAAACCAATGGACAATCACTACAAGCACATCATCTTTCCGTTTAACTGCTTCCGAAACAGTGCGGAAACTGAGTTCCAGTCCAAAAGTATCGGAAGACATTGCGAAGAAACAGAAATATCTCTCAAAAATATCACAAAATCATCATTGCAGCATAGCAGTGTTTGTTGTGAAGCTGTTCATCTCCGGGACGGACTCGAGGTAGGATCTGAGAGAGAGGAGAAGAGGAAGAGGAAAAGTGGGAAGGGGTTGAGAAGCAGAATGACAATCTTACCGCTCTTCACAAAAAAAAGAAATACCTCACTGAATAATGTGTTGTTTTTTTTATTTCGAAAATTTTCGATAAAAAACATGAAACAAATTTATGACCTAGTGTTTAACAACACCCATGTTTTCAGTTTTGGTGCTTTAAGTTCTTGTTTTACTATTCTAGAAGTGCACAAGTGTGAATCGTAAAATGGCTGAACGCAAACGCAATGTCAATACGAATAACCATCTTTTCCTAAAGTCCGCATTCATTCGCATTCCTCATTTGTTTTGTTGTTCAGCTTGGGTTGTAATTTAGGGAGTGATTTGTAAGATTGTTTTGCTGATTTGACAGATAATTTCGCGCAACCTTCAATTTCAAAAAATTCTACCATGGATTATACACCTCCACCAAACGATCTGACATCCTTTAACCATATGGTTAGAACTGATATGTTTATTTTCGCCGTGACACTGTGATGTATTCATTGCATTCTTTATCAATGAATTTGTGAGACAAGGGAAGGCATGATACGGGACCAAACATACAGAAATGAACACTATCGGACATTAAAATACGTCAGTAAAATTATGGCCATTATATTTTTGCTTTGGTTCGCTATCACATTCCTGGCTCGTGTCAGAGGTAAGCTTATCCTCCCTATTTGCATAATATTACTTAGGTTAGGTTTGTTTCATTCATCCATTTTGACAGCTCAGTTTTGTTTACTTGCTGTTATAACTGCTGTGCCATTTGATGTGTATCACTCATGGTTACTATTCTGATTTTCTAGGATCTGATGACAGAATAGGTGGTTCTAATCTTCAGCCACAGTTGGTAATTTTACCAGAAGTAAGAAATAGTGATAATATGTTACATAAAAGAGTATCTGATTCATTAAATTTAACTTGCCGCATTAATTTGAGACCTAATGCAATTGGCTCAAATGAATTTAGTATATCTTGGATGCGTCCTTTGAATGAGTAAGTCCTTGTTATTTTGAAATTATTCTAATTCTTTTTTAGTTTAAACAGCATTTTAAAGTTGATTGCAATATTAAGTGACCTCTGTTATTTTCTTATTAGAAATGCAAAGAACGAATCTCCAAAAACTTCTCTCAGTGAAAATTCAATGTCACTGTATATTCCTTATCTATTAGAATCTCACAGTGGTGAGTATAAGTGTGAGGCTCGAGAAATAAGTAAAAAGACTACTGGAATTGTCCTCCAAACATCAGTTCAAGTCTTTATTTTAAGTAAGTATTCTGTAAATTTTCATTCTTGTCCATTGTGATGGAATGTTGCAGTTTCTCATGTTCTTACAAATTATTTTTCTCTCAGAAAACTACAACTGTAGTCAAAAAATGTTTGAATGTCCAAGTAAACCAGCTGGTCCATCTCATTGCATCTTCAAGAGATATGTATGTGATGGCAAACAAGATTGTGCCAATGGAGAAGACGAAAGTGCTCATCTTGCCAATTGTGGTAAGTATTTGAAGATACATTAGTTCTATCTATCTATTCTTACTTGTAAATTAAATAGTCACATAAATGTCTTTTTGTAGATCCTGTTGACCCATGCAAAGATAAGCTGCTTTGCGATGATGGGCGATGCATTCCCCACAGTTGGTGTTGCCCAACAAATTCAAAATTGGACTGTAATATAACATACCCCTACAAGGAATGTTGCAAAAGTAAGCCCAATTAAACATATAATTTTCTGTTACTGTGTGTCTGATAACACATTTAAAATTTGATACATTTCAGGAATGAATGATACTCTTTATCCTTTTGATCACTTGCCAAATTTGAAAGGTAGTTTTTATCTTCTCTCTGATACTGTCTGATTAGAACTGTACTTACAACTAATGGTTATGATTATGTGTGAAATTGTTGTAGGCTTGATGGAAGATGCTGATCCTCCCACTTTAAGCCACATGGGTTTTCTTCAGACGACTATTTTCACTGTGATTGGCAAGTAACATAGTTGGTGTATTTTATTTGTGCATAGTAATTTTGATTCCTCTCACTGGAATACTTTGATCTCATTTCTAGGTTGTGCAATGGCCTTTATGGTTATTGTGACTATTCTTGTTATTGCAATATGCCGAGTACACATGAAACGTAGCTTAATGGCAGGAGCCACAATAAGTCCTGGGGCTCATCTCAGTGGTGCTCGCCCTGGAATGGGTAGAATACCTCAACAGATGTATGACGTTGACTTGTTCTTTGGGCACACTCGGCCTGGTCTTTTAGTGACTTACAATATCAATAATGGCGTCCAGTTTGTGGGTAGGCCAGTAGATCCTCCACCATACTCAGAAGTTGTTTCTACTCCTCCAAGAGAAGGCCCACCACCTCCTTATGTATCTCATGAAAATCTGTCAAGGTAAGAAAACTCTATCTTGGCAGTTATATAATGTGAACACATTTATTCTTAATCAAGTGAAAATTTGATATCAAAAACTGTGTTGAAATTCCAGGACTGTGGCAACAGAGGATTTATCTAGGTACATATATTTTCCTGTCAGTGCTTTAAAAAAAGGTAAAAAAATGTGCATTTGAAATGATATCATCTTTTTTTTTGTACTTGCAGAATAACAGCTGTTGAAGATGACAGTGAAGACAATGTTGCTCATGAAAGTGATGCTCTGTTGAGTGAAATTCCACCAGCAACACCAGTCTATTCTCCACCCTCAGTGGCTAGGGACGAACCAGTAACAATGGCCTCTTGCAGCACTCAAACAGGCAATCCTGAAACAAGACGTAGTATGCGCTCTTTACTAGCAGTTCCAGTGACAGTGGATGCAGGCACTCAGGTGACATGTGTGTCAGAAGGATATGCTTCACCATCTGTATCGGTAGAAAGATTGGATAGACCCTCTATAGGGATGATACCGCCTGCGCTTCGTGATGCAGCTGTAGGTCGTTTGAGGGAGAGCTTTATTGGTTTGAGAGAGAGAGGGAAAGAAGAACCTATGATTGCAAGTGTTTCCAAGCAGTCTTGTTCTGTTGAAAGTAGACCATCTCGATCAGGCAGTAGAGATCGCTCAGAAACATGATGTATTATCGTTACTTGTTCGATAATGAATGGCTTCTTTGTATATTAACATTATGAGTCTTGAGTATTATGTAAAATCTCTATTTGTTTTAACATGTGAGAAGGGTACCAACTGTGTGATGATGTTATCTTTTTTCCCCCCATAAGGGTATACATGAATGTGTTTTGTGCCATTACTTTATTCTCATTTTCTAATCTGTCTAAATTTGTTTTTAGAACACAGTATTAGTATTTTTAAGACTGTATCTTGGACCCAATTACAACCACTGTGTGGTGGCTGAAGGCAAATGTAGAAGCCTCATGATTACCATTTGTCATAGTTAATTTCATGTTTATGGTTTTCATGGCAAGAGCTGTGATAAGCTACATCGATCGTAAAGCATGAATATGGGGTAAGTGTGATTTTCCTCTCATCCATATTTTCCATTTCTTTGCTCATATTTTGTTAATTTTAATTGTATTGCTATGTACATTACATATCTTTTGTTGGGGAAAACCACAACAAACTCTTATCATATCA
>NW_026267164.1:1435562-1438599 GCF_000697945.3 Frankliniella occidentalis
GGGGGATTACTTGCCCCGGCGTGCCGAGTGACTAGACAGATATGTCTTTTCGTCATGCAAATGATCGGCGTGACTTTGTTTCCGACACAAATAGGGTAACAGTGTCCGCACATGCTCTCTGCCTTCCATACAGGGGCGTCGCCGTCACAGATCTCTAGTATGTACATATATTTTTTTCCCAAGTAAGGCCTAGCCTAGTTCTGGTACGCTGCACGAGTGTGTGCAGTGCCTTGATGAGAACTGACAGGCACGGCTGTGGGGCTTTGGGACAGGGCTGGGGTCAAGGGGTCATTCGCACCACGACTGGGGCGACGAGGGGGGCCTCGAGTCTCCTTGTTGACGTTTGACCAGATTAATCGCTCGTTTCTTGTTGTTGTTTTTTTTTTTTCAAACGGTAAACCTGTAAGAAGTGTCCGCAATTATTTATTTTTCTTCGATTGGTAGCCGTGCGGAGCCGTGTGAGCGCCGTGCCGGCAGGCAGCCCACCGCGCACGTGTGCACGGTGGTGCCAGGCGCTCGCGGGCCGGGCATCAGCGAGGAGGGGCGGAGAAACGACACCGGCGACTTACAAAAGAGCTTTAGCTTTATTTCGTTGAATGACGCGCTTCTCTCATTTCATCGTCACATAACACACTGAACCATGATTACAATCTAGCAGGTACACAATTACACTTTCTTCCAAGGTTCAAATGCAAAGTAAGGCTTTCACAGTGGACGCACATTCACTGCAACGATTCTACTTCAATAAATTAGAAAAAGACTATCGTACAAATACTTTTAAGCAATGAGCATTTATGTTACAGCTCTGCTAGGGCGTTGAAATTTGGGAAGGTTTAAGCCATTATTGCATATCGTATTACCATTATATAGTATTATCGTCATAGTTAAACCAATTATTATTATTATTATATTAATATTACTATTCTCATTAAATATACAGAAAGCACACATAACAAAAAATGAGAATTATGCATGCGGTCTACCCTTTCACAAAATTGAGACGCAATGTGAGTGGTTCATACTTTATAATTGAGCTATTTATAAATTGAAACACAAAATTCAACGCCCATAAATCATTTGCCCACTTGGTGGGATAGTACATCTAGATAATAAATACAAAAAAATGAACTCTCGAACACTTTTTCTATTCTATTTACACTATCTACAGACTGAGACTAAAAATGGCCATGCACTGATTCTGCTTTTTTTTTAAGTCTTGAAAATATGGCAATAATCATAGAAAAAACACCGTGTACGCAATGCATCGCTCTTGTCAGTGAATGTTAATTTTCCCCACAACTGTTGGGGCTGAGAAACTACGTACCCGTGACGAAGTTGTCCACGTTTGAGAGGAAAACAAAGAGGGGAAAAACTTTTGTTAGATTAAAAGCTCCGCTTCCGCAGTCGCTTGCACTCACATACTCCATCGCACACACGAACACGCACTCACTCACACTCTCACGCATTGACATATTTTCAAGCGGTCGGGCCCGGCCGCCCCTCCGCCCGCAGAAAGGGGCGGCCCAAAAGGGGGGTTCAGTTCGGTTCGGATCGGCCGACTCGGTTTAGCTCCTCGATAGCTTCAGTCTTCTTTGGTTGTCCAGCCGCGCGGCCGCGGGCAGCGCCGCGGGAGGCGCCTGCGCACGCCTGACCTGGCGCCGCGTCGCGGCCGCGCCCCGCTGCTGCTGCGGCCTCGCGACGCATCGCGTCATGTCGCGTCACGTCACGTCCGTTCGCATCACGTGTGGCCACGTGAGACGGGCCCATCTGCCCTGCCAGGGCGTCGACTCACTGAGCGGTCCCTTCACTGAGGAGAGAAAACAAGGGAGAGCGTCAGTCACACGGGAACGTCACGAATAAATGCATATTCAGGGGTCTTATGATATGACATCGTGTCAGCACGTTTTCAGTTGAAATTCTGATTCGATTCCGAGCTAAAAACGTACTCACGACAGAAACTCTTACCCGCCTGGGCTCGTTCCTGGGCTTGTTGTGGTGCCGCCTGAAGCGGCGGCACTGCTGCGCGCAGCAAGCGTCCTCGCTGCTCTGGCCGTGGCCGTGCTGGCCGAGGCCCTGGGCGCCCCGCCGCAGCGGGTGCTGCTGCTGCTGCTGCGCCTCGCAAGCCGACCGCGTGCATCGTTTCCGGTCGCACTTCACCTTGCCGTCCTGTCGCGAGAGGGGAAACGGAAATGGGTCATTACTCGGCCATCGGTCTGTTATACGAACACTGGCCAAGCCTAAGCCGGCCCGCGGAGGCGCCGCGGAGGCGGCCGGACTCAAATATTGACGCGCGACGACTTGACTCACCTTGCAGCGGCACTTGACGCACTTGTACTCGCCGTGCGACGAGATCCTTGGGTGCCACTCGTCGCCGTTCAGGTGCGGTTTTCCCAGTGGGTTCCTGCGGGACACACAGAAAATCGCGTTGTTGAGACGGTTCGAGGCTGCTGACGCGTTCGCGTCGCGCGGGCGGGCCGTGGCACCACCGCCGCCGCGCAGCTAGGTCGACTGTACTAGGCACTCACTTGCAGCCTCCGTCAGCGAGGATCTCCTCCGTGGTCTTGGGGGCGGCCTGCTCGGCCTGCAGGGGCGGGGGCGTGGCTCCGGCTGCGTCGGCGGGGGTTGCGCTGGTGGCTGTCTTGGCGGGGCACTGCTTGCAGCAGGCGCGGGGCTCGGCGCGCACGGCCTCGTGCTCGTCGCAGGCTAGCGGCGGGCACTGTGTGCGCTCGCAACGGGTCTCGAGGGTGGTGGCCTGGAACAGGGAGGCGGGGAGTTAGGCGCGACCGGCGGCTAGAGTGGCGTGCTACGACAGGGCGGGGCGGGGGCGCTACTCACGTTGCAGGTGCACACGGCGCAGGTGTCGAACCCGTTGGGCGGCACGTACGGGTGCCAGGAGGTGCCCGCCGCGTGGAAGTGCCCGCCGAGCTTGCAGCCCAGGGGCACGGCCACGGGCGGGACCACGGGGGCCGCGGGGACCTCGGGGGCGGCGTGAACGGCGGCACAGTTTCCGCAGCACTGGCCGGGGGCGGCGGGGGCG
>NW_026267164.1:1438649-1444045 GCF_000697945.3 Frankliniella occidentalis
CATATTTACTTTATGTTGCTACGAGGATGAGTGATGTTAAGACATTTGACACTATAAAGACTCAATTGGAAACACTGCCAAGCAAAGTGCCACAGGGTGAAAAATATGAATTAAACTTACTATAGTTTATTTTTCCCTATGCTATTGAATCCTTTCAGTGTTGCTCTATTACAATAATTTACATATGTATTAGAATCTTGAACATTAATTTGGCCTTGCATCAAACTAAAGATGTCTTTACTTTGGCAACGCTCTCAATGAATTTTTTTGTGACCTACAATTTTAATCAACTCAGGCAGTATGTTACCAATAACATATTAATCAATTCATGCTCTGCCTTTTTCTTTCAGTAGATATATTTGTGTTTTTTTTCTACATCTCCTGAAACCATTATTAATTTGTTTTATTATTTTTCTTTTCAAGTCTCAAAAGGCTCTATTGTTTCACAAGGGACATTTTTCAAGAGAAATGTCACATTTCTATTATCTGCCTTATCTTTAGCTTTTCCAAACAATTGTAGAAATATGTTTTCTAGCTAACAGTTGTGGGAAAACCCTTTCCTGTACTTAAATACATACAACTCCCACCAGTTGACTTCTCAAGAATTCTTTTAGTCAAATTTTAACTGTAATTGTTATCTAATCTCTACACTTCTTTGTGATTGTACAGTATTTACAAAATGCGCATTGTCAAGCTAAGTCAGAATTCACCTGCTTTTTTTAAACTGATTTATTGAGGGAAAAGTGTGACTAAATTTGTTTTGCATTGTCATACATTGATTTTCAATTTTTGTTTTTCTTGTTTTGTTTTGTTATAAATGTAGTAGCTTTTTCATGATTTAGATTTTAAGTTTTTACTGATGCCTGTATTTTGTTCAAGAAAGCTGTTTCCTTCCTTTGCCTTCTGCTTGCCATTGCCAAACACTGTTGTTATGTAATGGCATTGTGTACCGTAATGGCATTCTAATGCCACTTGACAGTCCAGCCATCCCCATTAGGTCATTTACTTCTGAAAACAATAACTAGACAACTTGATTTACTTATTTTAGTAGGTTAGTTGAAAGCATTTTAACAAGAAAGTAAACCACAAAAACTCTCTTAAATTTTCTGTGAGTATATGTTTTTCAGAGGTAGAGATGACAAAATCTTAACAAGCATCTTTTTACTGTACTGCATATTCCTTCAAAGTAATAGGTTTTCTAAAACTCCTTCATTTAGGTCATATTATTGTTTTTGACAATTTTAACCAGTATATTGTTCTTACTTTCCTCAATATTTGTTTACGAGGTGGCTGGTTCTCACCGTAACCATTTGTGGTTGTACTGTTCTGTACCACATGCAAGCTTGCGTGGTAGATTGCCTTCCATAGCTGACCAGCTGATCATGGCACCTAGGCGATGGTGTAGACAATCCGCTCGCAAGTGTGCATGCAGTACCACAGCCTCACCATAGAAGTAGGAGGGACAAATCAGCCCCCTGGTACTGTGTTGAACCAGAGGTAAAGGAAAGTATTGTACCCTATGTTAATATGTTCTCTTCGTAAAGTACTGATGTGCTGTGTTTTATTTATGACTTTGAGGCTGTCAAAATCCCCTCCTTCATTTTGTAGAAAGTTTAAACAAACCAAAAGCAACAATTGGTTATTCCACCGTCCCAGATCCAAGCTGTTTCTTAAAAAGGATTGTTCTTTATGAAGTTTATCTTATAGGAGGTATGTGTGTCAGCTACCTTATATATTGATATTTAATATCTTTGTGTATGCTGATACTTCCAGAATCATGCTAGTATCAGTTGTTTGCCTGTGATGAATTAAACTATCTCAATCAAATACAAAAAATTGTTTGTGTTTGTAGGATGACAATTTTCATCCTCTCATTTTGGTATTTTATTCAATAATGTGAGTGAAATTGTTTTTTTTTGTGTGTGTGTTTTTTTTTATGAGCCTGTAGGTCGTTGGCCGTCTCGTGCGAAGTTGCGGCCGTAGATGGTGAAGGTGCGCAGGTCGAGGAGAGGCTGCGGTTGCTTCAGTGAGAGGGTCACCTTCCGCATGCCGGTGTCCGCGGCGAGCTCGCTGTAAATGTCCATAAGCAGCACGTGAGTGACTGAACCGTCCCTGCAGCGCCAGTGCGACAGCTGAGCCCGAGGCCCGAGGGCACTTACCTCTGGAAGGAGTACACATTGGCGGGCAGGGGATCGTAGCGCGGCCCGGCCAGCGTGGACGCGAACTGCAGGGTGTCCTTGTCTTGGTAGCTTGCCATGAGTCTGATGGACTGGAACTCGGTCCACTTGATGGTGGGAGAGTCGAGCCCGGGGGCGAGCCAGCCACAGGAGTGAATGTCGTTGCTCAAGCACGAGATGATCCCGCACACCTTTTGGGCAGAGTTCGAGACCATTTTTGATGCCGGGGCTTCCTCGCGAATCAGACTGAACCTGGCAGGTGGATCAACCACCTTTCACCACCTCCACATCAAAAGTCTTATTCACCCCACCGATGCCCGAAGTCAGACTGAATGCTTACGTGCGGGTGGGTTGCCTACTCGTCGTGACCGTTCTGACGTCCTGGTCGTGACGTATACGGCTGAGGACGGGCGGGGTGAATCAGCTTCCTATTTGGTGGTATACCTCCCTTGCCCACTTACTTGCACGCCAGTCGTGGCCACCTTGGAGTGGTCGCGGACGCCGTCGAACGCCACGACACGGTAGTAGAAGCCGTCGAAGTCCTGCTCCGCCTCCTCCTTGTTGAAGGTGGGCGCGTCGCGAGGCCGCGAGTGGCCCCCGTGCAGGCTCACGGCTGCGCTCGTCGTCTGTGGCCAATCGTTACTTAGAGGTGGTCGTTACACTTTGCGTACACGGATATTTAGAAACAATTTTAACGCGCACTTACCTGGAACAGTTTCACCCCCCTAGTTGTAACAGCGTATGTGCAGCAAAAGCCATTGTCGCAGATCTTTCCGATAGATTGGACTTCTTTGTCCTGGGCCGGGCGCTCGAGTTCAACGGACTTGTACATGGTCAGGTTGTCCTGGATCATCCTGAGGGCCTTCATCTCCTCGTAGGGGTCGGTGTCGCCCGCGCCGTAGTTTTGCACGGGGTCGATGCGCTCCGGGAGGGGCTGCGGCCGCATGGCGTAGTCCTCCCAGTGGCCGTGCTTGGGCACCTGGCTGACGAGTAGCTTGTGCTGCTTGCGCCAGTTCATGGTGTACTTGAGGATGCCCTGGCGGCCGCGGTAGATGCCGCTGCCCGTGCTGCCCCCCGAGGGGTTGTTGTAGCCGGAGGCCAGTACGGTCGCGTCAAGGGCGTGCGCCCACCCAGAGTGCGCCTGGACCGCCGTCAGGAACGGCACCTCGGAGAACCAGGCGGCGCTGTAGACGATGTCGGTGATTTTGCGCTCGCGGACGAGCTCCGCCGAAGGCTTGTCAAACAGGATGTCGAAGCAGATGAACATGCCGAAGCGGACGCCGAAGTCGGTGTCGAACTCGATGTACTCCACGGCGGGGGGCACGTCGTTGGATCTCTCGCCGAAGAGGTTGTACTTGTGGTACCTGAAAGCGACCGGTAGCGGATGGTCAAAGAAGCGGTTGCTCTTGCAATGGCGTGCACCATCTTGACGACGTACTTGGCTATGATCTGCCCACTGCGGTCGAAGACCACGTTGGTGTTGTAGTTGTAGGAGCCCTTCGCGATGCACTTGGCGTCCCCGGCGGCGCACGGCTGCTTGTCCACCAGGTTGACGACCAGGTAGATGTTGTTCTTCTTGGCCAGGCACGACAGATCGTGGAGGGGCTGTTCGATAGGAGAGGCTGGTGTAGAGAGGTCGGGTCGGGAGTCCTGCTCAGGGCGGAACCAGTGGAAATGCTCACCTGGTCGTGGCCATCGGTCCAGTCACACGGCGTGCTGTTCTCCTGCACGGCCATCGGCAGGCGCTCGTTACCTAAGCCTTGCAGGCCGTCCTCGGCGAACACGATGATGTCCGCACCCTGCAAAGGCGGGAGGAATGTTACGCGCAATAGGCGCCCCCATAGTGTTGCGGGTTGGACTAACTTCCTTCGTCCGCAATATATTGCCTTATAAGGCGCCATAGCTCCTGCAGCCCTAGCTAGCATGGGCTTGTCCAGAAAGCACGTCGGTTTTTCTCAGATTCATCGGAAGCTCAGCGCCTGCGAGACTCGGGGTAGGCCACCCCGCAGTGCACGCATGCACTGCACGCGAGATGATGCCTACCTACCAGGCGCCATGAGAGCTTGCGTCGGCTGTTCTGGGCTATTTCTTGTCGGTGAATAGCGGACGTATTTTGTGGATGATTCCCATGCAATGCCGCCGCGCGCTGGAGCGCACAGTAGGTAGAGCAACACCCGGCGCCGTGACCCACGGACCGCGCGAGCTGTTAGCACCTCACCTCCGGGGCGCGCGCTCGCTTACCTGCTCGGCGGCCTGCTGCGTCAACATGCCCATCGCGTCGATGTTGGCCATGATGTTCTCCAGGGCGGTCTTCCCCGTCATGGCGGGGGCCGCGAAGTCCACCACGGCGGCCGTATAGTGCGGGTCGTCCGGCTTGGAGCAGCGCCCGGGGGCGGCGCACAAGGCCAGCAAGACCACCAACGCAGCCGGCAGGGTCGGCGCCATGGCTGGGATTAGACTGTTCCAAAGGTGAGCGTCGCGTCTAGGCGGGCGGCGGTACTTTGTAAGATATGAGTTCTCAGGAAGGGACGCCACCATGTCTTGATAGCATCACTACCAGATTTATGGAATCATTTTTGAGACGGTTTTAGACGTTTGAAGGCATCAGTTTTCCCTGGATTAGATCTTTACGTAATTTTGACAACCCGTTATAAGACGAATTAGATTTTCCCTCGATATCGTGCAAAAAATTGTTCTGTCACCCGTTGACAAAGAGGCATTCATTCATTCAATTCTTTTAAGAGCCCAAAATAACGTAACAGTAAACTGCACCAATCTTACTTTTTCACCTGATACTGGGCGGCTGCTCACCGCTGCTTACGCTCGCGGCGGTGGCAAGAGAGGGACTGTCGGTCGCGCGACCGCGGCAAGAGCAGCGCGCGTTTGTCTTTCATCTTGTCGACACTTTGTTGAGTGTGGTGTGATTCACCCCTCCCCCCCCCCTCCTCCTCCTCCCATTGCGCCGGCCGGTCTTAGTCAAGGCGGTTATTCACATTCCGAATTAACCACATGGCTATGGCCGAGGCTATGGGTATTGCGAAAGAAAGATGTCTCTCGAGAAGTACCTTTTCCGCTGACCGAACATCAAGAGCATCAGGAGAGAGTCCGTCACCTTGGAGCCAGTGCCCTCTCCCCCTCGCGACCCCCCGCTTTTCTCTCTTATCTTGCTGAGGGTTTGATTGTTCTGAAGTGACCGACGGGTATTCATGGCTTATTTAA
>NW_026267164.1:1447220-1453950 GCF_000697945.3 Frankliniella occidentalis
CGGGGCTGGCGCAGCTCAGGGGCGGGCACACCACGGCGTCGCACTGCACGCGGGTGCGGTGGCAGCTGCACATGGTGCAGGGGTCGTGCGCCGACGTCCACTGGGCGCCGTCCTCGTAGAAGCGCGTCTCGTGGAAGCAGTGCGGGGTCTCGGGCTCGCTGTCGCTGGGCTGGCTAGCGGGCACGTCGTTGTCCGAGTAGTGCGGCAGGCAGAAGGCGGGCACCTTCACCTGGCGCAGCTCACCGCGCAGCTCGGCGCTGCCGTCAGGGAGGACCACGTCGACGTAGGACACGCCCGCGTCCAGGCGCGATAGCTCCGCGTGCGACAGCTGGATGCCGCCGCCCTCGTGCTGCGGCGTGGTGAACTCGTCCAGCACGCGGCGCGACACGGGCGCGCCCGGTGCCAGGAATGGCACCTGCTCCAGGGCCAGATGCAGCGGCGCTGTGGGCGTGCCGGTGGGCGCTCCAGGACTCAGCGACACCTGCAAAACCACAACGTAAATACGACGGCCTCCATACATTTTAACGTGTACAATACACATTCTTTTATTCCCGCCACTTGCAGCCTCACGTCGCTAGACGGACGGCCCGGCAAGTACCACTGCATATTAAAGTAATGAAGTGTCAACTTGACTCACGCATACCCCCCTCCCCCTCCTCTCTAATTGCAGCATCGCTGATGTGCCGTCATCATGTGCCACGCCATGTGCGGCCGGGTCACTGAACGGCGCCAGCGCGGGGTAGGTCAGCACCCGGTGTACTTACGTCATAGTTGAGGTTGCACTCCGGGTCGATGGCGAACCACACCATGCCCGTGAGGTTGGCGGCGACGCCTCTGACGGGGATCTTGACATTAGAGCCGGTCGGCCCCTGCTTGGGCGTGAGCAGGATGGGCTGCGGCGAGTCGCGCGCCTCGGCGACGGGCCGGGCGACGAGGCGGCCGCGTACGAGGGACGCCGCGGAGCCGGTGGCCACGTTGACGGCCAGCTCGCCGGCGTAGAGCTGCTCCAGCTCGCGGGGGCTGATGCGGCTGACGGAGCCGTTGGCCCAGCCGGCGTTCGAGGCATGCAGCGAGGGCGTCAGGTCCTCCAGCTCCACGCTACGCCGCCCGCGCCCGGACACCAGCGTCAGGAGGGTGGTTTCCCCGGGGATCTGTGGAGCAACAACGAAAACAGTGTGAGTGGCGAGGTCCCACGCTGGAGCGAGGCTCCTCAGGGCCGCGGCGCCGCGGCGCCGCCAGGCGCGACATCCAGCCTGGTTATCGGCGAGCACAACACCTGATACGCCGTGTCTGCAACTCGCGCGAGTCAACACAGTCGCGAGGCGCGGCGGGCCGGCGGGCGGCGGGCGGCGGGCCGGCGCCAGCCTCGCAGAGAGGCGCGGCGGCGGCGCGCGGCGCAAATACTGGAGCAGCGCACAACACTCACCTGGGACAGCTGCACGCTGTAGACGAGAGCGCCGTGCCTGTCCACGTAGAGCCAGGCTTGGCCGGCCGGCCTGTCCACGTGGGCGCTGCCGGCTTCGGCGGTGCCGACCGCGTTCATGCCCTGGCCGCTGCTGTTGCTGGCGCCACCGTCCTCGAGCTGGTCGGCGGCCGCCTCCATGACGGACAGGGGCGCCTGGAAGACCTCGCACACGGCGCGGGGCTGCACGCCGCCGGACAGGGCGAGCTCGCGCGAGCGGCGCGGGGACGCGGACGCCACGGTGAGGATCAGCTTGCCGCGGGTGAGCAGGCGCAGGTCGGACGCGGACACGGCTGCCGTCACGGCGGCCTCGTTGAGCTCGGCGGCAGGCTTGGCCACGCGCAGCGTCTCCTCAAGCACCTGCCGGGAGCCGTCCGCCGTCTCAAGGCGCACGGACACCGGCACATCCAGGACATCCTGCAATGAGCGAAAGAACGAGTTTTAAGGAAAGGCTACTTCTCCCACCACGCAAGTGGGGATCCTGAGCCGGGTCGCACCTGAGGGCTGAAGATGCCGTTGAAGAGCAGGGCGATGTGCACGCTGGGCGCGGGCCCGCTGGACGAGATGGAGACGACGGCGGTGCCGCCCGCCCCGGCCAGCGGGTTCTGCTCGCCATGGCCGTGCGGGTGGCCGTGGGGCAGCAGCAGCGCGGACAGCAGCTCGGAGCCGAGGGAGCGCGCGCGCTGCACGCTGCCCGTCACGCTGTCCTCGTTGTCCCACAGCAGCGTGACCAGAAGGCGCTCCTCGCGGAGCAGGCGGCGGTAGTCGCGGCTGAGGCGGCGCCACACGCCGCACACCTTGCCCGTCGCGTTCTGGTAGGCGGAGCCGGCCGCGGGGATGGCCTGCTCCTCCAGGATGCTGCCCTCGCGGTCCACGAACTGGATGGCGCGCGGCCGGCGCGGCGTCAGCACCGAGTAGTAGAGGCTCTTGCGGTGGAAGGTGAAGCGCGCCGTGGCCACGTGGTTGCCCGCGTTGCGGGGCGGCGCCACCAGCCCCTGCGCGCCGGCGCCCTGCACGGCGTGCGCCAGCAGCCGGGAGGTGCGGCCCGACAGCAGCGCCGCGAAGTCTGCAAAAGGACGGAGCAAACGGTCAGCCAAGTGGGGATGGACAGCAAACGGCCCGTCAAGTGAGTGGGGCTTTTGGGTCGCACGAGTGCAGCTGCAGCGGGTGCGCCGCCGAGTGTTATTCGCAAGAGTAGTCGAGCCTTCGAATCATCAAGTTTACAGCCATCCTGGGGTTGCAGCCGGTCGCCATGGCTCTGCTCAATATGGCAGTAAAACCGGCGCGGCTCTCGCTCGAGTGGCGAGCTCAATCGAGGCTGTGCCAGCGCTGAGTGGCCGGCAGGGCTGGCCGCGCCCGGCCGCGCCCGGCGGCCCCCCGGCCTGCTGGAGTGGAGTGCCAAGCCACTGCTTGCTACCGGAAGAGAGTGAATGTGCGGAACCACGCACAGGCAGGCAGTCACACTGCTCCCCTCCCGGCCGAGCGTCGCCAAACGTTTTACGAGGCAGAATAAGGTAACGCGTGTTTCTGCGAGGGTGCCGACGGCTTACAGCAGCCCCCCCCCCCCCCTCCACAGCAGCGCGCGCAGAGCAGAAACACATGCAGCGGCGCGGCCTCCATGATGTCATGCCTAAATCTCTACGGCGGAGTCTGCTTGGTGTAGACCAGCGCTGCTGACCGCCGCCGCAGCTCACCGCTGGCTTGCCTATCGTCGTGTCTGTTTTTACCGCAAATGAATGCGCGCCCTTCATTTCCAACGGATGCTGTCAGGCGGCGCGGGGCGGCGGGGACCTCTCGACGGCGCCGCCGGCGCCACGCTGCCATCGTGCGTCATGCCCAACGAGGTCCTCCCTCTCGGATGGCTCGTACCCGCTCGTACCCCCGCCTCCCTCCCCCTCAAGGCCACGCTACCGCACTGCGTGTGCACCGCGGTGGAGTTATGCCGAATCGCGGTCCGCGGGTCCCGGTGCGCCTCCAATGTGGTTCCCTTTGCTGGTCCTGAGTTGTACTTACGTTTCCAATTCTTGTCCTCCTCCTCGGCGCTCACGGTGGGCGCGACGTCCTGCACCACGTCAGGGCCTGCGAACAAAAGGGAACAACAGAGTTAGTTTTTGGGTGGGGGTTCGGTGGGTGCCGCGGCTGGGGCCGGTGGGACTCCATCACGCGCAGGGTCATCAGCTTATCCGAGCCGACCGCAGGAGCAGCGCTCGGGCTCCGCGGTGGAGGCGGAGGCGGGGGCTAGGAGCGGGGGCGGCGCCTCCAACGGCACTGGCGCCAGGCACTGCGGCCTGCGCAAGCACGCCCTGATATCAGGCCAGCGCACTCGGCGGTGTGCCGCGGCGGGGCGTGGTGAGGCGGGGCGGGGCGCATTACCGTGTCCCATTTGAGCAAAAGGCAGCGCGGTGCGGTGCGACTTCCTCTAGACTGCAAAACAATCTGCATGAATGTTGCCGGCATTATCATACGATACGCTCACGTTGACGAACGGAAAAACGTGATCCCTCGTGGTGGGGCGGGGTGACGAGGGAGGGCGGGGCGGGGCAGGGCGTTCTCTGTCACTCCCGCATAAAGCACGGAAAGAAAATCAACGTGACTGAGGAGAGGCGGGGTCTTGTTGGAGGAGCCGAGGAGCTTCTTCAGCGACGTGTCGTGCAACGCGCGGTAGACAATGCGTGCGGGGGAGGGGGAGGCTGAAACATTGGGGGGAGGGGGGGAGACGAGCGCTTTGGCCGACATATTGACAGAATGAAAAGACTCTTGTTGATAATATGTATATTATGTAGACGGCCGGCGGCTGGCAGAACAGGTTGCCCTCCTCACCCCCCCCCCCCCACGGTCCCCTCCTAATAATGCATGGATCGTGCGGGCGGCCTTCATGTGAGAACTAAGCGGCTACCTACCGCTCCACAACACACACACACACACACACACACACACACAAATTGCGCCTTACTTTGAGAAGACCAATAACGATAGCTGCCATAAATTATTTTTTACATTTCTTTTGAAAATAAAAGCTTATTTGGCTACGCTTTGCGAACGTAGTCCCCCGCCTTTTTTTCTCTCCCTCTCTCTTATTTTTTTTTTAAACATTCTGCATGTAAATGAGCGACACTGCAAGCACCAAGCACCAGGCGGTGCTCTAATGCGCGTACCCACACCGACCCGAAATAGTTTCCCTCCCCCCGCTCCGCCTCCCCCTGGCGGGACGCGCCGCCGGCGTCGCCGCCGAGGTCCGTCCGATCCAGTCCCGCGGGGCGCTCTGTATCTGTCCACGCAACTGTCCCACCCGGCTGCCCCTCTCGACCCCACACATCCTCTCCTGTTTTTCCTCTTCTGCTCGTCTCTCACTCTTTCTCTCGCTACCCCGCGGGTAGCCCCGGCATGCATGCACGCCGCCGCCTAATCACATGTACGTCAACTCCTTGCCCCCCCCCCTTCCCTCCACTTCTTTCCCACTTTTCCTCCTCGCCCGCAGCAGCAGGGGCTCAGCACCACTCCCAACTCTCGCCAACCTCTGCATAAAACCAATCACCAGCAGCGGTGTATGGGCAGCAGAGGGCGGGTGGGCACTCTCCTCACGAGATGAAAAAAGATGGCCTCTGCTATCAAAAATAATAATAATAAAAATAATCTTCTAGTATTGCGTGGCGACGTGCTGCTACTGCTTCTAGCTCAGCGCTGACGTCACCGGGCTGGCGCCGTCTAGCGCCAGGCGCCCCGCGCCGGTCGGGCATCATTCACGTGGACTGCATATCTCACGAGCGGCCGGCGGATCAGCAACAATAACAACAACAACACAGCAGCACCAGGTCAAAGTGGACAAAGTGACCTCCTAGCCCCTTCTCTACCTCTCGCCCTTCCCTTACCCCCAAGGCTTCCAGCAGGTGGCGGGGTTGCGTGGTTATGCTGTACTACACGCAGGCGTGCGGGCGAGTTGCCTACTCGCACGGGGCCGTGAGGAGCCAACCCGACCCAACCTCACAATCCGTCGAGTTTTTTAGTTTTTTGTTTTGTTTCTTCGAGCAACTTGGTGTCATGTATTGCCACTTGAAACATTCTCCAATGCGAGATTTCCCCCATTGCGTTGTTCTTCCCACCCGTTCCAGAGGTTTATTGGTTCTTCCTCCTGGTTTCCTCCCCCGAATGGGACCCCTCGTCAGCCGCCCTGTCCAGCCGCATGCGGGCCGTGTAGGCATAGGTCACCGCCGCGCTAGAGGTGAAGGGGGGGGGGGAGGCTTCCTTGGCACCGATCCAACGGTCAAAACTCTTTTCCTTCTTTTTACCCCCCCCCCCATCCTCTTCCTCAACTTCTGCCTCTTTGCGGTGTTGTTGTGATTGTTCCAGAGAATAGGAGCAGCAGGACAGGCACACGAGGAATGTGATGTGCCAAGTGCCACGTGCTTGTTTTGTTTCCTTATTCTCCTATATCGTGCGCAGTTGCCCCCCCCCCCTTTCTCTTTCCCATATCCGCCCCCCTCTCTTTTTCTCTCCCACTCGCGACTCGCGCGCCCAGTCTTTCTCAGAACACACGCTGCAGCACGACATCACGCACGTAGACCGGCGGCGTGCATTATTCGTTTATCGTGCCATTGTTGTCCCGGGGCACTCCGTGGCGCTCGCGTGGACACTCCCTCCGCGAGCCCGGGCCCGGGACCCCCGACCCCCAGGACGTGCCCGCCGCCCTCGATGTCCTACTCACTGTGCGCGTCCGAGTCGCCGGGGCACGTCTTGCAGCAGCGGTTGGGCAGCAGCACGGGCTCGTCGCACGTCGGCTCGGGGCACTCGTGCTTGATGTTGCGGCACTGCACGCGCGCCACGATGCGCCTCTTCTTCTGGATCTGCAACAGACAAAGGGTGTGCGTTAGCGCGGAGGTGACGGTCACACGGCAGGCAGGCAGGGCGGCAAGCGGCAGCTGCTGCCGAGCTGCTGGGTAGTTAGCAGGCCGGCAGTCGCGCGGGTCGAGTTGGACCCTAAGGGGGGAGGGGGCGGGCGCCATGCCGCGCCAAAATGACGCAACCCGCGGCAGCGGCGGCCCCACCCTGGCGCGGCCCGGGGCCACCCGGGGCTGCCTAGGGTGGAGGGGGGGGGGGTCATCCGGGCCGGACCCTCTCCTCTCCCATGCCACCGCGACAAGCGACGAGTGGGACCCACGGGACAGAGGCGGGCGAGGCGACGGCCCACTGCAAAGGTATAGGCCGTGTGTATGTGTGGTTGTGGTGGTGTCCCCAGGGGGGCAGGGGTCCGGCCGGTCTGCGGGGGGAGGG
>NW_026267164.1:1454166-1458553 GCF_000697945.3 Frankliniella occidentalis
CACGCCCCGACACGCCTCAATACACCGCACGACGCGGGCCACGCCTCGCCCGCCCCGCGCCGCCGCACCTCGCCCCGCTCCGCCCCCGCCCCGCCACACCACACCGTGGCCCAGTGGGCCCTCGCCGCGGTGCGACCGGCAGCTTCGCGAAGAGATTCGAACCCGCGACGTTGCTGCCGCTGGCGGCGTCGTGCAGCAGCAGCGGCCACAGCAGGAGGGGGGCAACGGCTGCAACAAGGCGACGTGAAGGGGCGGGCGGCTGCGGCGCCCACAACACATGCATTTTAACTCGCGCCGCTCGCTGCCAACGTCCGAGCCGACGCCGACGCCTTGTCTGCCGCGCCACGCCCTGTAGAGGAAGAGGTTCAAGTAGAGGACCCAGGGGCGGGCCCAGGGGGCAGGGCCGCCTCTGGGCCCGCTTCGCCACCCCGACTCGAACCTCCTAACGACTACAGTATCGGGGACCGGCGCCGAGGTTCAAAGGATGCACGTAGTTCTTCAAACAAAGATATACGTTTCAGGATGAAAAAGTGTCAAGTGAAGACACACATATCTTCGCTGGATCCGCGACCCGCGAGTACAGCACGGAGCAAAGCGTGTGTGAGACAGTGTATGTAGTCGCTGCGGAGGCATGGCGTCGCGAGAGATGAGGCCTGGGGGAGGGGGCGCAGGGCGCACGCACTGGCCGCAGTCTGGTTAGCACGATGCACTGCGAGATGTGGGCCGATGCGTCCCTCTGCCCCCACCGCCACCAGGGGAGGAAGGGGGTGGGGTGCTGGCAAGAGCGCGCTGATGAGACGAGGGAGACACAGAGGCAGAGAGAGGGAGTGAGAGATATATATGAGGAGGCGCGGGTAAGAGAGCGAGAGAGTGAGACGGAGAGGGGAGCGGGAGGACGGAGGGGGGGGGGGAGCTCATGGGCTTTATATTTAGCGCGGTAATATGATGGCGAGGAGCGGGCGGCCCCGTACTGCACCGGGCCGCCGCGGCGCACCGGGCAGCAGCGCATCCCGCCCAGCCGCCGCGCCGGGCCGGGCCGTGCGCTGCGGTGTAGTGTAGAGGGAGAGGTCGTCAATCCGACCTGACTGCCCCTCCTCCTCCCGCGGGACGGTCGAGGATGATCCCGCACCCACACGGGCCGGCCGTGCCTCTCGCCGACTTTCACATCTTTTCCGCGGCCCTGTCGCGCCCTGCTCGACATCCTGCTCGGCTAAATCAGGAAGTGACTGGCATGCCGATGACATTATCAGGCTGCGCCAGCGCCCCTCAGCGCTTCGCCCGCACGACTGCCGCTGTTTGCCGATATTGCAGAGTAGTCAGCTTACAAAAATGACAGCATGCATTACTTTTGGGCGTCCAGCCTGGGAAGATAAATTCATTATGCTGCAGTGGAACAACACAAACACAATTCGATATCTTAGACTGAAAGGCACGCAGTTAAGCCGCTCGTTCCAAAACTAACGCAGTTCAGCCGCGCGCTCCGAAAGAGACGCAGTGTACCGCTCTAGAGATAGGAACTGCATTAGTCTTGGAACGGGCGGCTGAACTGCGTCTAGCGTGTCGAATTCTTAATTCCAGAATATTTTTTATTTTACCTTAAAATTCTTTGAAAACTTTATCATGCAATGCAGTATTATTATTTTATGGTTTTTCTAGTGCGAGCGGCCGTGAGGCGTGAGCTCTTATCTTGGATCATATCGAAGCGGGAGAGACTTCGACGCAAGATCACCGCGGGCACCGGGTCCTGTTCGCGGAGGTGCAGAACTTTGGCAACCCGCGACGCTGGTCTTCCCCGGCCGCGGATCCGCGCCACCCCACCCAGCGACTCAGTGCCCAGCCAAAGAGCCAAAGGCGAGGCAGGAGGGCGGGACGGGGACGGCAAAGTAGTCAAGGTGGCAGCGACGCGGAGCAAAGCGGAGCGCCGCCAAAATGTCACGTTGGAAGTGAAGCCCTCATTTTTATCTCCCCGACAGGCGCCACCGCCGCCGTGGCCGAGGCCGTGCTCGCGCTGCTGCTGCTGGGGGGCCCGCGCGCCGGGCTGCGTCCAGCCCAACGGCCCAACGGGCGAGCGAGTGTGCAGCTCAGGTAAGAATACCGGTGACGCCACGCCGCCACCAGCCAGCCATGTGATGCTGCTGATGTCGCTGTTGTTGTTGTTGATGATGTTGGAGGTGGTCCCCCTCCTGTCCCCTCGTTGGAGCAATACAGCACGGCGCCGACGGGAGCACGCGCGGGGCGGGGCGAGGGGCGGGGCGGGGCGGGGACAATTTAGCAGGTTATCTCGCAATACTGTACCCGGCGCTGTCGCTTCCCCTGAACGTGACAAACTTAAGCCGCCGACTGCAGTGCTTGTGGTACACCCGCGGGGCGGGGCGGGGCGTGCGGGAGGTGGCTGGGTGGGGAGGGGTGCGCACTAATACGCACGCCTTTAAATAGCCGGCGCGGCTGAAGTGCGGCGTGGCTAACGCAGTGGCGGCGGTCCGGTCTGGTCCGGTCTGGCCTCTAATGAGACGTGCTCCCTCGCACCCTCAGGACCCAATATACCGGTCAACGCTCGTCCTTGTTCCTGCCCGGCGGCGCCGTGTGAGGGGCGTCCCCGCGCGAGCAGAGCCGCCGGCGCCAGTCCACGCCACGCCACGCCCCGCGGCGCCAAGCCACGCTCCGCCCGGGAAGGAGCTGGCAAGGACCTCCACAAGGCCGAGCGCCGCCCCGGGGCATAGCCACGCGGGGCCCGCCCCGCCCCGTCGCGCGGAGTCAACACGCCGGCTCTATTAGAGGAGACCAGCGGCCCATAGGTCCGGAGCCACGGGCGGCCACAGGCGCAAGGGACTGGATAGTGCCCTTGTCACGAAAGAAATCCCCCCCCACCCCTTTCCACACGCTCATCGCACAGTACTCACACCTCCGGCACGATGCATGAACACGGCGAGCTACACTACGCGTGGGCGACCAGCGCCGCCGTCGACGTCGCTGCCAGCAAACAATTATGCTGATGAATTTTTCGGCGAGGCCCTCCCTCTCCCTCTCGTTTGGCGGTGACATTGGGACGGAGGGCGCCCCCGTCACCGGGACGGCGGCGGCGACGGCGTCGCGGCGGCGCCACGGCCAGCCTGGCCACGCCCCCCGAACAAACACATTGGAAGCGCGCTGACGCCGACGATACCTTGTGTACTGCTGCTGTTCCCCCCGCCCCAGCGGGGCGCCGCGGCGGCGGGGCGGGCAGGTGCGGGGCAGGTGAGTATGGAAAGTGAACTAGCCGCCGCCGCTCCCCGCCGCTCCCCGCCGCTCCCCGCCGCCCCCGCCGACACACGTGGTCGAGCGGCCGGCCGGCCCGCCGGCCGGCGTGCGGTGACGCAAGGCTCGGGACAGCGCGGGGCGCAGAGCGCGGCCGGCGCGGTTGTACAGGTCCGTAGTACTCACCGGGATGCACTCGCAGCGGATGCAGTACATGACGCCGAAGGGCGGCCCGAGGTCAGCGAACCACGTGGAGCCCAGCTCCCGAGTCTGCTTGCCAAACACGCATTCTGCAACAAAAACCGAAAAACACATCACGTTAAATGTAAGACACGTCGTAAAGCTCCGCTTTGCTCGTCTTCATGGTTAAAATCTGGTACTATGTATGTATGGTTCTTTTCGTAAGTTTGCGCTCCACCCTTCCGGATAAGAGCCTCTTTAAGGATCAGTCAGTGCCCCCCCCCCCCCCTTTCCTTACTCTTCCCCACTCATCACGCTCCTCATGACGATGCCAAACATTAAAGCACGAGAGAGACAAAAGGGGTCTGGGCGTAACCAGTGACGCCCGTCTTGTCCCGTCTCGTGTTGCCCCCTCCCCTCCCCCTCTTCCTCTTCTGGCGGGCAATCGCCTATGGTGGAGTGGGCAATCGCCTGGTTGGCCGAGAGTCTGGTCTCTGTCCGGGACAGAAGGCGCCTGCTCGCCTGCTCGGTCGTACAGCGAGTATGACCGGTATGACCATAGCGCGTGGTCTTAACTCACATTAGGCACCATCAAATAATTGTAGGGGGGAAAAAACGATGACTTTTATACAGCTCAGTATTCGCCAAAGTTTCGTTGAAATGGTACGAATTGAACAGTTCTGGCCTAACCTTAAATCGAAATAAAAAGAGCGGCCATTCTCCTCGGTCATTCCTAATAATTCTTTCTTTGAGAACGTCTGCGTGCAAAATTTTCACCATTCATTCACAAAATGCGCAATCTTTCCCCGCGCGCTCCGCGCACTACCACGGCCGATACAGCGCGACGGGGCGGGGCGCGTGTTCCGGTCTGAATACATCACCATTCCAGTCGCCCCGCCCTCTCTCCGTAATTTGCTCTCTCGCGGGGTACTTAGGAGAATTGTATATGGGATGGCGGTGGGGCGGGGAGGGG
>NW_026267164.1:1458803-1460225 GCF_000697945.3 Frankliniella occidentalis
CTCCGGCGATCGCGCCGGGGCCGCGCCTTGTCCCGTCTTGTTTCACAGACTGTAAGGCGAATTTAAATGGACTGATTTCGAGGCTCCACGACGCCCGTGCCCACGCCCCGCGTCGCCCCGCCCCGCCCGCGCCCAGCGGAGCCCGAGCAGCCCGCCCAGGAAACACAATTCCGAGCGGGAGGAGCTAACAAGACCTCACGTCCAGTGAATAGAAATTGTGTGAGTGAGCGTGTCTATGCCTCTGTGTGTGTATGTGTGTGTGAGCGCGCGCGAGTGTGCGTGTGTGTGCTGGTCTTCGTTATTCCCGTCCCAAGCCAGACATGCAAATCTCAAGAACTGTCAATCTCGTGCGTGCTGTGCGTGCCGCGTGCTCTGTGTCCGCGGATGGCCGCAGCGCGCCCCAGCGCCACACAGCTCGCATCACGCCCAGCAGCAGACTTTTCCGTTGGGAACGTGACGGACCAGGCCGCAGACTAGCGCAAAAGTGAAGAAGAACAAAGTCTCTCTCTCTTTTTTGTCACTCAAACGTCGGTCGCGGCGCGGCGCTACTCGACAAGCACGGCCCGCTTTGAATAAACCCCATATTAATTTGCACATATTTTTAAAAGTAGTTGGAATATGAATAAAACTCTCGCGGAGCTGTATGATCGCGACGCCGCACACATAAGCACGTACGGGTTACTTTTTTCATCTTATTTTTTTTTTTAGGAAAAATATAAATATGACATGTTTCCGCTGTTTTCGCGCGACAGCCCCCCCCCCCCCCCTTTCCCGCTCCCGCTCGACCGAACGTGCTCGTACGCCCGCGTGTGTGTACAGCAGGCGACGTGTTGATCTCGGTTCGGGGGAGAGAAAAATGCCACAACGTGAAACTATTCGAGACTTCGGAGGAGTCTCCAATGGCGGGGCCCGGCTCCTTGGCCCGACCAGGGCGTCGCGGCGAGCAGCGAACTGCGTCGCAACGCAAAGCGTCGCGGGGCGGCGCGTCGCGGGGAGGCGGCGCACCGAGCGACTTGGCGCGGCCATCCCAAAATATCCATAATGGACTGCCTCTGCCCGTCGTGGCGGGTCCTGGCGGGTCCCCTGGCCGCGCGGACAGCGGGGCGGCCGTGCGACCCCCGAGGGGGCACCAGGGGGCACCAGGGGAGGTCGACCGCGGTCGTGGAGCGCTCAGGGGGCACCATCAGCACGGCAGTGTGTCGGGGGCGGGGAGGGGGAGGTCCTCCTGCCTGCTCATCGCTTGCCCCCCCCCCCTTCCTGCCTCAGCCACTGCATTATCGGTCACTCACTCAGTACCGCCACCCGCCGCCCCACCCTTTCGCCAGGCTAAGCCGGTGGAGGGAGGAGAGGGGTGGGTAGGGGGTAGCGAAAGTGTAACAGTGTGGGGAGATCGGAGACACGAAAAGGGGGAGAGGGGTGCTC
>NW_026267164.1:1461995-1462681 GCF_000697945.3 Frankliniella occidentalis
GATGTCTCGTCAGGAGAGGGGAGGAGGGGGGCACCAGACTGAGGTAGGAGGGGAGGAAGAGGGCGAGGGGAGGAAAGACTAGCGAACGCCAAGCTGGTCTCGTAATAATAAACCTTGGCTCTCGTTCAATGGCGCTAGCCGAGCGGCCGGCTAGCACCGCGTTAGCACTACCTCCACCACCTCGGAGCAGCGTAGCACCACCACCCCGTATAGCTCCATCGCCCCCCGTAGCTCCGACGCTTTAGTAGTGTATCCAACTTCCAACAGATGCCGAGAAGTGTCAGCGTGCCTAAAACCGCAAGAGTGTTCGCCGCGAGAACCGTCGCTACGCCACACGCCAGGCCGCTGCTGACATGAGGGAGGCCAGCGAACCTACGCGAACCTCGGACCAGATGGGCGTTGTTAGCTAATCGTGGGTGCCTGGTTAGAGGTGGTCGTCCACATCCAGCTCCGGCCCGGTCCGTCCCCCGGGGTCCAGACCCAGGCCCGCCCCCGCCCGCCCTGCCTTTGGCGCCGGTGTATGGCGCGAGCGCGAGCCTTCGCTCCGCGGCTTCGCGGCTCCATCCGATCTGGAATCGGTTCGTCCTTGGGAGAGGCGGCGGGCCGCGTCCAAAGACAGGACGGACCGCGCCCACTAAGTGCTTCTCTACTTTACGAAAAGAGACAGGTGGCGGGGCGGGAGGGGG
>NW_026267164.1:1464416-1466740 GCF_000697945.3 Frankliniella occidentalis
CGGCACACCGAATAACAAACGTGCCTCCATTGTGGACCAAACGGTGTGACTGATAGCGATAAGCTTCACGCCCCGCCCCGCCCGGAGATCATGGGGTTATGTAAAACCCATGGCACTGGTGAGCCGCGACCGCGGCCCTCCCCTTCGCCGAGGCCCCGAACACGCGACCGAGCGCCGCAGCGCGCAGCTCTCACGACAACAGCTACCTTACCTTGTCTCCCGCTTACTTGTGGGGATTTTTTTTAAATAATAAAAACTGGGTGCAGCATCGAGACTGTGCGGCTCGTACGCAGTGTGCAGTGCGCTGGCTATGCTGGCTCGGCCGGCCCCTGGCGCAGCGCCGCGCAGCACCGCGCTCATGCTGGCATCGCACCCGCCGAGATAACGCCCGGCGTCGTTTATCTTTCACTTCCTGGAAGGCAACGCGTCCCACCTTCCTTCGCCACTACTTTGCCTTCCCGGGCACTCTAAAGCGCGCCCTACCCCATCTCTCTGTACCCTATCCCGGCCCCGCGCCGACGCCAGTCGCAGACGCAGGTCGGCGCTCGCCCTGACCGCCGAGAGCGTCGACGTGGACGCGGGCGGGTGCGGCCGGGTGGTGCGGGTGCGGCAGCGGCGGGGCTCGAAGCGCCGGAGGGCGGGCGGGTGGGCACGCCCGCGGGCGGGGAGGTCCAGCGCGCTGCCTACCCTGCCGGGGGCTTCCACCGCGCGCTCCCGGCGTACTGTACCCCGATCCCGGGAGGAGCAGGATCTGCTCACGGTGAGGTCTTCAAGAAAGAAACCCGTTGACGGCAATGAGCCATCCTAACCTCACACGGTGGCCAGTTTTATTTTAGCGTCCTGGGGATGACGACTCACCTGCGTTCCGCGCGTTGTGCTTGTGATGGCCTCCTCGGCCGGCCTCGTCAATCAGGGGGTTGTTGTGCCGCTCCAGGGGCCCCGAGCCCGGCATGCGGCCCTGGGCGCCGAGGGGCGCGGCGGCGAGCGCCAGCAGCGCCAGCCACAGGAGCGCGGCGGCAGCCATCCTGCGGGACAAACAAAGCGATCCATTAGGACAAGGTACCCTTCTCCTCCTCCAGCGCGGTGGCTGGAGCCGTGGGGCCTTGCGAGGGGGCAGGCCGGCAGACAGGCTGGGGCCCCAGCACGGCGAGACGCTCCGTGGCCTCGGCGCCGCGCGGGCGGCAGCAGCGGCAGCAGCCTACACCCGTGCAAGCAGAGCCGAAATCGATACCGGGCGGCGGGGCGGCGGCGCGCCGACCAGCATCAACAACAACATCAGGGAGTACCCAGCGCCCACCGCGCCACGCCCCGCCACGCCCCACCACGCTCCACCCGCACATTCCGAGCCTGGCTCTGTCACTACACGGGTTTTTTATTCGAACCCACCCCGCCTGCTTATTGGGCGGGATATTGAATTGGCGCTGACGTTTCGCCCGAAGCTCGGCAGTAACACCCCAACATCAGGCGACCCCCCCTCTTCCCCTTCTCCTCCTTCCTCCCCTCGACTGGCGGTCACTCACTTGGACGGGGCCCAAGCCTCGCCACCGAGCCGCCGCGCCCCGCCATTGAGGACCGCGACAAGTTTACTAGGACCGGTGATGATAGTTAATACACACTCTTCCGCTGGGAAGAGCAGAGGGAGAGAGAAGCAGAGGAGACTCTCCCCGGCGCCCTCCCTCACCCCTACCCCTACCTCCCCCCTCCGCGCAGCAGCGAGCACCAGCCCAACACTCGTATTTACTGCGTCTTCTTTTTTTACTTAGTAAAACGGCCGAGAGACAAATCTGGCGTCTAATGACTGCACATCGCGAGCCCGCTTGCATTCCTGAGGCGTGAAAAAAATGTCGCAACGCTAAGCAGAGCGAGGTGAGGGTGGTGTCTCTTATTGCCCAGCGTGTAACAGTGTTTATGTACCCGCGTGTGTGAGAGAGAGGTGGGGGGGGGGGAGAAGGCGTTGCGGAGGAGCCAGTCCTGGCAGTGAGTTCACACGCACATACCACGGCAAAACAGGGTCAGCTCCACGACAGCGCGAGTGTGAGAGTGTGTGCGTGAGTGTGAATGTGAGCGAATGTGTGTAAAACCTTGCTCTTCTCGCCTTGACTTACAATATGAGAGCACAAGGCGGTTGCAGGGCGCGCGACCGACCCGCAGGCTGGGCGCCACCGCCACCACGACTGCTCGACGGGGATAGGGGAGGCGGGGGAGGAAGCAGCGTCCCCACCACCCCGACGACCACCCTCACACACACACACCACCGGGTGGGCAACCTCTACCCCCGCGGACGGTTAGTGGCCGATGTGTGTGTGTGTGTGTGTCCCCCCCCC
>NW_026267164.1:1476780-1478779 GCF_000697945.3 Frankliniella occidentalis
AATCTATTTTTGGTGGTGTAAGTTTGCGAAACTGACAAATTGTTCACTGAATATACTGTTTTTATGACTGGTTATCAGTGTGCCATGGTCGAAAAATTACAGAGCTCATGGGCTTTCTCATGAATGTGTAGACCCTTTCAACATTAGCAACGTGAAGAATAGGGTGAAGAGCAACAGACCGGAAACAGTTGCTTTTTATCACCCAAACGTACCCAAAACACTTGTTGAGTTAATGAAAGCAACTGATTCCTGCCTGTTGTTCTTCACTTTGCTAATGTTGAAAGGGTCTATTCTGTATTGTATTCAATGAGTACTTGAACAATGAATGAACCGGTTCGAGATCCGATTTCTGATTGGTCTCCTCTCGATCGTGCGCAACGAACGCTCCGTTTACAGCCCTGTCCATGGCAGGGCCATATTCAATGCTTTATGCCTGACAGCTAACTGGCAAGAAAGTGAAGAACTGCTCCTCTCCTCTGCAAAGCCATTTCAAAAGTCGCGCCAGCTGACAGCTTCCTCCCTCCGCCGCACCGCGCCCTGCTGCGGCTGCGCAGTGCCGCGCCGTACCGCGTCTTGCTTTTGGCGTCGTACTCTGCAACCGGAAGCGTCAATACTCCACCTCAACAGGTTCGCTACTTGATCCCGCGACCTCTCATCGTTACCCCCTGCGCACAGGGACTCTGCTTGTTTGGCCATCCCCTTCTCTCTCGCTCTGCTGGTGGACCGCATCTCGCATCCCTCTCTGCAGTCTCGCCTTCCCGTCTGCCCCGCTGCTGCTTCTGCTGCTGCTGCTATCGTGATGCGGTGGCGTACAGAGGAAACACAGAGCTCAAGGCAGACACACAGTTGGAAGCAGCAGGCTGAGTTCTGGTGTCTGCCTGGTTGAGGTTATTACAGTAAACAATTGTCACTAAGTGTTTTTGCGGTTGGCCCCCTATCTGCGTCACATTTCTTTTTTCGGCAAGCAGAAGGGCGTTCTCTCTGGTGTGGAGAGTACCACTCTGACTCTCGTCCGGCCTTTGAGAAGGGCAAAGTCGTGGTAAGTTACAGGAAGTTTGGGAGGATGTGAAGTAAAAGTCAAAAAACGGAGAGAAGGTGTGGCACGTTTTTCTGTTGCGTGCTTGTCTGTTTTATACTGACAGTTAAGAGCTCTTTTAAAATCTCAGATGCTACATTGTTGTCAAAATTAATCTTAAACGGGGCAGAAGGACCTCTTTGCCCGTGACTGCGCCACAGCTCAGGCCCTGTGCACCTGCGTGGGGGTCCTGCTTCGTAGTGTTAGATTCTCTTAGTGACTATAAATTCATCTCTGTAAACAAAATCAGTCAGTTTTTCTTCGAATAAATTTCATTTAATTTGACTGAAAGTTTAGAGAAAACGCCACCTTAAGATGTCCCTTTAGGACCTTCCTCAAGACCTGATGTTGTTATGTCCATAACCTCAAATCTTGACATAATAATTTCTCTATTATCTCCTAAAATGCTGGTATTGAGTTCACATAGGTGCTAGGTTTGGTAACACAAAAATATTCTATTTCTGATAAAAAAATTTCTTGGTTTACTCATTACAACAACTTGGAAAACATTAATGGATAATCATGTGTGCTGAAAGCTGTTTGGACACCGTTAGACCCTCTGCCATTAAATACAAGTGATAATATTTCCATCACTGTCTGAAATTAGGTTGACGAATGGCTTTTTAGTGTTCCCATTGTGTGAATCAGTTTTATTCTGCTGCTAAGTATCAGTTGTCCGACATCTTTACGATCATCTAATTTGTGTGGAAGTAGTAATCTCTCCTCGTATTATCTCTAAGGTCTGTTTTTCTGATTTTACGTAGTATTTTTCTTTGAGTTTCACAGAACCACAGACCCCTAGTTGGATTGTCTGCTCGTTTGCTTGCTGACCTTTGCATAGAGCCAGTACTCGCATCTGTCAGCCAGTCAAGCACCTACCCTACTTAATTTTCTTTCCAGAAAAAAATCTGTATCTGTGTGCTT
>NW_026267164.1:1478829-1487089 GCF_000697945.3 Frankliniella occidentalis
CCCCCCCCGAAAGTGATACGCTATTGTGTACCACAATTATTCAGAGAGGGGACGAAAAGAAAACAGTCGGTTGCCGGTCAAATAATTTTCAATATACACCAGCCGCTAGGCTGCGCCACTGGCTGCGCCACGCGCTGACGGCAGCCGGCCGGCCTCGCCTCCTGGCGGGCGGGACGCGGCGGGACGAAGGAGTCGCGGAGACAATGAATGAAACGCGGGGCGGCGGCGCGGGTAGGTGGAAGGGGGGGGGGCGACTTTTTGTTTTGATATGAAAATGACTCACCGCCCTGCTTAGCGCCGGCCGCGGACGCTTTACCACTCAAAGCAGTGCTGCCAACACCCGGCACGAGAAGGTGAGCCGGCCGTAAAAGACGAAAAACACATACAAAAAAAAAAAAGATATAGTGAGAAAGAGAGATGGAGATTCCGAGTTAGGCGTGGCGTAGCGTGGCGTGGCGTGGTTGGAGGCTTAAGCGAGAACCGCGATGTGTATCACGCCCGGCCTGCTGTCCCCGCGCGCGAACATGTGCCAATTTCTGGCAAAGTCGACGGCGTGCGCGGAGCCCGCGAGTATGGGGCCCTCCTCCGCCATCGTCCACATGCTAATTGTGAATCCCCCGCTAGTGGCCCTAGCAGCGACTGTGAGCTACAGGGTGTTCCCGAAGCGCACGGCGGAGGGTGCATCCGCAAGAGTTGGTCGGTCGGGTGGCACTGCCTGAGCCCCCGCGGGGCGCCGCAGTATAGTCTCCGGGTCCTTCGTCGAAGCGCGGCGACAGAGCGGACGCAGCCGACGGGACGGGGCGGATTACAGGCTTCCCCTCGCCCTGTGCAGCTCTGCGCCCGGCTCCACGCTGTCTGGGGTCTCGTACTTACGCTGCCCGCCCCGGCAGCCGGTCCCGGGCCGAGGTCCCCACCGGGGGCTCCTGGGGCCCGGCTGGGGCCCCGCGTGGCCTGCTGCTGATCCCCGGAGCGCCGCCGAGGCCACGCGTCGTCTCCGTGCCGGGCGCCTCCATTCCATTCTGCCCTCGGCCGTTCCGCGAACGCAACGGAACAGGCCCGCCCAGCCCGGCCACTGCCCGGCCCAATGGCGTCCAGCACGACGACGGGAAAGTCAGCCGGGTCCAAGCCTGAGCCAGCAAGTAATTAGGAAATGAATTGCGGGGACAGGTAGCGAGCCTGGCGCTGACCCCACAATGCAATAATCTCGTTTACGTTTCTCGGATTCATCCCCTGCTTCCGGGGCTGGCCGGGCGAATGGTGGCGCCCAGGAGATAAGCGTCGGCCGCGTAGGACGCAGGATTTCAGAACGAACCCGCCTGGGGATACCCGCACGTGAACGACGAGGCACGGCCAGGGCGGCGCGGCGGGGCGTGGTGGGGTACCATGCCAGCAGCGGCCTGCCCCACCAGTAAACTGGTTTGGACAAGACTCATCGAGCAGGGAAATTATTGAACACGAGAGATTGACAACAAAAAGAAGTGAAGCAGTGGCGTGCTGCACTTTCCTCGGGGACCGCCTCACCTCGGCCATGGCCAGCCCGTGCGGACCACGGCGGCGGCTACTGTGGTCTGTGGTGCTGTGCGGCGACGGGCTGCATCAGGCTGCACTGCCGCTGCGCGGGCTGCGCCTCCCGAGGCGCCGCGGCGCCGCCCGGCCCGGCCGCGCCCGCCTCGCCGAGGCCTCCATTCACCGCGCCGCGCTACATTTTACGGCTTTCGTTCATGCCACGGCGACGGCGGCAGGAGAGGATGAGGCGGCGCAAAACACCGACTATTTGCACGAGCATCGCTAGTGATGATATTACTTGGCGGTCCTCCTCCCCCTCCCCCTTTCCCACTCCTGCCTCACTCGCGCGAATATTTCGCATTTTTTCACGGGAACTGCACTGCAGGCGGGTGTCTAGGAACGCGCAGTACGTAAGAGTTGCGGAAATGAGTGAGAGGAGGAGAGCGTGCGCCGCGGGGAAGCGCGGGTGAACCGAGCGACGGGCGTGCAAGTTTTTACGACTTGACGAACGAGATCGTCGCAACGTCCAATGGGGAGTGGCGTGGTTGGTAGGAGCCGCTGGTCGGGGAGTGGGGCTGCTGGTGGTGGTGGTCGACATGGCCTTTGAGGGCTCGCGGCGACGCGCTCGGGGCGCGTAGCGCGTAGCACTGCGCCAGCGCCACCGGGGGCGGGCGGGGCGGGGGTGGGAGTGGTCCCCGGGCCCCCAGGGGGCAGGCACCGCCGCGCCTCGACGGGGGCAATGCACTGCGTATTCGCTGTGTATTTACACTGGCCGCCGCCCTGCAGTACCCGCCCCGCCGCGCCGCCGCCCCGCGCCCTGCTGCTGCAGCGGGACGGGGCGCGCGCGCGCCGCGGTCGGAACAGCGGGCCGTAGTGTTCCGCCGCGCTGCACCGCGCCGACCACATGTAGGGTCATCTGGCGCTGCGGGGCAAGGCGGAAGGAGGGGAAAGGGGGTAACGCGAATGTCTGTTTTCCGCGCCGCGGGACTCGGCGGCAGGAAATCCAAGTTTGGCGCCGGCGTGGCGCCCCGCCCCGCCACGGCTCGGAAGGGGAAGGGGCAACAAACGCTGCTGCAATGCTCCCAGTAAGGCCCCCTGACCCCGCCCCCCGGCCTGCCAGGTGGACCAGCTACACGCACCGTGTTTGTTGTGTTTTCCTTCCAGACGAAAACAGCCCCCCCCCCCTCCAAATCCCCCTCCCCCGCCCCGCCCGCTCACGCGGCTGCCGCCGGCCACCTTACTTTTGCGGATACAGGCCGAGGCGAGAGGCGACGGCGTCTTGGTGACGTCGCGGCGCAGGTGAGGTCCTCAGGGTCGCTGGAGGTGCGCGTCTGGTCCGAGTGGCTCTGGGGGGCCTCGTGTCGGCGCGGCTCCTGCGGACGCGGTGCCGGCGGAGCTGTGCGGTGCTGACCCGGCGCGCGCACGCTCGCGTATGGACGGGCGGGCGGACGCACAGCGCCGCGACGCCGGGCGGCGGGCCGAGCCGGGCGGGGCGGGGCGGGGCGGTGTGGTGTGCGGCAGGGGGAGCGCCCCCTTCCCTTACGCTTACGCCTCAGCTGTCGCCTTCCCGTCGCGGCCGGTCGCGGCGTGGCTCAGCGCGGAGCGTCACTCGTACTCGCGGCGGCCCGGCCGGCCCGGCCCGGGTGGACCTGCCCGACACGGCACGGCCGCAGTCCAGCCCGCCGCCGCAGCACCGGCCGGCCGCGCCGCGTGCACCACGCCCGTGCCCTACATCACGTCCGCGAGACCATTTTCGCAGTATCACACCGGCCCTTTCCCAGAACAAGTAGTAAATCCGCGATGCTCATCGCCGCATTCTCCCCGCGTCTGCCTCTCTCACCCGCTCACCTGTCGTGGGTTGCTGGTCGTGCTGGTCTGCTGCTGCTGCGGGGAGCCGCTGAACACGCAGCCAGGTCACTCACTCACTCACTCACTCCACCGGTCCGTCACTAACGCACACGCAAACACACGCTGTTGTTGATGGTGATGTTGACGCTGGCGTGCTGGTCGCGGAGGGACGTCGTCGCGGAGGGTGTCGAGCTCGGCGACGTGATATGCGGCCCGGAGCGCGCAAGTGCCCGGGCGGTACGGGCGCACGCTGCCACTTCACTTCACTTCAGGTCGCCGTCGGTGGCCGTCGGTCCCGTCGCCTCGACCCGTCTCGAGTCCTGTCTCTCGGAGGTCCGTGCCTTGCCGCGGGCGGGTCGGGTCTGACTGCTAGAGCTACTGGCACGAGCACGTTGGGGCACACCGCGCCCCGCCCCGCCCCGCCCCACCCCGCCCTGCTCTCCCCTCCCCACCACACCTCGCAGCGCCCCGCCCCGCCTCACGTCTGTATAGGATGCTGAGGCGGCGGCCAGGGTGGTGGTGGTAGGGGGCGGTGGAGGAGAGGGGGAGGGGTGAGCGCTGAGACAGAGGGTGGGGGAGGGAGGTGTATTACATCAGGTGCAAGTGGCTGACCTGCCGGTGGTAGGTACACTAGGAATACAAGTACCGCGGGAGTCATCGACGCAAATATACTTTATTTAATCTCACACCTACACCCTCACCCACACCCCTGAAAATATGCATTTGTTTATCGTATTGTGTCGCACAACACGGTGGCCTACGTGAGCCGGCCGGGTGGCGCGCGGCCGTGCGCGAATGCGCTTCTGTGTACACCAGATCTACGTCTGCTGATCCAGCCGATAACCTGACGAAATTCGCGGTCAGCTCGACCACGTCAGGAAAGTTTGTGGCTGCGTGCGAGCTCTAGTCCGGATTTGTCAGTTATGTCTCATACTTTTTGAAAGACGCATACCTCCGCTGTGCAAACACAGATCGAGCTCAGAGGGAATGAGATGAGGCATGCCGGATGCACTTGCTTCCCCTCTTCCCCGCCAATCGCCCTTCTCTCCCTGATTCACTCTCCGCCCTTTCGTTGAGCTGGGTGCCTCTCTGCACTCTGCTCCATCGAGGCTTCACGACGGGGCGGGCCGGGCAGCGCGGGCAGCGGGGCGAGGCGGACCCGCGCAGAGCGCCCCGGCGCTTAGGCCGCCACCATGCCCCCCTGCGACCGCGGTGCCTACCCTCCAGGCGCTCTCTGGAACAGACGTATACGTACGTGCAGGGAGGGGAGGGGAGGCTGCTGTGCAGGGCGGGCTCGGGCGGGCGAGCAGGGAGCGCAGTGCTTCATCCTTCCGCGCTAAAAGCTTTCTCCAACCCTTTCACGTGCGACGCTCCGCTACGCCACACGCCACGCCGCGCTGGGTGGGGCGGGTGACGAATCCGCGCGTTCTCGGACATTCGGAGAGCTGCCGGTTACATAGAGCAAAGGAACGACGTCGATGACTTGGACTTCGCGGAACGAGATCTGGGAGTTTCTGTCTCCGGGGTGGGCGTAGTATATACATAGTAGTGTCTGGCTGGAGGGCAGCGCGGGCCGGATCGGGGTGGTCGACCTCCGCCCACGCAGAGAAGGCCGTGCAGCACCACCATGTGTTTGGCATTACCTGCATGCCAGTTGCACTGACCCACACTGACCCAGTGTGGGAGGTGACAGGTGACTGTGAGGGGCACACCACTTTGTCTCGTCAGTGTAACAGTCATTTTCCCACCCAATCATTTGTCAATCATTAATTTTCCCCAATCAAATCTAGTCACAACTAATGTATTGACTTCTAGCTAAGGTCGCTACCCTGTAAAAACTTCTTGTGAAGTGACAATAAATATCGTGACAAAACATTCGTCTCGACCTATGGAACAAATGAGTGTGGTGAATGTGTGATGAATCCCTTGTTTTAATGAAAATGACAAATTAGTCGTCACACTGTATAAAACAAATTATTTATCTCCAAATTAATGTTTTGTGACATAACTGACCACTAGTCACTTCACAAATATGTTGTCACTTAATTTAGAAGTCGTCACGCAAACCACTGTGGGAAACAGAAGCCGTTGGCTCTCGCTGACTCCGCGTACCTTCCGTTGGTATGCAGATTCGTTCGACCACCTAAACGCCCAATAGGATGTGCACGTGCGCAATGCACTTTTGATTCTTGACGAAGTTGTTCGAACCAGGCGATGTCACAAACAATCCAATCTGTTCAATCAGTACCATTCTTAAAAATTATTATACTTTTTGGCATGTGATAAATTATTTATTGTCGCCAGATTGTTACTTTGCACGTGAATACTTCGCAATACTTTGACTATTATAAATCAAATGACTATGAATTTGTCACTTGGAGACGTATTAGCCAATGGCCTGTGACGACATATTTGTCAAACCGATTAAGGAGAGGAAAATTGTGAAGTGACGACCAATTTTTTTTGACAGTGTAAAGTACACTCACTCGGGCAATTTCCGCAGTGACGTACCCCTTGGCTTGGACGACGCACTACATGCACTGGAAATGCAAGTGTGTGAATGTCGCTCACCTGCAGGTGAGCGACATTCCATTCGTACACTTACGGGGGTAAAGGTGTGAATTTTTCCTAGAAAATTCACACGTTTACCCCCCTAAGTGTACAAAAGGAATGTCGCTCACCTGCAGGTGCGGTTTCAAATTCAAATGACAGGTGGTACACGATACGGGCCAGGGGCCGCTATTACAACTTACACACAGTCGGGCTCCATGAACAACACCCCCAATTCATGCACACAAGCACCACTACTGGCCTTCTCTATTAACGCGTGGAGCGCGGCATGACCACTGTGTATGGTCTCGCTGACTATGTTAAATCATAGGTCCACAAAATTCCCAGCAATCAGTTTGTTAAATGTCATCCACATAAGCTAAAAAGAAATCATTGTCCCCAACGGAGTTATCAATAAAAGTCACTCATTATCCTTCAATTTTTGTAAAGATATATTCTCTGTGCGGTAATCATATTTCGTATCAAAAATACAAAATTATAACTTTTTTGCACTCCCTCCGTGTTTTTACATCTCTAACACTATTTTTTGTCTGTCCTGTCGTACCCCCTTCCTTCCAAACGTCTAACACTCTAGCACTCTAGTGCGGGGTTACCCTTCCCCCTACGAGGCCGTGTGTGTGTCGCTGAAGACGGCCCAGGGTTCATTCCCCCGGGGCGCTGGTTCATGCCCGAGTGCATGCCCCTCCTCGTCGCCGTGCCCTTCCTCTCGTCGTTGACGTGTTCCGAGAACGCCTGCAGCTGCTCGTCCGGGCACGCCGAGGACCCCGGTGCCGGTGCTGGCGCAGACCGTCCCGTTGTTGCTCGCCTCGATCTCCTCTGCACGAGCCGGGGCCGGCTCTCCCGCCCCGCCCTCTAGAGCCCACCGCGCCGCTCTCCAGTCGGCGCGGTGCTTCGCGGCCGCTCTCCTCCCGCCGTCGCCGGCCCGTGAAAGCACCGCGACGACCACCGACTACGGCTGCGCCGAAGGCTCTCCTACAGTTGGAAATAAACGACTGCAGGTCGCACAACACAAAATCATCATCACCAGGATCCGGGGGATAGGATTATCTGAAACAATTTGGGCGAGGTGATGCGTGTCACGCTGATCCGGTAGCGCCATCGCGCTCGGCTCGCCCCTTCCTTTCCCTCTTCCTCCCTCCCCCTCCTCGTCCCCCGCTCTTTCTCTCCACTACCTGGACAAGAAGCCCTTGCTGGCCCAGCAGACCACCGTCCGGCACGCCCACCGGGAGCAACACCTCCGCGTCGAGGAGCAGGACACCCGGATGGCGCGCGCGCGACGGGCGTTGTTGGGGAATTTTGCGATCCATTGGCCTGCGCTGCGGACACGCCGCAGGCCGCAGGGCTCTGGCGCAGTTCCGCGCACTGCGGCAATCAATGGCTCCGAGTCATTGGAATCGCAGCCCCGGCTCAGTCCGGGAACAGATTCTTTATTGGCTCCGTGTAATCCCGGGATGAGTGTCGAGGTGAATGGCAGCTGCGCCGAGGCGGGGAGGGGCGGGGGTTGGCGAGTTGGCGCAGCGAGCTCAAGCAGGCGCATAGCGTCCTGCTCCTGCTCCCTTTCCCCCCACGGCCCCGCGGAAAAATACAGAATCTCATCTCTATCGCCTGCAATTATTGCTCGTGGGGAGTTTGTGTCGAGGTGCTGACAGTCCAAATAGTCAAATCAGAAAGAGTTGTCGCGTATGTCGTGGTCGTGGAGCTGCTCTCGCGACCCCGTCCCCTCCTACCTGACTGCTACCGACTACAAGCAGCGTGCCCCACTAAGAGAGTGGTTCCTCCAGTGGTTCACACTCGCGCGCCCGCGCACACACTCACACACAGACCGGCGCGCGGGCGTCTGTGTGCGTGCGTGCTCGCTGCACACTTGTCGCATTATGTTCGGCCTGAAGAATGGGTAACGGAATGCGCGCAGAATGCAGCCAAAAGGCAGCAACAGCAGCGGCAGCAGCGGCAGCAGCGGCAGCGTCGAGGGGACCCGGGCACAATGATACGTGGCCGTGACGCTCCCCGGCAGGACGATACGCACTCCACCTGTCCAACACCTGTTGCAGCGCGGCAGGGCAGCCAGCGCGCCGGCCGCGAACCTGCTGGCTCACTGACCCTAAACCTTTTTGCAATACGATGGAGAGCTGCCCTATGAGTGCGACAAGGACGGAGCTATATGGGAGGTATAGGAGACTCAGTCGGCTGCACCGCAACGCTGCTGGCGCCCGCGCCGCCGAAAGGGGTTTTGGGTGGGGCCCCGAGCAGCTGTTGCTGGACCCGACGTCCACCTGCAGGTGCGGCCTGGGGCGGGTCGCGGCGGGGGCACGGGGCCCGGGGGGCAGGCGGGACG
>NW_026267164.1:1490959-1510552 GCF_000697945.3 Frankliniella occidentalis
CCTTTCCACTTTCCTCCCCCGCCCTTCTACCCGATCTCCTTTCCTGCCCTGCCCGCACCTCTCTCGGTCTCCCGTCAATCAATAAAAGCGAAGCGTCGCCCCGGCCTCACCGCGTACCGTCCTGCGGGTAGTTCGCGGTCGTTTAACGCGGTGAGGCTGGGGCAGGGCAGGGCCGGGCAGGGCAAGGCAGGTGCGGCCGGGCAGGCACCACCGCTCCGCGGAGGGTATTGGTCGGGCGAGGCGTCGATGTGACACGGTGCTGTCCTCAATTGAGCCCCTCCCCTCCCCTCCCCACCTTCATGTGCCTCCAGCCCAGCCATGCCCTGCCCTGCCTGCCCTCAGGCAGGGTCGGTAAGCCCTGTGTGTATAGGGCCTCCCCCTTCCCGCACGTCGCTTGCGCAGCGAGCGCGAGTCAACTCGAGGTGACTGGGGGGAAGCGGCGGCCGTGCCACGGGCCGTGCGGCGCGCGTGCCACAGGGAAATCCTTTTGGCGCGTTCGAAGTGATCGCGACCAACACGTGCGAGGTCAAGGCGTGCCACTGAAGTCTGAAGTGCGCGCGGTCTCTCTCAGGTGTGCCCTGGACCTTAATGGGCGTACCTTTTGGTTGCCTGTCATGACGCTAGGTCTCCTGGATGCCAAAAGCTGCTTGGACTCTGGGAGTCAAGTACTGATGAGTTTGCGAAGAATAGTGTGTTTGACTGTGTCAGTGCACATAATTAGCAAAATGTTTTCTTGTCTTTCAGAGAGTGGCGCCCTGATGGGGTCAAGAACAGACAACAGTTCAGATAGTACATTAAGAATGGATGACAACGCTGACAACAACCTGAAAAGACAAGCTACGAGAGTTTTCAAGAAGAGCTCAGCAAATGGAAAAGTAAGTCATGCGGGTAATGGATCATGTTATTAAATTATCTTTACAAATTATCTCAATATTGTTTCCTTTATCAGATTACAGTGTATCTTGGGAAAAGAGATTTTGTAGACCATCTCTCACATGTCGATCCAATAGGTTAGCTTGATTGAACTTTAATATGCAGAAAATTGCATTTAATTTTGTGTTTCTTATCAACATTATCGATTGTGTTGCTATTTTTTGCTTCAGACGGAGTTGTGCTCATTGACCCAGAGTATGTGAAAGAGCGTAAGGTCTTTGGCCATGTTCTAGCAGCGTTTAAATATGGGAGAGAAGATTTAGATGTTCTTGGACTTACATTCCGAAAAGATTTGTACCTTGCAGCAGAACAAGTTTATCCTCCTGATCCCGTGGCAGCTGCATCACCCAAGCGTCCTTTGACACGGTTGCAGGTATTTTGTTTTGAGTCATTGAAACTGTAGAATAAATCACTGGATCTGTAAGTAGCATGTCTCAACCTTAATTTTAATATGATCAAACTTTTCTAGGAGCGATTGATTAGAAAATTAGGCCCCAATGCTTATCCTTTTTATTTTGAGTTACCACCTCACTGCCCAGCCTCTGTCACACTCCAACCAGCACCTGGTGACACTGGTAAACCATGTGGAGTTGATTATGAATTAAAAGCATTCGTAGGGGATTCATCAGATGACAAACCACACAAAAGGTTTAGAAACTCTCTTTACGTATTCACTGTCTTGTATCCATTCATTAAATGGTCTCCAGAAAAATAATTTTTGCAATGTTCTCTTTTTAGGAATTCAGTTCGATTGGCCATCAGAAAAATAATGTACGCCCCAAGCAAACAAGGAGAGCAGCCGTCTGTAGAAGTCAGCAAAGAATTTATGTTAAGCCCAAACAAATTACATTTGGAGGCATCACTGGACAAAGAGGTAAATTTTCTCATAAGACGCTTGAGTTTAGTTAGAGGGGTACAAGGGGGTCCTGAGCTGTTGGGGGAATGTTTATTTCCCGGTATACTTTGCATTGGTTTCTAGGGCATGAGTCTCAGGACCCGTAGCACTCCCTAAACTAAACGCAAGCATCATTCATTGCTGTTACATGACTATTGGCCTTGCTTTTCATACCTTGTTATGTTTAAATTTGATTTTTAGCTGTACCACCATGGTGAAACAATTGCAGTTAATGTTCACATAGCAAATAATTCAAACAGAACTGTAAAGAAGATAAAAGTATCAGGTATATGATGTTACCGGTTTATCTAATTACTTACTCTTTCATATTTTGTCAAAACTAATTATTTTTCTCTCAATTAGTGAGACAGTTTGCAGATATCTGTCTCTTCTCTACTGCCCAATATAAGTGCACCGTTGCTGAAGCTGAGAGCGAGTAAGTCAATAGTGTCTACTTTGTTAATAATTTCTATGTTTCAACCCAGGGTGTGGCTGCTTTATGGCCTCACCTTCCTCAAATTAGTGTTGTATTTCAATATTCAAATCTCTTGTCATATACATACATGTAAGTTTTATACTTTCTTTAATCCATAGAGCGGGATGTCCTGTTAGTCCTGGTTTTACTTTGTCAAAAGTGTACCAGGTGAAGCCCCTACTTCTAAACAACAAGGATAAGCGAGGCTTAGCATTGGATGGTCAGCTGAAACATGAGGACACAAATCTAGCATCCTCCACAATGTGAGATATTGACGTGTCTTTTTGAAATTTATGCTTATTACAGCCCTTTTTATGTGTTAATGTGGGATTCCTTTATTACAGAGTGACAGATCCATCACAGAAAGAAAACCTAGGAATAATTGTTCAATACAAAGTCAAAGTGAAACTCTGTTTAGGAGCTCTTGGAGGGTTAGTGTTTTATGCAAGAATTTGGTTAATTTATTCATCTTCTAGCATAGTGTGTTCTAAACTTATCACTTTTGTTGGTTTACAAAATATTTTTTTTTTCTGTTTAGCGACCTAGTAGCTGAACTGCCTTTTACTCTGATGCATCCCATGCCAGATGATGATGTTCCTGCACTTCCTCCTCGTCTATCCCCTGCACATACTTTACCACAAGCAAATGGCAATACGGGTGATAATGTTCCTGTTGATAATAATTTGATTCAGCTGGACGCTGATATAGCGTATGTATTGTACAATAGTACTTCAGTACATCTATTAAACTGGTGCCAGCTTAAATGGACTTCATCTAATCTTGTGCTCTTTACAGTGATGGAGAGGACGACGATATAATCTTTGAAGATTTTGCCCGATTACGGCTGAAGGGTGAAGAAACTGATGCTTAATGCTTCAAACAGAAGAGTTAGGAAGAAATTGATCAAGGCTGGAGGGACCAGGCCTTAGGAAGGCCAAAATATTAATGCTGCCCCTGATGGAGCTAGATGTAGGCTTCCAGAAGGCATGAAAATGAAAATTTATACCTAGGGAAGTGTTACAGGAGTGGTCAACAGAAGTAAGAATTAGAAGCTATGGAACATTACAAATTTTCCACTTTCTACTAATAACCATTACTTATTGATTTAAAAATGGCTATTTCTTAAATGGACCAGGTTGTAATTGGCAATGTAAATGCTAGTTCTGCTTTCCTCTTTCTTTATCTGTTTGATTGAATATTGAGAGGATCAACTCTTGACTAATTCTGTCTGAGAAATGATATGTTAAATTTAGTCGTACAAAGCATGTTGCTGCTGTTGCATGTGCATATATTTTACTTTTTTGTTTATATCTGTGTTCTAATCTTTTGTTGATAATGGTTTTCCATTGTTCACGTTTCTGCGCCATTTTTATCTTGCTCACCATTGACAGCGTTTTAAAATATGTGCTGTGTTTCTGTTCTATTGCCATGTTTCCCCCTCTTCTCCCCTTCCCTCTCTCCCTCTCCCTTTTCAGCTGTTAACTCCAGGCTGGTCTTAGGCTGTGATGATGTGGTTCTGACCAATTGGTATTTTTTAACTTTTTATTTCTTTATCGAAAAGATTTCTGTGTTTCATTTTCTTGAAAGTTTGTACTTTCAGCTAAGAGTATGCTGGAACTAATTTACATTTTACTATGATTTCAGTCAATCTTCATTCATTACTTTTTGTTGTCACTTGTTGATTTTTCAAACTTTATTCTATCTAACTTCTTCTGCTCTTGAAGTTTCTCCTCTTTTTGAGAAAGATACTGGGAGAGTGCATGTAAAATGAGCAAGGAGGCATTATTTCTGAGCACATTGGTACAGTGTACATGTACTTCTGCATTTTTGATATTTTGCATGTAATACGTATTCGTATTAGACATCATTTACCAATTAAGATTTTAAAATTTAACTTACTGTTTTAAGAACAACATTTTCTAGTTTTATTGTTTTGTTATCACGAATCAAATTATCTGTGTCTGCTAGAAGAATAAATCAATTGTTATACTCCATTTGAAAAGTTAAGTTAAATGCCAATGACTTTGCTGTGGAGAAATTGTGAGGAAATCATGTTTTATTTAATTTTGTGCAAATTGTGTTATATGCTTTTATGTATGTTATACTAATCTAATTACCCTGTAAGTTCATTTATTTCGGACTGGGCAATATTTGAGGTGACAAAGCTTTTAGCACAAGTTTTGTGGCCCAGCTGACAAGAATTCCACTATTGAATTACCTTTTACATGTACTTGCATTTACTATTTTTGTTTGATCTGCCTGTTTTGGTGGAAGAAATGACTGAGATGTTGGTACAACATAAAATTTAAACAGAGGTTTGTCTGGTCTGTCTTCAGTGGTATTGTTTTGAAATCAAGAAATGTAGGTTACAATTTTTTCCGTGCCAAGAGTTATGAGTTTGAATCATTTTTACTACTGTTGAGCATTTCATTTTTACTATTAATCTATTTTATTTTGTGTTGGAAAGTTTACCACCCATTAACTAGGTTACATTAGAACTTTTCTCTCAAGGTGTATTTGATTTGTTGTACTGTATTATTGTATTACTCCTATGTGTTGGGTGTGCATTTTTTAAATTACTTGTGCCTATAGGATATCTGTAAGCCACCTTTTCTGAATTTTGCATCACAGTCATTGTTATTGAAAATTGTTCCTCTAATATATTTAACATGTCTTCTCTCAGATGTGCTGCTTGTCACCAAGAAGCTTAATTGTTTTTGATCAATTTTTATTGTTTTTATCTACTACATTGTATAAAATAAGGTTTTGTTGTGTTTTAATGATCGAGTAGCATTACTATACAAAAGCATTTGTAAATTATTGCCTTGCATTCACCTTATTTTGATACAATGCCTTCATACATAGTATGCTTATTGCTATATTAAATCCCTGAATGATTGTACTTTTCTGTACTTCCTCTAGAACTGCCTACTACACTAAACTTGTCAAATCATTTTTTTGCCCGCACAAAATTTTTCCTTTCAACTTATTTTACGCTGACTGCGCTCCAAGGTAAACAAAAAAAAAAAATGAAACCTATGCTGTCAGTTGGCTTCTCAACCTCAATGTTCCTTACTCAACGAGGGCCTGACCTGTGACCTGTTTTGTGTCTTGGATTCAATGGGTATGAGTAATTGCATTGCCATTAGTTCTGATCATATGCATTGTCATACATACATTTTAAAAGATCTAGTTACCTTATAGATACCTTTCAATTGACAGTTGATGCAATTCTTAAAGTCCAGTAGAGAACTTGCTACTGTATTGTGACAAGAATGTGCCACAAGAATTTGATGTTAGAGTATAAGTTGATGTAACACCAGAAACACATTCATTATTGTGTATCTAGGGATGTTATTGTTTGCCCAATTGTAAGTCATTTTAATACTCACTGTACATGCACAAAGTTCATGCATTCCATGTGGTACTGTTTTCTTGAAGTGTTACCCTTTACAAAACTACCAGTAGTTTGCATGACATATCGGCATGCATCAATCAATACAATGATAGAACAAATAGTCTTACAATAAGGCTAATGAAAACTCTTAATTGTAAATAAAAATAATTATACATATATAAATACATACATATATAACAATATATTTATGTAGTTATGTTCATGTGTCCTATCTTGTGTGTGAAAATATTTGTAAAAACATACGTATTCTCACTAATTTTCAATAACCTTTTTGACAATGAATGGAAGGAGAAAGCACAAAAAAAAGAATTTTTTCTGTTTTTGTTTTTTTAACCCTTTTAACTTCATAATTGTTAAGTATGTCTTTACTCATGGTTCCACTTCACAGAAATCTTTTGTTTTAATCAATTAATTTACCCCTCCCCTCCCCTACTTAATACACATTTTGCCTTTTAACTTTAGGTCTATTTTGTGTAGCTTTTGACATTCAGATAAAAATGGTTTTATAGGTTTTTGATTTGCTTCTTGTTCGTCTAGTAATGTCTCCTGTAAATCAATTTTACTTCCATATTTGATTGATATAATGGCTACTGCTGTTGTATTTAGTTTTTTCTACTGAATGCCCCTTGTATTACAATGTATATGACACAGCAAAATGGAACCGAAAAAATTATATAAGCCTTTTTTTGTTTTCTGTGGATGGAATTCTAATTTAAAATAAGACTGAGTTTGCAGTCGAAAGAAAAGAGTACAGATTCTGTTAAGTCTCTAGTCATTTGCGTTTACCCTTATTTTGATGTATTGGGGTGCATTTCCATGTTGTGGTATCGTGCAATCAAATGGTGAAATCTGTGTAGCTAGCAATAACCCTTATTCACATCAAGGTTTTACAAGCACTACTTACAACATATTCTTCCGTCTTCTACATAAAAGAAAGACTTAACTCTATGACTTCATGACTGAAAACTGTTTTGACCTTGGGCCAACTGAAATGAAAGTTTTCCTGTGGGCGGTGGTATGAATTCCAAACTTCTACAAATTTGTCCGTCCTGGAATTAAACCATAGCAAAGTTTTAGAACCAAATTGATACAAATGTCCAACTTTGACATATTTTTGGCATACTCTTTATCCATGCCAGTCAGAACTTAATTAATTCAAGAGGTGTGTATCTAATGCATGTATAGCCTCATTATTTTAATTTATTCTTTTCTTTTTTCAAATCTTCTTTTAACATTTTACAGTTACAAAGTGGGTCAAAAACTAGGAATAAATTGCAGGAATATGTAGGCTTTGGCTAGATACTTGAAACTTGATCTACACATGAAAGCCAAAACCTAGTGTAAATTTGTGTTTCTTAATCTAGTGTAGTGGATAAAGGTTCATACTTTACCCCATCCAATTTTGGACAGAAAGTAGAAACACAATGTGCAAACATAACAATAGTAGTTCTGACCAATGTTGTTTCATGGACTGAATGTGACCTAGAATTCCTCCTCAATTAAATTTGTGACTATCTGCTGATATATGACATCATATTTTAGTTCTGATTCATAGTGAAACTTGCTTTTATTTGTGTGCATAGCTAAACAAGAAAATGTATTGATTTATGCGTTGACTCCTTTGCCTCAACATCTCAGATGGCCTTCGTAATTGTAATGTTGATTTCATCTATTTTGAAATTTGTGTTTCAAAAGCATTTTAGTGTATTCAAAGAATGTGGACTTACTAAGATTAATTTAGCTGATAGTAAAGCTCTTATATACATAGCATTTAGCTAATATTTCTCATTTGCCATTTGTTTCTTTGCTGTGTTACCATATGAATAGCACCACAAATGGTTACTTGGCAAAACGGGAAAAATACCGGATACTGTTTCCTACATTGTACAATATTCTAATTTTTACTGAAATAAATATGGAGGTCAACAGTCTATGTACATAATTGTGCTGATTCAAAAACCCGAGTCGCCTGGGCACTCCCCACCCCTTTTTTTACACACGCACACACACACACACACACAGCACACATTTTTGATGCACCGAATTTTTGAGTTAAATTCTTCCCGCCACGATTGTGCTGCCACCTACAACGAATGTGATTGGTTGTAGAAAGAACTGAAGTTTGGACGAACACAACTAAAGATCGTTCCATGTAAGGCAGTGGTTACTCCTATCACCCGCCTTACGTACGGGACGCGATGATTTAACTGGCTTTATATCATTTATATTGGTGATTTGCTTTGGATTTTCATTGGATGCGGAATTCCCCTGTAAAATTCAAAGGGAAATGTTAACGGAGGTAAAGTAATCGCAAGGTGCTGTGGTTAACTTCCGTTGGTTCACAGGAACAGGAAGTAGGCACGATGGCATCTAAACATTAGAAAAGAAGATATCCTGTTTTCTCTTCTTGATACAAATTTCGACCCATGAAAGCGCGGGCTAGTCTTATACGTCGGGATTCAAACCCATCAACATTGCCTCGCATCGAGTTTTAGCTCAGATAATGTCTAGGTGTCTCTAAAGCGAGTCGTTGACCTCGGATGTGCTGTACGCGTTTTACATCTGAAGCCTTGATTCTAGGGCACATTTTTGCTAGGTTATGCCTGTCATTATGTTTCTGTTGGTGTTGGAAATATCCCATCAAGTAGCAAAATGACAACACACTAGACACGCTCACTTTAGTATTGCACATATATGGAGATTTTGTAATACCTTAGTATTTTAAGGTTATGACAGTTTGATGCTACTCATACCATTGTTTACATGTACTTGGTTCAGTGGTTACAACACCTTTAATCATTATAAAAATGCACTTGTTAGCGGACAACTCTGTTTTGTCAGAGGCCTTTATTTGTAACCCACACTCACGTATCAAGGGTGTTTTACTCTTTAGGTTCCGATTCATTAAAGATCTCTAACCTCACTAAATGTCATGATTTGGAGGGAACTTGATTTTTATGTATTTGTAACTTATTCCCTGAGATTAAGTTCATTATTAGCCAGGTAATTTTACTCTGCCAAGCTTAGCTCATTTTAATTAAACCCTCGTTCCTTTTTTTATTTTATTTTTATTTTTAATTATTGGTAAAAACAACAGTGATGTGGTTGTTTATGTTGTTTTATTGAATGTTAAAGTTTATATATATACACATATATTATATTTTTTTGACATGTCTATCTTCTTTACAGTGATTGTCTTTCCTGCATTGAATGAATTCAACTGAAAGTCAAGATGCAGGGAATCATGTGTGTAGATGATGTTGAACTGGATCCCAGTCTGTTTCATATTCCAAATTCACAAATGCCTGTAAGAGTCATCACATTTCTGTCTGAATTTTATATTATTTTCTGGTATTGACGTGTTTGACTTCTTCTTGTAGCTTCTGACCGAACAAAGTATAGTGGATGTCACCGCCAATCGCTCAGCCCAGACAATAGCTGTTGTTGAACTGGGAAAGCAGTTACTTATAGCTGCCAAAGATGGTCAAGTTGACACAGTTCGGGATCTTATGAGTAAAGGAGCCCCATTCACCACCGATTGGGTAAGCTAGATGGCAGCTTGAGTTGGACTCAACTAAATGATTGTGAAATACAAAATGCGTAAGTTGGCAGTGTCTTGTGCCCCCGAAATATTTTATTTTCTTCCTTTAACAGCTTGGTGTGAGTCCCTTGCACCTTGCAGTTCAGAATAATCATGTGGAAACTGCTGAGGTTTTATTGCGTGCTGGAATTTCTCAAGAGGCACGAACTAAAGTTGATAGAACACCTTTACATATGGCTGCCCAAGGTGGGCACTTAGATTCTGTCAAACTCCTACTAAGGCATGGAGCCGAAGTAAACTGTTCAGATATGGTAACTTTAAAGTATTCATTCCCCTCATTGTGTTTGCATTGTCTGGCTAAACATTAACAATTTAAATGCTCTTCTTCTTGCCAATAGTTACGAATGACCCCACTTCATTGGGCTGTAGAAAACCAAAATGTTGAAGTGATAGAGACATTATTGCAAGGAGGAGCAGACCCTCATGCTCTAAGCAAATTTGACAAAACTCCTACATCTATGGCCAAGGATGTTGGAAGACATGACATTGCTGAGATTCTTGAGGTAACCCTGGTGAATATGTTATGTGTCATTTTTAAAGAATTTTGTACTTTTAGAAACTTAATTGGGTGACCTGCATTGTATTTAGAGCTCAGATTATGCCACAATAAGATTACAAGTTCCTCTACAAGCAGCAGCAACTGAGCTGGAACAAGAATCTTTGGCTGCAACAGCGAGTATCGCTGCAGAACTCACCACTGATCACCATGAGGTGACACAACAAATTCAAGCTGGTCAGTGTTCTTAATAATAATAGTAGTAATAATCCATCTATTCTGTAAGCAAGTTATTAAGAAGGGGAGTGTTCCTAACACAAGATCATATCTCACATACAGAATTCATTACTGGTTCCCTGTAGATGTACCATTTCATTTCAATCTACCTGTAATTTCCTCCATATTTTCACTTTCTATGACATTTTTATACTTATGTGGACATCAATCATATTTGCTAGAAGGTTACTGTTTAGGACAGCATGAATGTTGCATGTGGGACTCCATGTTCAAGCTTTGCATGATTTTGTAAACTTAATTTCTAGCGCCACCCATCCTTAAGAAGCCGAGAGTTCGTCTGCAGATGGAGTCCAAACAGGTGATGGTAACAATACCACCCACTTCAACCACAAGAACTTTATCGTATTCAAAACTCCAGTCTCCAAAACGAATGATGACTACCTCAGCAGGAGGTGAGCAATTATGTGTTACTTGCCTCATAAAAGTCTAATTGTCACTGTTGTATGTGGCAGTTAGATTCATTTCTATAGATTAGGTGTTTTTGTCAGCAAGGTGGTCACTTTCTTTTGTGTTATGTAGCAAATTGTCTCATTCTCACTCCACAATTTTCTATGTTCATTAATAGTAGTCTGGTTGTGCTTCCTGGTTTGTGGGTATTTCCTATCAGTGATTCATGTATTTCCACAATAAGCATGATGGTTTTTCTATCACTATTTTTGATTAAATCTTGAAAATACCATTTGTTAGCTTTTAGAATATTTTATTTCTAGTAATTTATTTAACCATTGATTTTTTATGTCTATTACTGAGCCTCTCTAAAATCAAATATCTTTTTCAGCTGCTGCTAAATCAGCGTTTAGTATGGATTCTGATGCATCGCCTTTATCAAATTTAACATCCCATGCTATCTCAGGAGCTACAACAACTGTAAATAATAGTACTTTCCAATTACTTCAAGCTCATGGAATAACCATGCTTCCCACTGATGAGCCAACTACTGTTGAGACAGCAATGGAAAGTGGCCAGACTGTGGTTCTCACTGGTAAAGTTCATCTAATTTCAGATGTGTTTCCAAGTGATTTAACTGGTGTCTAATACACAACAATTTACTTTGTAGAAGCTGGAAAAATGGCCTTAAATCTCACTCGAGTTGGAGGACGCTTAATAGGGTATCCTAAAGGAAAACTTTTAAACAGTGTGGCCTCTGGAGGGGTTCAAAAGAAAGCACCCGTTCTTGGCAGCAAGTCAAGAATTATTAAAATCCATCCCAGTCAACTAGTCGCACTAGGTGGAGGGAGGGTAAGTAAACATTATTTTATTTTATGGGTTACATGTAGTTCTGTTGTACTCAAAACATAATCCATCTCATATTTGCTGTATTTGTCAATGGGCCTAAATTTGGTTATTTTCCGGGTAATTCTTCTATTTTTAAACTGGAGTAGAGGAATGTCTTGAAAACCTAGTCTATTTGTTTAGTGATTTGCCTAGTAAATGTCCTTTGAAGTACACCTTATTTGTTTGTTGTGGTAGTAGTTGCTGAAGGGATGATCATTTGTTTTGTTTTTCCTGTCTGGGTGTTTGGTGCAGGTTCAAGTGCCCAGTCAATTAGTAATGCAGCAAGCTAAAAGTCCCAATATACTAACTAAAAGGATGACTTTAGCTTCAAATAGCTCTATTGGTACTATTAAGACTGTGCCGGTAAATACAGTAAATCGTGTACAAAGAGTAATGATATCTGTAAGTACTACCTTGTAGGAATTTTTCCTATTCCCTCACATCTCTATTTTACTATTATTATATTGTTAGTTGGGTTTGATTGTCTCTATGGTAGTAGTAGGACTAATGGTATTGTTGGGTTACTTATCGTTTCATGTTTCTGGTTACAAATTTTTAGGTATGCATATTTATTTCCTTTGCAAAGGCATCTCTTTAGTTATCAAATGTTACTCACTATGTTTTTCCTTCTGCTACAGCCTCAACAAAACCAACAAATTACTCAACTCTTTCAACAGAAACAACAAAAAGAGAGGGTGCAACAGATACAAATCCAACAAGTCCAAACGGACCTGCAAGATGATTCATTAAATCTTGAAGAAGGCATTGTAGACTCAGGTGAGGGTAATTATGAGGAGGAAGAAAATGAAGAACCAGCACCTCCCATGCCTACAGATCTAGAGAGCATTGCACAGGAATTAGCAAATGCAAGAAAGCAGGCTGCAGAATATCGGAAACAGTTAGCAAAGAAGGAAAAAGAAGCTGAGCTTTACCTACAACAATTAACCAGGATAAAAAGTGTTGCACAGTAATCAAACTTGAAGGATACGTTAAATCAATCCTATGCGATCCTGGAAATGTCATTGAAAAGTACAAATGTTTTTGTAAATAATAGTTTTGTAATTTTTACAGAATCTATTCACAACTAGGAGTAAATCTGTTTGAATCATGAATGTTTATGTAATATTAAATACTGATCAGGTTTAGCTTTCAAGGTACAATATTTTAGATTTACCTTATTTTCACAAACTGCAATGATAGTCAGGGCAAAGAGAGAGTCTGATCTGAAACCAGTTACACTTTTCTTCTAACATTCGGATTCTGTCAGAATAACATACTTCAGTGATCAGGTGAACATGCTTGGGGTAGCAAATTGCTAGAGCTTTTCTGATTAAGCAAATTATTTTATGTTATTTCTAGTGCAATTGTTTTTCAGTCATAATGTGATGGAATCTATGAATTTGACTCAAAGATTATTTTAAGTATACATGCAGATAAGATTAATTTTCTGACCCAAATAAGGTATTTGAGATGTGATCATATTATGTCAAATGTACTTCTTTCATTTTTTTTTAGAGAAACTGCTCCTTTTGCAGAATGTGATTCTGAAGACTGTGTTATTGCTCAAAGTACTAGGCTTCTGGTTTTTTGGACTCATATTGGTTTCATCACAACAGTTTTAAATGTCTTACTTTCCTGACAAGCCAGCTTCACCTGCCATTATTTGCATGGTTTGATTTGCTTTTTATCAATAATTTACTGTTTTCATCTCCAATATAAATGGAGATAAATTTTTAAAAGTCAGATTGAGTGTTTCTTTTAAGGTTTATATTAAACTACCTCTTATGAAAAAAATAAAGTTGGAAGTTAAGTCTTTGTTTTTTTTTTACTGCGAATTTTTTTACTGTTCAGTTGGCTCTACATGAGGCAGCTTGAAGCATTTTTTAATTTATACAGGAACTGTTGAGAGATGGATAACTACCAAGACATTTTAAGCCAACAACTGGGCTTTGCTCTGATTTCAATATGACCATTTTAAGATGTCTTTGATGCAAAATTGACAACAAATCTTGGCACTGACATCACTTAATGCCATTTTGACAAAACCGTATTCGCTGGGTACCAAATGACTCATCTGGATCTGCCTTTGCGCGGCCAACCGAGCTTCTGAAAGGTTGCAGAGTTCTAGCTGCTGCTCGCACAAAATCCCCTATCCCGTATGTCTAATGTGTACCTGGTGTCACTATGACCCTTCCCGGCTGCATCGCATCGTGATGTTATCGTTCGTGGGAAGGGAAAGAGGGGGGGGGGGCAGGGCTGCCCCGGACACAAAGAGAGCCGACCTGGCGCTGGCGAGGGCCGCTGAGGACCCTGGAGGGGAGTGGAGCACCCCGGCCCGGCACCCCGCCCTTCTCGCCCGCATTACGGTAAAGTCACGGCTCGCTCGGCCTCGTTCGAAAATCCTTTCGGAGAGGTCTTGCCATCTCCCTCTCTTTTTTTACCGCCGTTGGCTAGCTTACGTCGAGAAAGAGAAAACTGACGCATACACAGACACAGAGTTTTCGAACAGCTGGTTCCGTGGAACAGAGGGCACCGTTGGCGCGACGTTGTAGTCGGCGAGGGTCGAGGACAACGTGAAGGCGAGGCGGCAGGGAATCATGTGTACACCTGCCTGGGAATCATCAGGATAAAAATTAACCGAAATCAACAGAAATCGCCCAGTTGAACTGCTACTATAAGCGGACGGGAATCACTGGGAATCATGTGCACACATTTAAAGGGAGTTATTGCCCCCTCGCGTGAAGGTATAGGGAAGTCCAGGCATCCCCGCGCGCCTTCCTGAAGCTTTGCACATTACAGCGTTACATTCCACTTTCCCAACCGGAAAGCCGAGGATGGAGATTGCGCGGAAGTGATATCCGGAGACAGTCCCGGTGGTTATTTCTACCCCCGGCTAGTGGCGCCAGATGCTCTGAATCAGGGCATCAGGGCCCCCGCACTGAGGGGTGGCTGCCAGCATGGCTGGCCCCGGCTCGCTCGCTCGCTCGGCTCTGCTCTGCTCGGTCTGCGCCTAACTCAATAGCAGCGCCAAACTCAATTCGAATATAGATTGCTCGGGAAATTCGTTTCCGTGCGGGAGAACTCCCGGTGGCGCTTTGTGCTGGGAAATGTTTTGATTGGTCAATCTGAGCCCCATTTAGGGCGAACCTGCCACAAACTAGGTTACCCCGGCATCCGTCCGCACTGAGAGTCGTCCGGGGGTGGCGGGGCGGGGCGGCTGCCGTCAAGTAGTGGTAGTGGTGTCGGCGAGCGCCAGCGCCCCACCGCCGGCCTGACAAGGCCTTCAAATGAGGCCAAATGTATGCGGTGAGCGGTGGAGAGATTCCTCGCGCCAGAGTGCCCTGGAGACCGCCCGCCCAGCACGGATACAAACACGTGGCGTGGCACGGTCGAGCTGCTGGACGTGCACCCTGTCGGGAAATAGCTCTAAATACGTACCAATTAGGTTTGGGCGCCGCGGGCGGTCGCGGGTAGCGCCCCTGCCAGGCGCGGGCGGGGCGGGGCGGTGTGATCGGACAAAGGGGTCGTGATTGTTGCGGGCGGCTCTCGCGCGTGTGGCGGCCTCCCGGCCTCCTCTCCTCCCGCCTCCGCCTCCTATCGGCGCGACAATGGCGGGGGCGTGGCAGCGTCCTCCGGGGTCCTGCGGGGTCCTCCGACATCCTTCGTCCCCGTGCGAGCAGGCGCGAGCAGGGCAGAAAGAGGTCGTGCGAGATGACTCACACGCTCTCGCCACTCTGCCTCCGCGCCGAGCATCCGAGGCTAAGGTTGTTATCGCAAGGACGAGAGGGCGAGCGGCGGATGCTCCTGCTCGGCCTCGGTCCCTCGGCCAGCTGCACATGCATGGTGCACGGGGTTCGGCTGCCTCTGACCTTCCCGCCGCGAACCCCTGGCCGCCGTGACTCGAGGCCGCGAGGCTCGGAGGCTCGGCGGCTCGCATACGCCCCCGCCCCGCCTTCCGCTGAAGGTTATTTTGCCGGAGCACCCTTTGTTTTGTAATGTGGGCGCTCCACCTCCCCTCCCTCCCCTCCCTCCCCTTGACCCCCGGCCTCCACTAACGAGCGCGTCCCCAAACCCGGCTGGTGGAGTGGACAGTGAGTAGAGCGACGTTTAGAGCGAAAGCAGCGCCAGCAGCAGAGGGGAGGGAAGGGGGTGGGAGGGGTGCAGCGGAGGTCACCGCGTAATGGGGGCAAATTAAGGAAGGCTGTGTAACCCGAGAAATGTCATCGCCTGACAACCATCACCGTCTCTCTCTTGCTCACTGGCGCCCTCTCTCCCGTCTCACTCTTCTCTCTCTCTCTCTGTCTCTCGTTCTCGGCTGAACTGAAATGCGCGTCTCCACCATTTCTGCTTTTCCTCTCCTTTTTTTTCTGTTTCAGCCCGTGTCTCTTGCCCTCCTCCTCCCCTTCATCTCTATCTCCCTCTCTCTTACCGTCCCATTCGTCCCACACTAACACGGCCCCGGGACCCCGACTAGCTCGTTTGCCAGTGTTTTGTGGCCTTTCTCCTCCCCCCGCTTGTGTCACTTATCTCTTCTGACTCTTCTCCTCCGTCTACTTTTCGCCTTAGCAGTTTTTCCCTTCCCGACTCGGCTCGGCTCGGCTCCCGTGCGTAATAAAGGGGAGGCACGTCGACTCTCGCCCCCTCTCCCCCCTCCCCCCTGCTCTCCCCACCCCACCAGATCCCCCTTTTTCTTATCATCATAATTTTTATTCTAATGAATGCGCACCGCCAAAGCGTCGCCAGTTTGGCAGTTTGCTACAACTCTATTAAAGTGGCACCTCGCCGCTCTGCTCGCTCCCCGACCCCTCCGCGTGTGGCGCCGCGGGGTGTCACACCAAAAAAAGGGGGGGGGGATCTTTGGCGCAAAAAGTATCTTGGCCGTTTGCAAAATCTTTCGCACTCGTTCTCTTGACAGACGAATGTATTTTTATTCGGTTCGCTATCGCGTGCTTTTAAAAAAGCAAAACTTTTGTATATGCACAATTCCGAAAAAACGGAAGTCTTCACTCTGTAAAAACTCCGTATCGACCCGACTTCCCGCGCCCGCCCCGTGGTGCTTCGTTCTACCATACGTCCCCTGTCTACAAAAAACAAAATAAAACGCTAGTTGTGCTCATTCCTAATGAGTTTAATCTCCGCTTGGTAACGGGAGCCTCCTGCTCCCAGGGGAGACGGGACGACCTTGCCGACGGGGAAGCCACCCGGCCGCAGAGAGGCGCGCGCCGCCGCCCGGGGGGATGGGCCAGCCCGCCGCACTGGGCGGCCGGCCGGCTGCCTACCCGGCCCGCCCACGGGGGCTCGGACCAGGGCCAGACTCGCTAAGCGGCTGGGGCGGCGGTCCTCCTGATGGTCCTTACCGTCGAATCAGGACAAAGATTTGCGTCGTAGGATTTCGGTTGGACCACGACAGCGGTCGGGTTGAGGAGCAGCGGGAGTGGAGGAGGAAGGGAGAGGCAGGTTTACCAGGTGCGACTGCGACCGCGAGGGGGACGCAGGCGGGGATGGGCACTACGGCTCCTCCCTCTGTCTCTTCTCGACGTTTAAGGGGGATTCGGGGTGGGTGGCCCGCCCCGCCGTGCTCCGCCACGCGCCGTAGCCCGCCGCCGTAGGCATTGCGGCGTCGCGTCAAGCCAGACGTAAATCTGAAAATCCCCGCCTAATAGAGCATAAAGAGGGAGCGGCAGGACGCTTTTTCTCCCCCCTCGCCTGCCTTGTCTCCCGTTTCGCCTGCACGGGGCACGCGCACAGTGTGTGTACGTGCACGCTCCTCGTGTCGGGTGACAAACTCTTTCTTGCACGCACCGCGACGCTGGTCTGCGGCTTGGTAAAGCATCGAGTGCAAAGGCGCCCGAGGGCAACTGTCGTATTCGTAGCATACTAGGGCATACTCGAGAGCATGCTACTCGTATCCTGGAAGGGCGTATACAGTGTGTCAGTGGTTTTGTGTGTGTGTGTGTGTGTGTGTGTGTGTGTTTTCTTTAATTTTGAAACACAACCATATAGGAACAATGCAATATAACCACATTGTCCTTTGGCGAGCCAAGACGCTTCTGATTCCCCGCGCCTGGTCCCGACGCTCGACAAGAGCACGCTCAATTTTGGGTATCCGCGCGGGGTATCTGGGTAAATGCCTCATTCACCCTTTCCGTGTATTTTCATAGTTTCGTTGTCGATTTATTTTCGCGCGCGTGTCGATACGCGTGTGGTCTGCAGGCCGCCCTCCATACGCACTCACATGCCCAACCCAACAATGAGGGCCGTGAGTCAATCCGTTTACGGGAGGGTGGTGGTGGTGGGCGGGGTGCGGGGTGCGGGGTGCGGCCTCTCCCCTCCCCGCCACTTAGCGCGGTGCACGCGCCCGGTATTACCGGCCCTATTATTACTATTATTAACTGTTGTCTTTTTATTAATTTCGCGTCTGACGGGTGCGCTGCTGCTGCCGGGCGAGGAGCGTGTCGCAGTCTGCAGGGAGGCGCACAGGCCGGCACAGCCGCCCTCACGTGGGAAACGTGTTTGCCGACACGACGCTCGACGTCACAACAAGACACGCCCCAACTTCATTTAGCGATGCTATTTAGTTTTACAAATTGTCGTGGAAAAGCTGCTTTATGTGATGACTGCTGCTTCATCCTGGTTGGCGGTCGGGGGTAAATAGGGGACAGAGAACTGTTGGCCTGATCGCGACCACCCCTCTTTCCTTCTTTACACAACTTTCTCCTTCTCCTTCTTCTCTCAGCATGTTTTTGTAATTCAATGTCTTTAAGAGTGTGTAGCATATGTGGCCCCAACCAGTTGTGCGTCCGCGCCCTGTGATCGTCACTCCGCTCTGCAATCACATCACTAAAAGCATATAATGTTGCTCTCTCTACACATCCGACCAGCAGCAGCATATGTCGAAGCAGAGAGTGGCCCCTGCTCCCCGCCCCGCCCCACCTGCTGTAGGCGCACGACATAAATGCCACCACTAAAATGCCACAAGAGCCTATGGTCCTCGCGCTCCGTGCGCCCCGTGTGCCTGCAGGCCGTTAACCTCCGATTACCCGCCGACGGAAAGGTGACGCACGCCATTCCTTCATAGCACCGCGCATCGTTTTATGGAATGTTTGAATGGCAACGTATACGGTGCGCAATGGGTCGATTGAGTCCGGGGATGATAAATTGCTGATGCAAAACCTCATTTTTACCTATTTAACTATGTTGTTGTATTGCGAAGACCACGTCTTTTTCTCTCCTTTGTTTTTGTTTTTGTGGGGGTTGTTGGGCGCCTCCTTGTGGCTCCGCCTAGTTTGCTTGTTTATAGCCGTTCAGAGGGGCGTGCGGATCCGGAGGCCGTGCTCTATCGCGATGTTCCCCGCCACGCCCCGCCACGCTCCACCACGCCCCTTCTGTCGCACCACATTGGGGTCATTTAGGCCCCCGGTAATGATGGCGAGGCGCCGCCGACCCGTCGGCTCCGTCACGTCCCAAAATGTGCCAAGGATGCTCCCTTGCGCTCCTTCCATACATACAAAGAAAATAATCAAAAGAAAGAAGGGGAAAGCTCGCCTCAAACAGCTCCCCCTCACCTGCTATTCACTTACTCTCCTTACCTATTCCGTTCCGTCAGGGGTGGCGTCGCGAGCTCGTGTGGGTGCTCCACTATACCAGCACCCCCTCACCCCCACCCCACCTCACCCCGCCTCAACCAGCTCCACCCCACCGCACGGCCGCTTGTACAATGAACTTCTTGATGTCGCTGTGTGGCTCCCACACTATTGTTGAAGACACGTAGAGGGTGTCGGCGGCGGAGTATGCATGGAAACGAGCGGGGACTGGCGTGGCGGGGCGTGGCGGGGCGGGGTGAGGCCGGGGCGCTGCAGCCTGGAGAGCAAGATATTCAAGAGCGGGATTTAATGAGGCGGGAGCAGCCACCACAGCCACTGGCGCTACTGGGCGCCGCCGGTAGCGCGGCTCCCGCCTCCCCCTTTCCCGCTTGTTGTGTTTCTCCGGCGGCCGGGTGTTGTGTTTGCACTCTCGTGCCGCCGCGCCCGGTAAACGCATTGGAAGGGTGCTCAACTCCCACCACCAACACCCCGAGCTGGCACCTGTATCGCGGAGCGGAGGAGCAGGGCGTGGCGGTCGTGACGCGTGGGGCCACGAGGAAACTCGCCATGAAAAGGCCCTAACGAACGCGTTTGGGGCGGACCTCGCGGTGGGGGGGGGG
>NW_026267164.1:1510602-1511958 GCF_000697945.3 Frankliniella occidentalis
CTCCCCGCTGCTTTTCGAGTCTCCTTCCTCCCCCCGGGAGGAGGGGGGAAAGAGAGGGGGGAGGGCTGCGATAAGACTGGCGGAGTCGCTGTTGGACTGCGGTGGCGAAGTATCGGCGAGGACGCGATAGAAGGGCTTGTAGGAGTTCCGTAATGAGAAGAGGGAGATAAGTACTACTCGGTCCTACTACACCTAAATAGAAAAGGAAAGTTTTGTATCTAGGAGAGATGCGTTCTTCAGCACATCTCTAGCGGATGCAAATTTTCACCTAAATTAGACACATTTGTTCCTAGTCTAGGTACAAATTTTAACTTTTGAGATACAAATTTGCACCCGCTTACAGAGATGTACCTAAGAATGCATCTCCCCTAGATACAACATTGTCCTTTCCCCATTTAGAGTGTACTAGCTGGTTAGACGCATGATTTTAGACAGTCCCCAAAAGTCTTCACCGGAGGGTAAAGTGCACACTAAAATCTTATGACCTTTTTTGTTCAGAGTTACTGATTTCTGTAAACATGCTCGGCTTACGCATTTTTTAATACGCCAGTATGCACAAATTTCTTCATACTGGCGCATTAAAAAATGCGTAAGCCGAGCATGTTTACAGAAATCAGTAACTATGAACAAAAATGTTCATAAGATTTTAGTGTGTGCTCTCTCGCTATTTTCCCTATTGCACATGGCCGGAAGGGGGCTTGTGCGTGTCTAGCGGGTTTTTCTTCGGTTTAGCCATAATATAATGGTGTAATTTCAGTTATTCTAATTGCCTCTGTTTAAGGGTGCGACGTACCGGGTGATTCAGAGCACGCGCCGCCGTGCTGCGGGTTTGCCTATCGTCGACTCGGCGGGCGCACGGGTGAGAGGTGAGGAGCCCCCCACCCACCTCTCACCCGTGCGCCCGCCGAGTCGAGGATAGGCAAACCCACAACACGGCGGCGCGTGCTCACCCGGTAAATGCCACCTGAAGTTTTTAAAAACCAACAAACTTGTTCTGAACTGAAAAATGTATTAGGCAGGTAAGTACACTTTTCGTTGAATAGTTGCTATGCGGTGTGGCTGAAGGGGCACGCGCTCCCCAATAAAAAAGGCAACTAGGGATCAACATAAGAGGAAAAGCTCTACCCCCCGCCCCTCCGCCGTGTTCGCTGGTCGGAATGCCCGCCAACTCACCCCTTCGACCATGCCCCCTCTCCCTCCCCGGCCACCTCCCCGCGCTTATACTCGACAAATTGGCAATCCTGTCCCCATTATTCGCCGCTTGGTCGTCCGCCAGATCGAAGGGCGTGGCGGGCGCGGGGGCGGGGAAACGGCAAAAGTAGAGAGACTTGCGGAGAGAGAGGGAGAGGTAGAGAG
>NW_026267164.1:1512986-1520691 GCF_000697945.3 Frankliniella occidentalis
TGAGTTAATTCAGGGGCCACGGTATCGCGCTTCAACCCAACTCCTCCCGCGCTCCTCGCTCTCCCCGCTGCTTTTCGAGTCTCCTTCCTCCCCCCCTCCTCTCTCTCTCTCTCTCTCTCTCCCTCCCTCCACCCCCTCTCCCCGCGCCGCCGCTGCTCTGTGGAGATCTCGTTCACACATTGGCTGAGCCACTGATTCAATAACATTCCATTCCACCCTTGGGGGGTGTGTGGGAGGAAAGCAGCAGAGAAAGGCGGGGGGAAATGCCTGGGGGAGGCGGGGGGAGCACCGAGAACGAGGGAGAAGAGAGGAGGGGCAAGTCAGGGCGATACGTGCACCACGCACGGCGCACGACAACAACGCACGCATCCTGCAGGGCGGAAGTGGCCTGTCCCTCCGTGCGCCGCGCCGCGCCCAGAATCAAGGATATTGGTCAACAACAACTGGTTCGTTTGCCGAGAGGGATGTGTGGCGTTACACACGGATTGCAGGCATTGTATGTGCCCCTCGTGCTCCTCCGCCCCGCCCACTCCTTCTTGTCCTGCTCCGCCACCTTTGGCCTTCCGGGCCTTCCCCCCTTTTCGCAGACGGCCGGCCGCAAGATGGGCCCCCAAGTCGGCCCGAACCTTTTCTGGCATCCGTGGGTTCTACGACTGTTCACATAATTTTTTTGACACAATGTCCTTTTGCCTAATATAACTTTTGACATAACCCCTTTAACCGCCTTTAACACAATTTTTAAAACTTAAATACTGTTTCACATAAGTTTCCTTTTTACATATAGTACTGTTTTGCATACATTTCTTTTTACATTTTCCCCTGTGTGTGAACTCATTTATTCTGGCAGTCCCCATCGAATTTTTCCTGTCTTCGGCCCGCTCTTCTGCTTTGAAAAAGCTCTCGAGTGGGCTTATACAATAGACCTGGTGTCTGAATGTCGAACTTGGTATTTTGAGCGTGTCTTATGGGTCACACGTGGGCACGGAAACGCCTTGTGTGCAAATCCTGGCCAACTATTCTAAGTGGGTGAAATGAGCTATGTACCGGGTGTAACTGTGAATGCGCAGCAGTGTTGCGGGTTTGCAAACCCAATTCGCCCGTAAGGCACCATGGCCCCTGCAGCTCTGGCAGGTATAATCCCGCAACAACTTCATTTATCTTAAATCTAAATTATGTGTTAAAAACGTATGCAAAACGACGCTTCAGACGAAACTGAAATTGTGTCAAAGTGCCCTCTAGACAAAACGGAGATTATGTGAAAAAAATTATGTGAACTGGTTGTGTGAAATGATATTAAGTAGAAAACTATTGTGTGAAAAAAATTATGTACCGTCGTGTTACCCGTCCGTGTCCTGCTGTGGGTCTCGAAACGCGAGTCACAGTCGGCACTCGCGTGCCCGCCCCAGCTCGGCCTGGCCAGGGGCATCGGAAGTCCTCCATGGCGGGGGAGGGGGGGGCGAATCATTCCCCCCACCCCCTGCTCTTACTGATTCGCGAGCGAAGCGAGCGAGAATTTTTTTCAAGAACAAACAGAAGTTTGATTTCATTTTTTAAAAGAAGCGCAAAAACTAAAGCTATTTGTTTATCGCATCGGTGAGAATGGCAAGAAGGGTATATTGAACGTTAAATTTTGTTACTCATGACTTCTAGCTGTCTGTTTTCTTGAGGAAAATTCAACCCAGGCCATTTCACGCATTTTTATAATTTTACCCTTACTCTGCGCCATACACCCATGCAGACTTTCAAAGACTTCTTCTTCTTATGACGTTTCCATGACTCCTTAAGATTTTAAAACTTAAATCGTGGTCCGCATGCACCGATGGCGATCGATGGCATGTGCGTTAGTGTTCTTCATCTCGTTTTACTACTTCACAGCTGGTGCTTAACCCAAAAAGACGCGGGGTGGGGGGGGGGGGGCTGAGCCCTCCAAACCACACTGCTTCTGACGCCACTGGGCATGGCTGAATACGGAAGTACACTTTTTATTCCTGCGCTTTAGTCTATTTTATTTCCTCTTTCAATGTGCGGGCTCCATGTGAGCCCACCTAAACCAACAAATCGACTTTGACGCTGCAGTTCTCCACTCAACGTTTTCCATTTATGTTCTAGGTGACGGCAACCTAAACCCTCAAGCATGTTCTCTCTACTGCACGCATGTTTTCACACGGAGCCTACCCAATGAGAAATGCGGATATCGAATTGATATCAGAACGATTTCGGACATCAGAAAAGTGTCGATTTCGGGCCTATTTTCATATCAGTTCTGAGTCAGAAGCTTGAAAACGATATCGTTCTGATATCAATTCGATATCGCTTAAAATTCATTTCGCACTGGGTAGCGAGTGGTCGAGGCCGAGGTCTAGGCCTAAAGGCACCTCACTTTCACTTCCAGGTTGAAATGATTGGTCGAGGACGGGTTCGTTCATGTCTCTGTTTAAAGTTCTATTGAGGTAGAAACAGAAAATGTAAATAGAATTATCGGAAATTTCAAATTTTATGCCCTCTTTAGACGGGCACGTCAAACGAGGCGGTATTGCTGGAAAGGAATTTCAGTGATAGTATAAAGTAGAACAAGCTGATGACAGCATTTATTGTCTCCTTATTACACGCAGAGAAGTGGAGAGCTCTATAGAGTTGGTGGAGTTGGTATACCAACCATTAAACAGTTACCTCAGGAACAACCGCGCTTTTTCTTAGTTGCACTGTTAGAAAAAACCACGGAAAAAACACAGAAAAACTATGGTCAATTTTTTGCCCAGAACGTCCGTCTAAATCTGTGCTGAAACCACAGAGACGGTGCGGAATCAAAGGTACAGAACACCACGGAGCTTCTGTTACAGAACGTCTGTGCTATTCCGTACACCTGCCACAGAATTATTACAGATATTTTCTGTGACTTTTAGCCATTCTTTTCTAGATACAGTTTTGTTGAATTAGAAGGATCGTCGTCTGCGTTCTGCGTAGGATACTTTGGTACCCGAAGTGAGTCAAAAATTCAATTTCATTGACGCTTTGGCACAGGACTGCAGCGCGCGGGAAACTATTTCCCAATTACAACGTATCAGGGAGGGACACTACATGGTGACCAGGACGGAAGTGATCAGCGAGAGCTAATGTAGAATGCCATCTAGCGGCGTCTTCGGACGCCTTACCACTGAGACACAATATCTGTTACAGATGGGTCCGCAGCCCTTGAATGACAGACTATTTATATGACGGAAGCAATCTGTACGATTCTGTTCTGTTTTTTCTGTGATTTTGAAGCACAGACTTCTGTGTTCACAAAATAACTGAAAATTTCTGTAACAGAAGCAATCTGTACACCTCTGTTGGGAATTTTTCTGTGGTTGTCTGTGGTTTTTCCACAGATTTTTTAACAGTGTGGACTGTACCTCATGCACGGGTGCACGCGGGTTTGCCTATCCTCGCTTCACACGCTCCCTTATGACACCATGCGAATAGGCAACCCGTCCGCCCGCGGACATGCGGTACAGTATGACTTCGAAAGTGCCACCTGCTCAGACGTTGTACGTGGTGATTCGGAGAAGACACAGGAGCGGGCGGGCGGGTAGGCAGCGCACGCCTGCATGCGGTAGAGTATAACCTGTAAAAAGTCTGGCTGAGAACACCCAACCCGTGTAGTTAATTCACAACCATACAGTTAACCAGCGGTTAAGTTTTTACGGCCACTGTACAGAAATCTGGTGGTTACTACGAAGCTTTCCATTCTGGGTGTGTCGCTGTCATGTGGGGCGTGCACAATACTTTAGTTTCCAGTTTCCAAATCGATTCGCCAATTTCCCATCCCATCCACTCCACAACTCCAAAGAACATATTGCATAAATAAGATTGTAATGTTATTTCCCTGCCAACAAAAGTCATTGGTGGCCGCAGTGCAGGCCGTCGAGCCCGTCGCTGCTCATGCAGCCCGTGCCGGGCCCCCGAGGCCATCCTGGCTGCTTTGTGGTTCGCTTAGGCCCCTTTCGGCGCTGACGCCCGGCAGCGGCCCGCCGCCGCCGGCACCATGGCAACCGACGCGGGCGCCGCCGCGCCGCTGCGACCAATGAGCTGCCGGCGTCGGCGTCGGCCCCGCCCCCCGGCTGCCGACTGGCGCGCGGCCGGGGGTGGCCGGGGTGGGGGTGCGCGGTGCGTCGCGGTGGAGGGGGTGGCGGGTGGCGGGTGGCGCCGCGCCCCGCGCAGCCGGCCCGGCGCGTGTTTATCACTCGTGCTGCCCGCGGCGTGCGCAGAGGGTCACGCCGCGCCCCGCCGCGCCCCGCACCGCCACGCCGCGCCCGCCGCCGGGGTCGCCGCCGAGGCCGCCGTCATGTGAGATGATGGACCGACCGGCCCCCGGCAGTACTCGCCTGGCGCCCGCCGCCGCGCCAGCCCAGCCCGCCAGCCACCGCATCGACGACATCCTGGGCAAGAGCAAGCAGGACGAGCCGGCGGCCGCCGCCTTCGCGCCGTGCGTCAAGCCGCAGCCCCAGATGCCGCCGCTGCCGCCGTTGCCCGCCGCGCCGCACGCGCTGCACCCGCACCACGCGCTGCACCCGCACCTGGTGAGCACGCCCAGTCCATGGCCGGAGAACATTTTCAACTCATTCGAACACATTTGCAACTGCGGTGGCAAAAATTTTCTGTGGCATCAGAGGAACCGTAAATTTTCATGCTTATAGTGACAGTGCCTTATAGTCAAGTCGTTTTGGTGGACTAGAAGTCTAGAAGTATGTGGCTGTTCTAAATAAAGTATTCCGGTAAAGCGAAATGCAGAAGATTGCTGGGAATAAGAAAATGGAAGTCATCATGTTCAAGCATGATGATTTCCGTTTTGTTGTTCTTCTGTTCAGCTTTATTTATGGACACAATCGTAACTCAAATACGATATGATGATTTGTTTTTACAGTGCTAGATTACTCAGTGTGTACCTCGTTGTTCAGAGATATCTCTGTTTTCATACAGGGTTGGGTGATCCGAGCCGTCTCTTTTCTGCTTAGACTGAACCGGATTCTTGCTTGCAAACGGGGTGCATACTCGCACGGGGCCGTAGGGCTCCATGGCTAGCGACGGTATGCACTCCCGCACCCCGCACAATCTGTTTCCTCGCTTCTTTGTGCTCTCACGCCTTTCATACTGCCGCCAAGTTCCCCATACGCCCCAGGGACCACGCAGTCGGATAAGAGGACAATCGGCATAGTTATCGCATTTCGATCCACTGAGCTCGAAATACTCGGAAGGAGATTCCTACACCCGGGTCGCGAGAAAAGGGTGGGGCGGTGCGCTGTGGGCGGGGCCGCGGGGAGTGCGGTGAGGTGGCCATCTTAGGTGGCGCACCTCCACCTCTCCTCGCCCCGCCCCGCCCCGCCCTGCCCTCGGCGACCGGGCCCTGCTCCCTGACGCTTGACTTGACTGAAGCAGAGCTTGAAACTTGCCAAGCACCCCATTTCGCGGTTAGTTTATGGACTCTGGGCCCCTGGCCTGCTCGCCCTGGCCGCACCCTCCTCGTCAAAGCAAAGTGCCAAAGCAGGGGCAAACATTGTCCGTCAGCAAGTTTCCCTCGCCGATACTGGCCGATACAGAGAGGGAGGCAAAGGCTACTGAAAGCGACAAAACGCGAGCATAAAGTGCGTCGCCAGTTCACTTCTTTTTAACTCTGAGCGAATATAAAGTGCTCTCTCAAATTTTTGCTTCTTTATAAAATTCATCAATCGTACCCAGTTAATCCACATTTAGTGCGTGCTTGGTTCATAATTTAATTCATAAAAACAGTATTTTCACAATTGTGGCCGTAAATGCTAATGCTGCAGACGCACTTTTACAACTGAACTCTGAAATAAAAGTGCATGCATCCCAGACCAGGGGCATGGTTAACCCCGTACACGTCTGTAGTTTTCATACTGTATCGCATTCCACATCTGGGCTGGTTGCCTACTCGCTCGGCCCGTGAGGTGCAGATCGCCCCCCCCCCCTGTCGTCTCTAGAGACCCCGCCTGAAAGGTAGACAATTTACGCCACAAAACCCCTGTATGTAGGCAACCGACAGTGCATCGCCACCCCTGTCAGCCGGACCATAATCCTACCCTGGTCAGGGACGATAGGCAAACCCACGCTCACGCCAGCGTACGATACTAGTATGACTTACAAAAGGACACGGTGGTTTTTAGACTCGGCTGTGAATGGCCGAAAGCCAAAGCTGAAGCGTATCACCGAGGCGCAACTCGTCTCGCGAAATGACATCCACCAAAAGAGAAGAGAATCTTTCACTTACATTTTGTCCTAATTATTATGTGCTGTGTTGCTCCGCAGTTGTCACCCGCCTCCAGGGCCTTCCTGCCACCGATCTTCCAGCGCTCCGTCCTCCTCCAGCCCTCGTACCAGCACATCCTGCACCTGCCGTGGGCTCAAAGTGAGTAGGCCTCCGGCCATTCCTCGCCCCGCCCCGCAGCGACCCAAACGCGCGGCGCGGAGTGCGAGGGCATAGCCGACCGACAAGTCAAAACGGTCATTTCCGTGGTCCATATTCTTCTCGATGCCACTTCTATGTCATTTGTAAGTAGCCCCCGTGTCCTTAGCTGAGCTGGTGGCGGGCTACCCGGGGTCGCTGGACGCCGGCAAGGTGGCCGGACGACGGCGCAAGGCGCGCACCGTGTTCTCGGACCAGCAGCTGCACGGGCTGGAGAAGCGCTTTGGCAAGCAGCGCTACCTGTCTACGCCCGAGCGGGTCGAGCTCGCCACCGCCCTCAACCTGTCCGAGACGCAGGTGAGTCACTGCAGACATTCGCATTATTTTATTTCTTCTTTTTATGGGGAGATGGGGGGGGGGGGATTTGCAAGTTACTTAGGATTTTAAACGTATGCAAGAAGTATATATATGTAATTTGAGTGACGTCAAATTTACAATGAAACGGTTTTTTTTTCGCTCTCCTCAGGTGAAAACGTGGTTCCAGAACCGCCGCATGAAGCACAAGAAGCAGCAGAGGAAGATGGCGGACGACAAGCAGACCAATGGCGGGAAACGGACCAGTGCAGGTGGGTCCCGTGCCATCCCGCACCTGTCACCTGGCCGCTGCCCCCCGCATCGCTCCGCCCCCTCCAACCGCGTCCCTCCCGTCACCACCCGAGACGACAGCGGCGGGTTGGTCTCACTGGGGGGTGCCGTCCTTCTTACCCCTCTCAAACACTTCCTCGCTGAATAGCGAGCTAAACTCATTTCAACTCATTTGCGCACAATGCCAAAGTGAGGGGGGGGGGCGGAGGGGGGCAGGCAAGGGAGAGAGAGAGCGAGAGAGCACGATAGGAGAGACGAGAAGTGAGGAGGGCGAGATTATTCGCAAACTGGTGCCTAGTCTCCAGCCTGGCGACGCAGGGCGTTACTCCTCAACTAACTGCTTTGATGAGGTTGAATCTCCCCCCCCCCCCCAAGCCCCTATCCTCCCCTCACCCAGTCCTTGGCACCGTTGGTGGGCGCCATATTTGAGCTCCGTAACTCCCCACCCACCCCTAGCTCTCTGCGGGCAAAGAAAGGGAATTAAAGTCGCCCCAACACTTTGCGGAGACGAGCGTTATGGTCACGGTCCAGCCGGCGCCCGAGTCGCTCACTGCGCCTCAGTCAGTCAGCCTCGGGGTATTGATTTTGGTGGCTGCAAAGGGGCCTCGAGGGGCTAGAGACGGCTGTTGCGGGCCGTGGCGGGGCGTGGCGGGGCGTGGC
>NW_026267164.1:1529517-1533175 GCF_000697945.3 Frankliniella occidentalis
CCGCCCCTCCTCCCTTTTCCACTGTGATCTGTTCCGCCGCGGATCGACTGGCATAAGTGCCCCAGACCGGAGGAACAGGATATTTTGTGTTTCGTGTAAAACTGATTATTTAAGCTTTAACCTTTGGCATAGAAAATAAGCACACATCCTGCTTATTGAGATCAGTCAGCAGTTGACTATGAGGTTTATTATTACGTATCACTAATTAATTATTTGTACAAGCTAGACGATAAATTATATTATATCACGTGAAAATATATATGTTTTTCTTTTAAAATAAACGTTGGGGCCGTTGATTTGGTTGGTTTCATTTTTGGCAATAGTCCTACTCTCGACTAACGCGGCTAATTTCGTTCTTTGGTAAAGGCGTCTTTCTGGTTTTGCTTGGCATACGTGGCCACGGAATGGTGGTCCACGCGGTCTCCGACGCTGCGGCTCACAGGTCGCCCCTCCGCTCCGGGGGCGCCGGCGGCTCGTCCTCGCTGGGCGCCACCATGTACAGCGGGTGCTTGAGGCTGTCCACGCTGCCCGCGCGCGGCAGCTGACGGGCGGCGCGACCCACGAGCGGCGCGAGCGGCCCGGCGAACGCGTGCCCGGGCAGGACGCGGCGCGCCAGCAGCACGAGCGAGGCCACGAGGGTGACGGTCAGCAGGAGCAGCAGGGCGTTGGCGAACAGCGACGGCCGCCGGGCGTAGGCGGCCTCCGGGAAGCAGGCGGCCGCCGTCAGGTTGAGGACCGGGCTGCCGACGAGCGCCTCGGGGCTCGAGCACCGCACCTGGTCGCGCTCGTTGAGGTTGACAGGGCGCAGCACGGCGCTCGCCCACAGCGAGAAGTTGCACGAGCAGTCCCAGGGGTTGTCGGCCAGGTCCAGGAAGGTGAGGCCGCTCCACGCGAGCAGCCGCGGCGGCAGCCAGCTCAGACTGTTGTTGCGCAAGCTCACCTACAAACAGACGGGCATGACGACTTGAAAATAAAAGCAAAGTGAAACATCCATTTTGGACCCCGGTTAGACCAGACCTATGGAAGGACAGAGGAGTTAGAGAGTAGAAGAAGCGGCTCCTCCAGAGGGACGGAACCCCGAAATCCTTTCTCTGCGGCCTGTACTCGCGGCCTCGCGCGACTACGCGCAGCTACCTCACTGGTATCGCCCTCTAGCGGCCGCGGTGGGAAGGCCCGCGCTGCCGCGGCGCGGTGCAACCACCCCCCGTCAGAGCGCGCCAGCTCACTCGCCGTACCTCTCTGAGCTTCCAGCTGGGGCCAAGGTGGCTGAGGGCGGCGGCGTCCACCCTGCGAAGGACGGGGTTGTGCGAGCAGCTCAGCACGCGCAGCTGCGGCAGGCCGCGGAAGGCGCCCGCCGAGACGTCCTCCAGGATGGGCATGTAGGAGACGGACAGCTCCTCCAGGTTGACGAGGTGCGCGAAGGGCGCGATGAGGGTGTCGCCCGCGGGCAGCGTCCGGATAGGGTTGGCGTCGAGCACCAGGCGCCGTAGCGAGGCCGGCAGGCCACCGGGCACGACTGTTAGCGCGTTGGCGGACAGGTCCAGGTGGACGAGGCCGCGCGGCAGCGTGGACGACAAGTCCCCCGGCAGCCCGGTGAGGCCGCAACCGGACAGGCTCAGCTCCTGCAATCACAGCACAATCGTTATATTGTAGTCGTCTGTGAACCTCGACGGGCCCCACCTCGAGTCTGCACAGGGACGACGGCCACCTTACCTTGAGGGCGGTGGCCTTGGCGAGCGCAGCCTGCGTGCTGCGGTCCAGGACGCGCAGGGGGTTGTGGTCCAGGCGCAGCGTCCTGAGGCGCGGCAGGTGCTCCAGGGCGCGCAGAGGCAGCGAGTGCAGCTGGTTGTGGCTGAGGTCGAGCTCCTCCACGCCAAGCGGCTCGTAGCTGTCCGCGTTCCACGCGCCCCTAAGGGCGTCGGCGCGCACCGCGTCAGCTACAAGAATGAGGTAAAATTGAGTGCCTCCTGCGGCCTCCTCTGCCATGGAGTCTTCCAGGAAGCGTGTATCTGCCGACAACGGGTATCAGCAGTAATCTCCACGTCGTCGCGATGCCGTCCGACTTACCCGTGAGCCGGTTGTGCGCGAGGCTGAGCATCTTGAGGTCCGGCAGGCCGGCGAATGCCTTGGAGGCGATGCCACCCAGGCCCCTGTACCGGAGGCTCACTGACTCCAGCCCCGGCATGGGTGGCAGTGCAGCCAAGAGGGCGGGCGGCGGCGGCGGCGACCCGCTGCCGTCCTCGGTCCCGTCAAGCAGGGCCTCCCTCAGCCCCCAAGACTCCGTCCAGCCGAGAGCCGACAGGCGCGCGAGGTCGACGGCAGCGCAGTCCAGTGCAGTCGCAGTGCAGTGGCACACCCGACAAACAGCGGCAGGGGCAGCAGCAGTGGTTGCGGCGGGGGGCGGCTCGGGTGGGTGGCCGGTAAATACCGACTGCTGATCCGAGGGTGCGGCCAGGGCAAGCAGCGCCGCGGCCGCGATCAGGATGACGTCGCGGACCTGCGGCAGAAAGTGAAGGATGCACCGTCTAATCTGACGAGGCGGATCCTCTGACGCTCCAACCCGTTAATCCCTTCCTGTGTCCGACCACCTTGTCGTCCCCCCCCCCCCGCCACCATCGAGAGGCAAAGCAAATAAGAGTGTGTGTGTTTTCAAATTTAGGTTGTTTGTGAATAGTACGCGCGTGTGTTTTGGGTGTTGCTCTCTCTCTCCCTCTGTTTGCCTTGCTGTCGCAGGCGGAAGAAGGGGGTCGGGCTCGGTGCGCAGGGAGCAGGGAGGCTCCCCGTATCCAGGTCGGGGTTGAGGCACGCGGCTCACGTCAGACACCTCGGAGCGACGCGACAACAGCAACAGCCGCCCGCGGCCGGTTAATCAAGCAGGGTGCTCTCGGTGTGAGAAACACACACACACACACACACACACACACACACACGTGAGAGACAAAAAAGGAGAGAGAGAGGAAAAAACAGGAGACGAAGAGAAAGCCTTGCGCGGAAGAGCAAGATGTAAACAGAGGGAAAGTCACGTGAATACAGGCACACGGTGGCAGTAGTGGTGTTTGCTGTCGGGTCGCGTACACCGCGAGCACGTGGGGCTTGTTTTCGCCTGTTCACACGCTGCGACCGGGTCCTGCTCGAGGCGTCGCAGCGAGACACCCTGAGGAGACACTCCTCAAAACTGTCCCATAGTAGCGTAGCTCTGCGACCAGGTTAGGGTTGGGCTCGATAGGATGATGTGTGCTGCTCGCTGCTCGCCGTGTTCCTGGAGCTGCCGCCGGCCACGACGCCGCGGTGACGCACGACCGACACGGCCGCGGAAGCCCCCGGCGACCACCGCCCTGTTGCCGGGCGCCGCGGCGGCGCGCGAGGCCGTCAACGCGGCGAGGTGGCGGCTGAGCGGATCCGGTGGCGCGCATGTCGCATAGTCGGAAGCAGACTGGCCGGCTAGGGCACGGCGCCAGCCCGCGCTATGTGTCCAGCGGGGCTTGGCGGTGTGCGGCGGGGCGCGGCGGCGGGGCGCGGCGGGCCTGCACCTTGCACCTACCTGGGCCATGGCACTTGCTGGACGGGTGCGGCGCGGGCGTCGGCTCTATCTGCACTGCACTGCCTCCGCCGCAATGCCACGCTCTGCACGGCGCGCGCGGCCCGGCGCGGCCCGCGG
>NW_026267164.1:1534346-1538839 GCF_000697945.3 Frankliniella occidentalis
GTGGCGGGGCGTGGCGGGCCGTGGCGGGCAGTCGGGGGCCGTGGTAGAGCCGGTAGCTGAGTCCTCCCGGGCAGCCGTTGCAGCCAGGAGTACCCTACCGTGCTTCGCATGTCACGTCCCCTTTCTGTCCTCTTCTTGCAGACGGTTCAGAGGCTGGCGACCTTCCCGTCGACTTCTCCCTGGCGGCGTCCGGCGGCGCTAGCTCCGTGGATCTGAGCAGTGTTCCCGACGACGGTGACCCGGAGGGCGAGGCGTCCGACTGCGAGATCGACGTCGGCGGACCCACGGGGACGCCGTCGAGCCTCCAGCAGCAGCCCGGCAGCGGCGGTGGACACGGCACGGGACACGGTCCCGGACACGAGCACGGGCCAGACAAGGCAGACTCGCTGTACGTGCTCAACCAGTACCTGCAGCACCAGCACCACTACGGGCCGCGGATCATCCGGTAGGACGCCGACGCCGACCTTCGACCACTTGAATAAATCGAATCTACCGGGCCTTGCCGACGTGTCAGCCGACCCGGGACACCACTGGGAACGTTCAACTGGACACATTCTCCTAGTCAACATCATGCAGAGTGCCACTTAATTGGCCTCTGGAATAATTGTGATATTGTAGAGGTTTAGTATTATTTATTGCTCTTGTAAATAAACTCTTCGTAAAAGCCAAAGTATTAATAAGATATCTTATAGAGGCACAATTTTGTTTCCCTCCTTGCTGTTATCGTTACGAAATGAACAATAATTCTTTTATTTGTCAACTTCTTGTACCTTTGAAAGGGGCATGACATTTTTTTAAAAACCAATCTCCCTAATGTTACGCCTTAAGAAACTTCCGTTAACTATATTTTTGAATAGACGGGCAACCAACAGGCTACTTATTTGCCTTCGTGCACCGAGAATCCCTTATTGGAATTGATTATCGTGCCCACAAGATTGTTCTGTGCTTCTCGCAAAGTGTAATAAAATTACGTTACCCTGAACTCTGAAATTTACTTTCTCAGTTCCCTTTGTAATCTTTTTGCAACTAGAAAAAGGATTACCATTGAAACGGCATGGCTATAAGTCAGCTTCATCCGAACCGGCCTGCCCCCACACCCAGAAAAAAATAGGGAGAACGACCCTTACCCTTACTATGGCTCCTCACACCGCATAGTCGTTGGCGATTTCGGTGATAGCTCGGGAACAACCGCTTCTGGCCACAGTGAACACAACATCAACAACATACTCCCGATGAAAATCTTCGATTTTGATTTTTATAAATGGGGGACTACTCTCCTTAGACCGCAGCCGTCAGGCCAGCTTCATAGGTCTTATAAACGCACTCGGTATCACAGCAAAAAAAAAAGTGAACGGAAATGCCTTTTTCTCACTGGATATACAAAGCCCATACCTCGGCCCTTACTACGTGTCCTGTGGCCCTAAAGGATAATTAAGCGACGATAGCTTGATCCCATCTAGGCGAAATTTAACTTTCACCTCGATTTTCGGGGTGTTCAAGAGTAGTACAAATTCTTTTGATATGATATTTGGATTCGGAGAGCTCAAATTTGAATATACTTACGTGGTCGTCCAGGGGACTTGGTCAGCAGCAGTCAGTTTGATGCCTTTGGCCGGCCAGCTAGAAGACATAGCAGACGTCTACATGGTCTCTCTAGACGTTCTCTAGATATAGCATTTCTGGCTGGGCGGGTCGTTTGTAGCAACACGGAAAAAAATATGTTATCTATTCCAGCACAACGTTTGCTAGGACAACTAACGTGTTTGCTGTCAGCGTGACAAGCAAGGTGTTCGACCAGTACGACAACATATGTATTTGTTGAATACGCTTAATTCTTAGTTGTGAGAAACGAGAAAGTTTGTTTTTTGTAGCTACATGCCCCTAAGCTCGTGTGGCTAAATTTTCTTATCTGTGTTGGATGAGGCATGTTGTGTCCAGCAGCCAACAGCCACAACAAAATATGTATGGGGTGGGCCAACTAAAGATTACCTCACCAACTACTAATCCCTCGATACCTACCGCGGCTTACCAGAGTTTGCTTATGGCAGCTTACGTCTTGTCTGGTCAAGCGAATTTTACTAGCTGTTAGGGCTGAAGCCCAAACATCAAGGTTGTTTTCCGAGTGCCCACTTGATGCTTGCTTTTCATCCCAGTTTTAACGCGCGCAGTGACTCAGTGCCTCCGAGTTGGAGCGCAGCGCCGATGGGCGAGGGTTCAACACCCACTCGGGTCGGTTCTAATTCCTTGTTAAGGGCAGTAAAAGTGAGGAAGGACCCACCCTAAACAACGTAAATGGAACAACTCTGCAAAAATTTAAGTTTTCACTCTAAAAAATAATACAGAATTCTGTATCAAATTTGATACAGAATTCTGTATCAAATTTGATACAGAATTCTGTATCAGGCTTTTGTGATATGGAAACATGTAACATGGGTACAAAATTCTGTAATCTGATCAAAACGTTACAAAATTTCGTAAATGTTACTAATTTCTGTAACAGATACAAGATCAATTAACGTTGGATACAATTTTCTGTATCCCTGGATACAGAATTATGGAACTTGGTTGGCTCGGTCTCCGGGAGCCCCGGTGGCATTACACCGGGTTCCAGCGGACCTCTCCTCAGGTAGCCTGGGTGGCCGCGCGGGTAAAGGCGCGACTTCCTAATCCGAGGGTCTTGGGTTAAACTCCCGGTGCGGCAAGGAGCATTCCTTTGAATTAAATCAAAGGAGTTAGATCCCCAGAAAAAAAGAAGAGGAGGAAAGGGAGGAAGAGTAACAAGATAAAGAATTACTATTTTAAAATCCCAAAGAGGTTCTGTATCAGGTGATACAGATTTTCGTATCCATGTTACAGATTAAAATCTGTATCAAAAATGATACAAATTTCTGTAACATGTGATATGTAAATTACTGCGTAACAATGTTACAGAATTTTGTACTGATTTTTTTTAGAGTGTAACATCTTATATATACTTTCTCCCGCATTAGTTTTTACAGCTGACGTGATTATCTGCTATAGTAAACATCGCTTGGCTCTCACAGACAGAGATTAGCTCTCGCAGCTAACGCATTGCTTGTCACGCTGGCAGCTACCACATTAGCTATCACAGATTACTTATTTTTTTCCGTGAATACCTGTGTACATAGCTATACGAACAGCTGCCAAAGTTCTCTCAGTCCCGCCGAACGCCTACCTGACCTGCACCAAGCGCGCCGAGGATGTCAGATATCCTCGTAGATATCAAAAGCACGTACTTTCATATTTTGGAGATAGTATGTACTAAAAAGAAAAGAGCAGGTGCGTTGAATTTTCTTATTATTTGGGGGCATGATTATGAGTTGTCCTCATTCTCATTCATTCGATTTTGAAAAGTAATTTTCACTTAATTTTTAAAAGAAGCGTTAAAAAACGCGCAATTAAAGACCCCCGCCCTGTAGCGGCTGGCACTGAGCACCTTCGCATCTCTTTTGACTAGAGTGACCGACCGCGGGCGCGGGGGTGCGCGATAGCGCGCGCCACGGTACAGGGGGGAAAATCAAGAAAAGCTCGATGATTACACAAATTTGCCTCACATTCTTCTTTAAAAGAGGCTCATCGTTTGCACGCTCCTTCAGCAGGTTCCCTTTCCAGTGATGCAGATCATTAAGAACACAACATTTCACCCTCACGTATTTTTTTAATTAAAATAAAAATATGCTTTCGTCTGTGAAAAGGGTAATTAGGACAAGAAGTCGTAAGGTGCGACAGAAGTTTGTACCCAAGGAAAGGGAGCACGAGCCAAGAGTGTCGCCCTCATCAGATTTTCGTTTTTTCTTCTTCGCAGTTCCACTCAGGACGGGGTTATTCACCACCTCACTCGCCTCGCAGCGGGCAGGCAGCGGGCGCCCGGGCCGGGCTAAGCTCCTATGGGTATCGGGCGGACAGGGAGGGGGGGGGGGTCCCTTTTGCCACTTGAGGGGACGTTTTCCCGAACCTTTCACCTCGCCCCACCCCACCCCACCCCGCCCCACCCTTTATCTAAACGGCGCATTGTTTGAGGGGTGGCGGGGCGGGCGGGGCGGGGCGCCTCTATTGTACGGCGCTGGCACAAAAGGTGCTTGTGTTCTCCGAGGGCCTGGACCGGGCCGGCGGGGGGTGGCGAGCAGGTGAGTGAACAGGGCAGAGGATAACACGTGATGTGATATGGCAAGCTCGGAAAATGATTTCACAAACTTGAACCTATCCGCGTTATTATTTGTGAGTTTGCAGGCATTACAATTTTGATAAAACGAAAAGGCCTACAAAGGCAGTTATTTGCGGAGCATGGTATATCAAGCTTGCGGTGCCCCCCTGCCCCCCGAATGCGGGGCCCCTGGCCGTGTTTGGTGGATGCATTTGATGGAGGTTGTGGAGTGGGATGGGGGGGGGGGTGGCTCAGGCCTCCAGCCGTTGAGTGCTGCGGGGGAGGAGAGGTGATCTAATTCTAGATGGCGCAGGGGACGGTGGAGGGG
>NW_026267164.1:1538889-1542056 GCF_000697945.3 Frankliniella occidentalis
TAAAGATTGTTAGATTTATTTCTGACCAGTGAGATATTTCAAAACTGAAACCTCCTGCACCATTTAAATGTTAGAATTACAGACATCAATTACTAGGCAACTTCGTTCCTAACCCTTAACAAGTACCGTACCACCTCTATCATTGGTAAAAAGCAAAAATCACAGTTGGAAAAAAAGGGTAAAACTTTAAGATTTGGAAATTAAGAATGCAATAATGTACAGCATAAAATACAACCTAGTTTAGAACAAAATTTTACTCAATCACAATCAGATCATAAAGATGTTTCTGAGGCAGAGAGTAAACTAATGTGACGCAAACAATCAGGGTTTCAAAACAGCAAAGAACAGTGTTGATCATAATTAACATAACTGGTAATTCATAATCTTAATTGTAGTGCCAACAAGGTAAATTTGACACTCCATCAGTCTTTTATGCTGAAAAGAGTTGTACAAATTACTCTGATGGTGTAAGGTCTTGTTCTGGTTCTCCTTCACTAAGCAACTGTTGCAGAAGCTCAGCTAATGGCTCAAAGGCCTTCACATATCCAGCGTTGGTGAGATGAAGATAATCATACATATCATGGTGTGATATTGTACCATCAGGCTGGACAAGTCCCTGTCCAATACTTAACACCTCCACTTTCCTCATTTCTTGAGCTCTTTCCCGCACAATGGCGTTGATAGCTTCGTTTTTATCTCGAAGTGGATTAGGAAGGTAGCCTCGAGGTAACAAGCTCTGAAAAAGATTCAATGGAATTAAAATGACCAGAAAAATTTGTATGGTGACAACTGCATGGTACTCTACTTGATATTTGATAATTACCAGCAACACTATGTAGGCATCTGGTTGTTTTTCACGAACAAGTTTAAGTACTTCAAGGACTCCTCCAGCAACTTCCTCAGCTGATTCAGTATTATTTGTCCCAATTAAGACAACAACAACCTTGAATACAATGATAAAACAAATAAGAGGAAAGAAATATAAAGAGGCGAGCAGCAAATATAAAATAGCACACTTACTTTGGGTGTAACATTATCCAACTCTCCATTCGTAATTCTCCATAGAACATGTTGAGTGGTATCTCCTCCGATTCCAAAGTTTAATGCATGCATAGGTGCAAAAACTTGGTTCCAATAGTCCATGTACGCAAGGTGTTGAATGATAGAATCACCTATGAAGATAACTTCAGGCTCTTTCTCTTTTGCTTCACAAACATAACGGTTGTGCTAAAACAATTAAAATAATGAGTAAAACGGTTGTGCTAAAACAATTAAAATAATGAGTAAAGAGGTCAATAACGAGAGAAAGTAAAGAATAAATTACAGGCAGTGTTCTCTTGAATGAAATAACTCATTAAGAATTTACTTGAGTAAGTAGCTTCACTTGGGTATGTAGAAAAAATATTACCAGTACCAATCAAGAAATATTAAGGGCCGATATTTAACTCTATGAAAATCATGGGAAGAATAAAGTGTTTCCACATTAAAAACTACGCATATAGAGAAAAATTGAGTTTCAATTGCCATAGTTTGTCCATCATACTGAATGAATTAAGAGCAGAACTTACAACATTTATCCACCTTCCATCCTCTGCGTCAGGTTTAGGAGTAGGAATAGCGGCAGGGTTCATGTTGGTTTCTTTCCAATTAAATTTCTCTACTTTCTACTATAAAAATAAACAATTCTTCAATGACAGATAACCTCCTTGTTGATAGAGAGACAGGAACCGCTTTGAGGGGGGGGGGGGAAGTAGCGCTATTGCTGTCCCTGTTGCGGTTCGAAACGGTAACCTCTTAGAGGCTACGCTGCCAAATCATGAAAAATACTTTTTACGACTTGCGCGCAACCGCGCAACTCTGCAAAAACTGAGTGTGCAAGGAAAAGTGTAAAAGCTTGAGCTCTCAAGATAAAGTCTTGTTTCATGTGTTTCTAAATCTAATTACACGAATTTTTGAGTCGATTCTGCCCACAATGCTGCAGTTGGTGGCAAAATATAGGTAGATGTTGGGGTTTTTATTATTTTGATATTATAGGTGTTTCATTAAATAAATAAAAAAACAGAGTTTAGAAATTAACATTTATGAAAAAATATGAGAACATAAACAAAGCCAACTTAGGTAATTATCCAGCATGACTTGAGTAACCTTTTTACAAATTTACAAAACACGTAAGATTTGAACCTTGAAAATCTTACAAAACATACACAATGTCGTCTATATACAAACAAGCTGCAGTTCATGTGCTCAAATCAAGTTGATCTTAATGTCTGGTCCATCTTGAACAGAAAGATTACTCTTAGAATAAAGAGACAGGCTCCTCACAATACACTGATTGTCAATTGTTCAAATCTTGAAAATGTATCATGTTAAAGTATTAGTTAATAGAAAAGAAAAGCAAAATGAGAAGAAGGCACTAAGCTCTGTTATTACAGGGAGATAATGCGTAGCACATACAACCTAAAATACAATGAAAGGGGAATTCCGCAGAATGCAATATTCTTAAATACAGATACAGTAATGATACTGGAACTTGAAAAAAAAAGACATGTGTAATGAATGAAAGAGAATGCCCCGTTTATCCGACAAGTTATTTGTCCGACAGTCGTAACTAAGCAAATAAATTAAATAAGTGAGGTATTACAACAACAGGGAAAGGGCTCGTTTCACTTGTCCGACAGCCGGAGTTGCTTTTTAAACTTTAATAGCGCTAAAAATACTAGAACAAGTAGTTGCTACGGTAGGGTTCAGTATCTGGAACTATAATAAGTTGTTACAGTAAGTAGGAGTTATTACAATAACTCGAAGTTTTTCAAATAACTTTCGCTGGGGCGTCCGGCGTTGTTCCCGGGCGGCCGAGCCACGGCCAGGCCTGAGGCCCAAGCGCTGAGCCGAGTATAGCCGAAAGGCCTCCCGAATACGGTGCCGGGCGCGCCAGCGAAAGATATTTGAATAACTCTAAGTTATTGCAATAACTCCTACTTACTGTTACAACTTATTATTGTAGTTCCAGAAACTGAACCCTACTGCAGAAACTACTTTTTCTAGTATCTATTCAAGTTTGAAACGCAACTCCACCTGTCGGACAAGTGAAACGAGCCCTTTCCCTGTTGTTGTAATACTTTATTTATTTAATTTATTTACTTAAATGCGGCTGTCGGACAAATAAC
>NW_026267164.1:1542106-1542691 GCF_000697945.3 Frankliniella occidentalis
ATAATAATAAAAATAAGAAAATCAAAGGACCTTACCCTAGAGAATCGCATGACTAGAAAAAGACGGTACAAAAATACACAAAAACAACAAATTTATGAACTAACGAGCGTGCGCGCGCGCTCAGATGAAGTCGGGCTCCGTCTCGGCGGGCTTGTAGAAGGCGCTGGAGTAGTCACCGCCGCGCTTGCGCGGGCGCACGAGGCCGGCCCAGAGCGGCCCGGGCACCTTGGGCAGCGCGGAGCAGCGGCGCCACAGCATGACCACGGCGAGCGTGAGCGGCGCGGCGATCAGCACGCCCACCAGCACGCCCACCAGGATGGGCGCGTCCCGCTCGGGGTGGTTGCCGTACCGGTCCACGCAGCGCATGTGGTAGTGGCCGGCCTGCAGGCGCAGCATGGCCTGGCCCTTCATCTCCACGGGCGCGCCGCACCTGCCGGACAGAGAGCAAGTCGTCAGCGAGCCGTCAGCGAGACGCGTCATTCTTGGTGCAGTCCGATGGTGATTCTATCACGTCAAAGAAGTAGGGGCCACACCCTAACCCCAAACCGTTGGCCGGGTTGTTAGCCCCCCCCCCTCCTACCCTCC
>NW_026267164.1:1549052-1561036 GCF_000697945.3 Frankliniella occidentalis
GGCCGAGCCACGGCCAGGCCTGAGGCCCAAGCGCTGAGCCGAGTATAGCCGAAAGGCCTCCCGAATACGGTGCCGGGCGCGCCAGCGAAAGATATTTGAATAACTCTAAGTTATTGCAATAACTCCTACTTACTGTTACAACTTATTATTGTAGTTCCAGAAACTGAACCCTACTGCAGAAACTACTTTTTCTAGTATCTATTCAAGTTTGAAACGCAACTCCACCTGTCGGACAAGTGAAACGAGCCCTTTCCCTGTTGTTGTAATACTTTATTTATTTAATTTATTTACTTAAATGCGGCTGTCGGACAAATAACTTGTCGGACAAACGGGGCGTCCCCGAATGAAACTAAAAATAAGCACTCACACATTTGACTTAATACAAGGAAAACTTTGGTATGAAAAAAAAGACAATAAAAGGGTAATATACATACAAAGGTAGTCAGTCTATAGAAGATACGCCAGTGGTTAGACTCAGAAGACAAAAATGAAGTACGCAAGACAAATACTCCACAGAGAAAAGCACAGAACACGAAGTTATGGCCATCACAGGTAGCTCTAGTCTAACAGGTATTTTTGTAATTGAAAGTAAAAAAGTAAACAGGCAACAGAAAATATCTGTTGTGTGATGTTTAAATTTAGAACACTGATGATACAGTTAACAAGAACTTGCAGAGCCCCAATCACAAAATTTATGTCTGTTCTTGGTAGTCTACAACTATGTAAAGTTATAATTATTTTGACCGACTAAAAGATTTAACGGAGAGCTAACAGATAACAATTTTTAAATGGTGGCTACTACATTATTTTAAGTGAGTTTCAGTGTTTGACATAGGAACCACTGATTGACTTGAAGATTTACTTTGCAGAGAAGTATTTAGTTGTGAGCATGGTGGCCCAAACAACTTTCACTGGAACAAAAATAATTTTGTCTTAAAAGACAGCTAAAACAAGTACATAACAAGTATAAAAGATTAATTCTGAGCCGATTTGATAAAGTTATTAAAAAATACTAAGGCTTCTCTAAAATTTAAGTGTGTCATAATCATACTGACTGGATCTATTCAATCTTTTAAAAACTAGATAGAAACTAGTAAAAATGTCTTACAGTGTGATGTATTAGTTTGTCATAAACATTAGTTGTCACAATGAAAACTCCTATGGAAGATTTACAATGAATGAGATTCACTTGAGTTTGTTAACTAGATATAAACTAAATTAAAATAATCACAAATTAAAAGAAAGAAAAAAAGAGATTGGTCAGCCATAAATGTACTTGATCCTTAAGCAGACATTTAAAACTGCTACAGTTGTAAACTCTTCAACCAGATGCCATAAGCAAATATAAAACATGACCTGCACATATGGCACACATCTGCCAGAGCAGTGCAAGTGAAAACTGAAAAAAACTTAGGTACTTTGTGAACTATTTAAGAACACAATTTTACCAAACAAACATATTACAACACAACAACAACAGCAACAAACAAGTGTGTTAATATCAACTAATAAAACTAATGGCAGGAGAGGAAACAAAACTGGAAATTGAAAATTTATAGGAATAATAGCACTATAAATCATACTTACAGAACTACAACAATTCTATGTAAATGTTTATGAGCTGATATAAACATATGTATTTTTCCATACTAAGAAATCATATAATAACTTTACCAGTTAATGTATCCCTTTAATAGAAAAAGGAATCACTATAGCTACAAACTTAGCTACCATTAAACATTTCAGATCAGTCTCTTCAAGAAAATTTCTCAGGGGAAAATGTCTTTGTAAACACAAGAAAGCTGCGTCCAGACAAAAGGGGCACTGGAGTCGCTTGGGTCTCTGAGCTTGCGCAGAGGCCGAGTTTTGGTTCTCTGCGCAGACTCAGACTCACAGCAACCCAAACGACTCAAGCGACCCTCTTGTCTGGACGCAGCTAAAGTGTCTACATCACTCTCTCACTTTCTCTCACTTTCTCTCATTTTCTCAAATGTTATTTCTTAGTTGAAACTTTTTTGTTGAACATATTGACTGGTGTGCTACAAAAGGCTTAATAGCTGCAGCCAATTTGTTAAAGAGAGTGATATTTCTTTCTCCATACCTTGTTACACAAACATACACAGACTCATTCAGACACTTGAAAAGTGTCTGCTGACTTGGCCCACATACCCCAGAGCATCACAACCTCATAAAGTTGGTTAATCAATAGTACAAAATACAGTACGTAACATGCTTGAGCTTATGGCTAAAAGAGACACAGTACAAGGGAGTTAAACAAAAAATGCAGTAACATTGAAAACAAGCACTCCACAGTGTACATAAAGCAAACATTCTGAGTCTTTATAATTTAGACAAGCTGTCTGATTTAAACACAATACAACATAAGAAACGAGACAATAAACTATAGATTCTACATAATATTTCTAAGTTCATAAATGTGATACATACTATCCTTCATAAGAGGAATGTTTCAAAACTACAGGAATATTTTACTTAAAATTTGCTAGTACATTGACAAAAGTCAAAATAAAGCTCTGCTGATGGAAGCAGATACTAGGTAGAACATGGCAAAATAAAGGTCTTCCTATAGGCAAGAAACAGATTGGCACAATTTGTACAACATTAAAGAGTAAAAAATTACCATCAACAGAAATTTGTTTAAAAAAAAATTAAAACTTTTCTGTTTACAAGCTTAAAAGTTGCTTACAGGGTTACATAGAACTAGATATCATAGAAAAGTGTAGTTCACTTTGTATAAAGATTACAAAAACACACTTCAAAAATTTGTATAATTCTTTCTAACAATTTGAATGCACCGGTATAAGAATGTATTCGATATAAACCATAAAAATTACTAGGAAAAGAACGACCAATTGGCAAATTTTGTTGAACAGCTTGCATAGTTTCTTTATAAGATTCAAGAGCTTTGTATCACAGAAATAGGCAACGTGCCTTTGTCAAGCAGTATCTGATGAGATATACTAACTTAAATGCAAATGAAAATTAAACCCCATAAAAGATTGTCATAATAATCACTTTTTAAACAGATGATACAAAGTTCTTTGCAGAGGAAGATGATGTTGATTTTGAAGCTGTGGTACTAGTAGCACTGCGAGAAGTGTTTTCTTTAGCTTCAAATAATGCAGCCATGTCTCGAATGCAGTAAGACGGTGATTTTATGGGAGAACGTTGAGAAGAATTACTTTCTACTGAGGCTCTCCGTTTGATGTCCCCACTAGAACTCAGTGAGCTGAAAAATAAATATCCAGGACATGAATTTGTACCGGCAAACTAGAACTATAATATTACAGAAAGGGAAAAAATACATGGACAAATAACTTACATGGGAAAGTTGGAATCGGGTGAAGAAACTTTATTTCCAGCAGACATCCTTCTCTCAGAAGAAGCTACAGGCAATGATGAACGCTGTACAAGAACCAGTTGTGCAGGTCTTCTCTCAACATGAGCCAAGTCCACAGAAACAGGTATGCGTGTTTTTTCGGGGAATTTCCTCTCTGGAGAACCTTTACTGACTGGAATTTTTTCAGGAGAAAATCCAAACTTTTTATGTTCAGTTCTTGGTGAGTTGGGACTGAGAGGTGACTCACATCCCTTAAGGGAAACTTTATCTGGAGTAACAATCCTTTGACGCACTGTTACACAGGTGATGGGTTCAGGACTTGTTGGAGATGCAACAGTTCTCCCAGATTTAGTTTTGCTAGTTGACTTAACAGGGGAACTATCTTTTGAAGATATTTTCTCAACAGGTAATCTTTCTGATGTGTTGCTCTTCTGTTGCCTAATGTTGTCCAAATCCATAGTAATATCTTTGGGCATGTCCACAGGGGACACACCAGGCAAACCTCCTTTACAAACAGCTTTCTGCTTTAATCGAGCTAAGGTGTCATCCTGCTCATTGCGAAAACTTTCAGATCGATACTTTTTTCTCAAAAAACTTCTCCTTTCTTCCTTGTATCGTTCAATACGTTCTCTTCTCTGTGGGTCATCGTCCTGTGAAAAAATAGCAGACTCGTTTTCAACTGCTTTTGATACTGAAGAGCTGTTAGTCAGTTCATTTTCTTCAACAGAACGATTTTCAGTATTTACATCTGGTTCAGTCTGAGTACGAATAAGTGCCCTCCCTTCACCCTTACTTCCTCCTGATAGAAGAAAGTGATCTTCATCTAATGATGCACTTAGATTAGTAGAGGTGTTCAGTTTGGTGCGTGCTATGCGTGCTGCACGAGCTCTCAGGCAAGGTGGTAATGTTGCAGATGTTATATCTATTTTCTCAGATGGCTTAGGGTGAGGGTCTGATTTACGAGACGAAAGAGGTAAAGGTGAAGTTGGTGCCAAACCAGATGACTCTAAATCCATTTGAGTCAACTCAAAGCGAGATAAAAGTTCTTTAACACTTGATTTGTTTCCTTGATCAGGTTTGTGTGCTGGAGATCCATGAGGAGAAGTCTTGGTTGCTCTTACCTCTTGCAACTCTTGAGTCATGCGTCTCTCTCGAACAAGCTCACGACCTATTTCGGACTCAAATCGTCTACGGCTCTCTGTTGCAACATTTAGAGCATCAGGCAATGAGGAGTCTGGAAGAGGACTTTCAAGAACTGGACTTGCCTGAGATGAGGCACAGTCACTGGCTGAAGTCAGACTTTCTCCAAGGTTAGCTGCTTTATCACAATGAATTGGAAACTCAGAGGCTTCTGCTGGTTCTTGTAAAGAAGCAACCCCTGGAGGGAGAGTTGGGAACACACATGCTTCCAGTGTTTTTTGAGGTGAAACGCTGTCATGAGATGGAAGCACAGAGGGTGGAAATGGTTTGACAGGGGGCAAATTATTCTCACTGTCACAAGAAGTGAATAAAAGATCCACATTCTGAACACTCTCATTGTCAGAGCATTTTTCCTGTGCAGCCATCTCAATTTCATCTTCAGCTGGTTCAAATGCTTGTACCTCAGGAAACTGGTTACTATTAGATACATTGGTGACAGTATCAAGTTCATAACAAGTATCAATAGGAGAACAGTCAAAGTGAGTTTCAGGGCATTTTTCCTGCATCGCCACTACTTTACTTTCATTTTCTACCTCTCCATAGGAACTAAAATTGTGTTTGAGAGCTTCTCCAGCTTGGGTTATTTGATCTGCTTCTACCTCATTCTCGGGCATCAAAGATTCTTCAGCATTGCTACTATCTTCTAACAACGCATTAACCTCATGTATAGAACGCCTTAGATACTTTACTTGTTGGTAAACTACATTTGGATCCAGCGGTGCTGTTTTCAGTTGTTTTACATCAAATAGAGGCGCCTCATGGCCAGAATTTTGGAGAATATCACTATCCACAATAGAATTTTCAAAAGCAAAATCTTCATAAACATCATCCTCTGCTCTACAACCCGGATGAAGTGCTTGAGAAACACTTGGCACATTTTGATAAACATTTTGGTTGTGAACAGGCAAAGTTGGTGCTGACTGTTCAGAGTAAACATTTACAGATACTTCATTGATTTGGTCCGTATCACACGGCTCTATCATCATAGTGCCTGAATCAGCATCCTCTGCATGTGTTTCATTTCCTGACATGATTTCTGTATATATGTGTTCAAAGCCAGCATTGAGATCCAAGGAGAAATTGTCTTGGCTTATTTCAAGGGTGTCCTCATCTCCACTTGATTCCAAGTGCCTGACAGCTGTTGTTCCAGCACTCAGTGAAGGACTACTGCTTGCAGGAGGACTTGAGGCTTGGTTTAAATCACTGTTAATAATAAACTCTCTTTGTAAATTTTCATAAGGTGACTTAGTACAATGCTGGTCTTTCAATTCTATCTCATTCACTTTAGAAGCATTCAATTCAGCAGCAAGAAACTCTCTTTGAACATTTTCATATGGGGTACGAGGAGTTTGAAAGCGAGGTTTAGGAACAGGAATGTTGTCGTAACTTCTGAAGTCTTGGCTAGGCGATGGGGTTGCAATAAGTTGCTCATATTTGGGCTCTAAAGGACTGAGTTTTGATGCAGAAGTCATCACATTTTCATAATCTGGTGTTGAGCCCACACCACTTCCACTGGATTCTCCATCTTCTCTCAAAGGCCGATATAGCTGGACTGGGGTGTCCGGGGTTGTTAGTCCAGAACTTAATAAAGTTACACTTTCAGTGTCAGAGGTTGGGGCTTCAGCTAGAGATGAACTTGTACTTGCTAGAACTCCATAGGTTCCATTGCTACTTGCACTTGAGTTTGTTGCGTTATTGCTTTGATGGACTTCAGCATGAACCAGAACCTGTTGTTGTGCTGGAATTTGTTCAGGTGATTGACTATCAATGTAACGAAGCTCTGCGGAGGAGTTAGTGAGTTGCTCTTCAAGTCGTGATCTTTTACAGGAGTCTAAAATATTAGCTGTGTAATCACAATTTGAATTTCCACTGGTCTTTTGCTTTTTAGGTGAAGGATCAAGTGAAGCACATCCACCACTCAACGTATCTTCAGGTCGAGCAAGATGAGGAACACCATGAGGGGTTAGCCTCTTACCAACCTAGTAAAGAAAGAATACATTACTGTTGGTAAATATGAATAATGAATGAGGTGATAATAATAGGTAACAGACAGAGGAACATACCCCAACTGAGTTTCTAGCATGACGGTCACGAGGAATAACATTTGAGTTGTGTGTGTGTGGTGATCCTTGAGACATAACACTTGCGCTATCAAATGTTGATAAAAGTGTCTCATCCTCAGAAAAAATGCGCATCTCTGATTCTTCCAGTTCAAAGTTTAATTGGATTTCACTCAGATCCAAAGATGAAGAGAAACCTGGATGGATTTAAAATTAGCCATTACATAGTTCTTTGATTAACCAACAATTCACTAGAAGAATAGAGATAAGATTATCAATACCTTCCTCCTCATGCAAGCGAGATGATGCTCGGCGGGACATGGAGGGAGTTTCCGCAAGATGATCAAAATATGAATCATGAGAAACAGATCTGTTATGTCCTGCTTTAGGCTGTGATTGACCATCTGAAGGACTCACAGCTTGACTGCCAGGATGACTTCCTCCACCTGGAGTCAAGCAACTCTGTCCCACAGCATCTGATCCATGACTCAAAGCAGTGGAATTGCGGCTAGAATTATTGCCTGAGGCTAAGCTTTCTGCACTCTTTACAGGTCTCAATCGCCTGCGTCCTGGAGCAACATCAGCTTCAGTGACAGCTTTCTCAGTGCAGAAATTAATAGCTGAGGGAGTTGAGGTTTTACGCTGAGGCTTCAGTTGCTGCTGCTGCTGTTGAGCCTTGCGGCTTGAATGAGTGCTACCCCCACTGCTACTTCTTCCAGCTTTGCTGAAAAATGATTTCCAACCAAGAGGAGAACGCTTTGAGCCAGACCGCTTCCTACTTGGCAGATCAATAACTGTGTGATATTTTGCTGGTAAGCTAGATGGCCCTCCACCAACTTCAATGTAGTCTTGGTCTGTTTTCCCTGCTGCTGACAGCAGAGCTCGGGTTCGGGCTTCTTCCAATGATAGAAGCTTTGTTGGTGTTGATATGGCCAAAGATTTGGGACGAGACCGCTTTGGAGTTGCTGAAATAATTTAACAGAAAATAAGTTAAGTAGGTTGACTACAACCATTTCCAACACAAATGAAGGAGAAACACAATACCTTGTTGCATAGGAATACTTAATGGAGGAAGCCTGTCACAGAAGATTAAATCTGCATAACAAATTAAGAATTCTGTGACAACCGCTTGGACTCCAACTCCTTGTAATGCAGCAACGCCACCAACTTCCAGAGCTTTGCAACGCAGCAGGTTTGGAGCCCAAACTATAGCTACATTTCTTGGAGTCATTCCTGTTTGGTGGCCATGCTCTGCCACACGAGCCAGATGCTTTACTAAATATTGTAAAGTTCTAGAAAATAAAATAAAAAATACAATAAGTAAGGGAAAACAAAACTAATCACTAGAGAAAAACAACGAATTATACCTATAATGAGGGGGTGGAAGCTTCTGAACAGCATCTCGCATTAGCATTAGTCTTGTGCCATCTCTATTTTCATCTGGACCATCACGAGTTAATCCATCTTTATTCTGAACAGCTCCAACAAATTGATGATATAACTGATAAGTGCAAAGAGGGTTGGGCAGTTCTCTAAAATACATCTTAAGAAGAGAGGCAACAGAGTGGATATCTTGAAGAATGGCCTCATCTTCATACAATCCTGGAACTCTATCTTCATCAAAGGCATTTCGTAGTTTTTGAATGTTTGATGTAACGCCTGAGAGACGATATATTCCATCCACAATACCATGGGTTTCAATAAACTCAGAGCAGCACTTGAGAACCATAGGGATATCATGCCCTGAGTTAAGCAAGTGTTCTCCCAAATCACATCCAAAGACCCTCTCCTTTAAAATTCCAGATTGTTTAAGACGCCTTCGTGATGGGCGTGATAAAATAAATGATCTGAAGAATGAAATAAGCTTTCCATGCTTTCGTAGAACAGGTTTACTAGGTTGACATGCCAACATCATCTGAAAAATCACAGAAAAGTCAAATTAATTTTCTGGAGTGGTTCACAGCAACTCAGACAAGTTAAATCTAAAAGTTATAAATGGAGAAACAAGTAAAACTAATACTCACATCTCTTGGGGAGTTTGGGGCACTGGATCCAGCAGACAACTGAAGATTTCTTGGGACTTTGTCTCCTATAAGAGCCACACAGTCTGAAGGAAAAAAGCCAACTTCGAAGCCTCGTTTGCCACGCCACCACACACTTTCTTCTGGTGGTGGCATATCAATGACTGAGATCATGTCACCAACTTCAAAGGAAATTTCATCCTGAGCCTGAGCTGAATATCTCTTGACGGAGTAGGCAGCGGCCACTGCGGGCGTGTTGATAGGGCATGAGTCATTATCGGGCACTAGCAGACGCCTACCGCGGTTGTCGAGTTCAAACCAACTCAAAACCGGCCCACAGTTGATCAGATTGCCAGCAATCAAAGAAAAACGGTTGAGGTAGTCAGCTAAAATATTTTGAACAGCCTCCTGCAACATAAATAAAAATTTATCAGCAACAGAAAATAAATCTAGATTTTTTCATTCATGAAAGTATGAGTTAATGAGTACCTCATGGTCTTGTCCTGTTGGAATGGATAAGTTGTCTTCTGGTGGTAGTTCAGGCAGAGCTGAGAATTTTCTGTCATATATGCAACGGTGTAGTTGTGTGTCAAGAGATCTGAAATTTTGGTACGTTCTTCGCAAAAGCCAGCTTTTGCCTTGAGAAGCGACCTGCACAGCAAACGACTGATTTTCTACATCATCACCATGCAGTCTGCTCCCCAAGCTCAAATCCTGGTCGCTGATGACAGTGATCTTTAAAAAAATTAAGAAAACACACAAAGTTGTCAGTGCAAGTACTTTTAAGTATTAACACAAGTTCGAGTGCCAGCACGGAAAAAAAGATTCGCTGTACACCTAGACAAAAGCAAATTGGGAATAACTCATTATATAGCAAATGTTCAGCTATGGAGCTAATTATTATTTAGCTAAACACAGAATTTTTAGCCGCAGATAGCCAACTTTTTGAGAAATAGCACATCACTTAGCAATTGGTTTAGCTATACAGCGTATCAATTTTTTTCGGAAGTGCTTCACTGGTGGGACGTACCTGCAGCGTCCCCAGCTCGACATGCTCGTAGTGGAAGTGGGCGCACTCGTCCAGCTTGGGGAAGCGCGGCGACCTCCCCTCCGACCGGGCGGCCGCGATGACTGGCGGCGAGTGCGAGCCCACCTTGCCCAGGGCGCCCGTCAGGGCCGCGTGCTGCGTGTGGTGCACGCGGATGCTGCTGCGAGAGCTGTCCATGTCGGCAGCCTCACCGGGCACCTTCTGCTGCAACACAACGACAAACATTATTAGTGAATAAGGTCATACACCAAAAGAGTGAGGGGGACAAAAACACGATTGCATGCACATGCGCCCTTATATGTCAGTCAAAAAGAAATAAGCAGCACAAAATAAAACAAACAAAACAATCGGCCAAATAGAAAACGTCGTAAAATGAAAACTGCATTTGTGAGCAGTTTCTGAAAGTCCTTGGCGCGTTTGCAGCAGGCTCGAATGAATGGCGCCGGACACCCACTCGAGACGCGCACTGACAATGCAGTCATGACAAAAGAGGTGCCATAACGATCGGAAAGCAAACGGCAGTTGCAGTCGTAGAACATAATGGCAGCAATGACAGCACGAAGAAAAGTGACAAAGATACAAATGTGTGAACTGGGCTCATGAGGTTCTATATTGCAGGTCCTTGCGAAATGCTTCAATGTAAAAGAGCGATAAGAAACAAAAACATAAAAATAAAAGTAAAGGACGAGGCCAAGGATAACAACATACGTAGTCCTGCTAACTACTACAAGACTTGAAGTCATCAGCCAAAGAAGTAGAATTTCACGATTTCTAAGCGACTACAGAAACAGAAAACTTAAGGACAGAGTGAAAGTAAATTGACGGGCGCAGAGAGGCAAGAAAGGCACCGACATCACCTCATCAACGGAAGCATCAGCATCTGAACAGCAAGAAAAAGAAAACAGAAAACTAAGGAATCCCTAAGGGCTCGGGCCGGACTAACCACGCAAGTGCAGTTCCAGTCCAAGCCCAAGCTGGCCTGGCAGCCGCTGAGGACGCGTCGCATACCGCCACCGCCGCACCGCGCAGCGCCACGCCCGGCCTCGGCCCGCAGCGCTACAACACACCACCACACATGCACTGTGCATCGCATTGCGTCGAAACGCAACAAGTGAGCGCGGCGCGAGGACGGCTTCCTCTCCTCCCGCGGACGCCCCGAAGACGCCTTCCTTTCCTCCAATGATCACCACGAGGAGGACGGCTTCCTTCCCTCCCGCGCGCGCGCCGAGGACGACGAGGAGAGGACGCCGCTGCGCTGTGGACGCCAAGCGCAAGGGCTTGGGGGCGATGACCCGACTGCAGCCAGCCGGCCTGCCCGTGTCGTCGTTGTCATTTTCTTATTTTTATTCAAGAGAGCTCCGTGCAAGTAGTGCGGCGCGCGGTCAGATCAAACCACACCTTACCGGCCGCGCCCCGCGTCCCGCCCGCCTCGCCGGGCTCTTGCGCTCCGGCCGGCCGGCCTCGACAGGGAAGGCCCCTTGTTCCCGACCCCGACCCCGCCCCAGACCTCATCAATAATACACCGTGAAAAAAACTACGTGACATATGAGTCTTACTCGAGTTTAGTGAGTGAGGAGGGCTGCTCCGGCACATTTGTTTTATAACTAACGACTATACCAGGTAGCGTATTCGCCGAGTTGAACCAGTAGTTTCCGGATCATACACGGTGACCGCCAAACTAACAAGTGACTCCACCGCACCCACCGCATACCTTTCGTTCAGCACTCAACTTGAATCGATATCGAGACTTATATGAAATCGCGGGATAAAAGTGAAAGCCTTCTTGTCTTTTCAATTAACCTGTAGACAAGTAGAGATATACCCGTGCTAATTATTATTTGTTTTTGTTCCTCCTGCTTGGTGTCACGCCGTTTGAGTGGGCCCCTCTTTGACTTGCTGCGACTGGAGCGCGCTCCAGCGCGTGGCAGGCTCGGACTGGCCCAGAGGGCTGCCGGGCAATCGCCCGGTAGGCCCTCCTCCTAGCGAGGCCCTCCGCCTCGCGAAGCGAGGCCCTCTTAGCCTGGCGTAGCGAGGCCCTGACTCTGGTACATGGTTGCTACGTGTCTGGAAGACCTTAAAAAACCAGGGAAATTAAAAAACGGTCAGGGAAATCAGGGAAAGCTCAGGAAAAACGAAAAAAGTCAGGGAAATTTGTTCCGATCGGTCCTCACAACCCATTCTATTCGCTGTGTAGGTCAAAAACACATTTTGACGTCCCAGCAGGGTGATTCCTTAACAAAATTTTCGCGCCCGCTACGCTCGCGGTCTTGTTTTCCAGTCAGGCTACAAGCTCC
>NW_026267164.1:1566196-1566878 GCF_000697945.3 Frankliniella occidentalis
AAAAAAATATCACAAATGGAAATAGGTTACAATTTGCCACGCTTGCCGCAGTAGCGTTCGAAAGTACTCGGGTTTCGACTGCACATGCAAAAGCACGTGTGTCACACACGTCATGCAAATGAACCAGGTGGCTGATTTACCCCGCTCACTTAGTTAGGCTGTACCGCACGCGCGAGTGCGGGCGGGCTTGCCTAGCGCCCCAGTCCACGGCGCCTTACGGGTCGAGCGAGTATAGGCAACCCGCCCGCACTCGTGCGTGAGGTACATCATAACTACAGAGGTGAGCGGGGTAAATCAGCCTCCTGGTATAATCACTGCGTAAACATTTTGTGGCGTAGCACACTACAAGTGTAAAGGCCGCAAGCCCCTACTACATCTCCTAGAGAATAAACTTTTACAGGGTCTAGGAGGTACGTGCCCTCTCGCAGCTCCAGCCAGCGTGGCAGATCGCACGAGCAGACAGCTCGCTCACTCACAGCTTCATCATCACACTTCTCTCTCGCGCACACCTGCCCCCGGGCGCCCTGGACGCGCCGCGCCCCGCCACGCGACCTCCACGGCCCGTCTTGGTCGGCCTGGTCACACCGAGGAGTCTCCAACTCACCTCAGCAGTGTACGGAGTATTATGGTATTATGCTGTATTATGGCACGTTTTAAGATATTTTATGTCATATTATTTGAT
>NW_026267164.1:1566928-1569421 GCF_000697945.3 Frankliniella occidentalis
TGGCACGTTTTAAGATATTTTATGTCATATTATTTGATATTATGAAGTATTCTAAAGTATTATGAGGTATTCTAAGGTATTAGGGGGTATTTTGCGGTATTTTGTGACATATTATGGAGTTTTATGAAGTATTATAAAGGCATTATGGGACCCGTGTACGGAGTATTATGTGAGTTGGAGACCCCTCGGGTCACACGCACGAGCGCGCGGACTAATCGACTCATCATCGCTCCGGTTCAAGACAACGGCGGCAGCTGCTGCAGCTGCAGGTGCACGGCCTGTGCTGCAGCTGCAGCGGGGCTGGAGCCGCGTCATGTCCAAAAGGAGAGACTCCCGCCCGCTCCGCCCCCTCGCCCGCGGCCTGCTCGGCTGGCCTCCGCTGGCAATCCACCATGCAATTATCGATCGCTAGAAATGAGATGCAAATGGCATGTCGAGGCGTGATTCGCACATTACTGTACTGCGTACCCATCTCTCCTAAAGAGTACACTCAAGGTCTCGCTCTCCGCCTCGTAAACTTGGAAGAGATTAAACCCGCTCATGCAATGGGAACGACAACACTTGTGGCCGATAATTTTACAAAACTTAATGTTACGATGTTTACACTCCATAGGCGGAAAACTAAAATAAAAATAAAAGCCGAGGCGCCGCGGCGCGCTTTCCGCCGAAAAAAGAGATTCAAGATAAGGGGAGCAAACTTCCCCTCTTATCGAAAGGGCTCACAAAATATCCACAAATGGGCCTTCCCCCTTGCGCCCAGCTTGCGCCCTCCACGCGGAAGGCTCGGCCCCAGTGTCAGATTTATGGGAGGAGCCGGCTCCGGCGCCGGGGCGTGGCGCTCCAGCTCAAATGCCGGGCTGAGCCGGGCTCTGCTCTGCCCGACCGCAAATCACGAAACTCGGCGCGGGGCCCACTGCTGCGCTGTGCTGCGCTGCGCTGTGCTGTGCTGTGCTGCGCCGGGCAGCCCCAGCGAGGCCCCACCTGGCCCCCGTGCGAGTACACGGCCGCGGGCCCGCGAGCGACGTGAGCGCGAGCGTGAGTCAGGCAGATTGTGCCCCCGTGCCCCACTGGGCTGCTGGGCTGGGCACTCGCCTCGGCACTGTCGTCTCGAAATGCAGCCTTGTTCACAAAGTGAATTCTCAAAAGGGTTGGCCAGAACAGGAGCAAGCAAAGAAAAACTACACCCATTAGGAAATTCTAGAAAATTTCAGAATAAACTAAACTAAAACTTACTTGAAATTCGGATGGATTTTCCTTTACTTAGAAAAGGTTTCATTGTTTCCACGACTTATTTTGCTTGGGGGCCTTGAATTAACGAAACCACGCCCATATTCAATCATTACCCGTGCGCTCCATTACCAGTACACGGACAAAAATGAATCGCTTGTTGTGTAGAAAACGTATACATTTTTTTCCAGTGCTCGCGCCAGTCTTGGCTTTCGAGAACGCTCTTCTCAATCCGAAGGCGCAGAATGGGGAAGGCGAGCCGGGGCGAGCACTCAGCGCCCCGCCCCGCCCCGTCTACATAGGTCCGACTATGCGTTCATTCATTGCGGACTCGCCAGTGGCGTAGCCTATTCAGTTCGCGAGAGAGACGGGCAGAGCCGAGAGAGAGGGAGTAGCCTTCGAGAGAAGATAGCGAGAGCCTACAAGGCTACGCCGAGGCTACGCCGCCGCCGCGGTTCCAATACGCCCGCGGCGCGACCAATAGAAGAGCCTCGTTGAGGCCTTGGCGTCCAAGTGGACCAGGCCGGACGGACAGTCGACGCGACAAGTGTGTGCACGGCCAGCGGACCGCGCGGATGGGCACCACCGGACACGCATCTCGCGGATAGTCTCACTCAGCTCAGCTGCTCTCGCCCGCAGACAGTCGCACACTTTATTTCTCTAAGTTCCAGCCATGTGCACAAGAAAATAATTAGGTGTAGTTTACATTTACGGAGCAAAGCCCCGCGAGTCTTAAAATTGAAATATGTATAAAGAGATTACACTGGAAAAACAAAAGGTAGGACTCAACACAACACCCTTAATGGGGCTTCAATGCCTTTGCCTTTACAGGGGCACGAAAAAATTAAAACCCCTAGAAAAGCACAAAAATGACCCGAAAGGTGCTAAATTTTAGTGTCTTTGGACAATTTTGTGCCTGTGTCCTGTGGCGCAAATTGCCTAATTATCAGGCGGGTCTACCCCCCCCCCCCCCCCCTAAGCCGCGACCAGTATTACCTTTGTTTTTCCAGTGTATTTTTTTTCTTTACTGTGGGCTCGGTTTGCTTCACCGATGTTACTTCAATTAAAATGCCCCATACAGCCTTACTCTTCTTTCACTGCAGCGAGAACATGGGAGAAATATATCCGCGTGTGTGTGTGTGCATCACCCGCTACGCCTCGCCACGGTCCGTGCACGCCCGTCAGTAGGGTGGATGATGAGGGGGAGAGAGGAAGGGGAGGGGAGAGGGGGGCGGGACAAGGAAATGGCGAGACTAGGGGCAGGGA
>NW_026267164.1:1569755-1570340 GCF_000697945.3 Frankliniella occidentalis
GGGGGGGGGGTATGGTTTGAATTCTGAGGCCCCTCGCATGACGTTCCCCGGGAGGCCCTCAACCCCCCAGTCCGACCCTGGCGCGTGGCGTGGTGAGGTGTGGCGCCACACGCTCACACACACACACACGCAGGGTGTGCCACGGAGTTAATGAGCGGATTTGCGGGCGGAGGCACGCGCGGTCCCCAAACCAAAACCGCCTCGGCCGGCCGCAGCAGCAGCAGAAAGAGACCCGCCCCCGCCGCCCTCCCCCTTCGGTCCGGCTTCAGGCGTCTCGAGCATAAACAATTCGTTTTATCTGCTCGCGAAGAAGTAAAAGGACACGCGAGAGGGGAAATAATTAAAGCGCATATGGGGCGGGAGAGGGGGCGATAAAAAACGAAAATTAGTATTCGAGTGAGGTAAAGGACACTCGAGAGTATCACGAGTCAATCCCGCACGCGCGCGCTCACACACGCACACACACACACACAGTGCTGGCGCGAGCCCAAATCGTAATGCGGCTTTGGAAAAACAATAGAGTATGGGGTGGAGTCGGAGGGAAGGACCGCGGGTGGAGGAAGAGGGCGGGGTAGAGAGAGGGGG
>NW_026267164.1:1576975-1577544 GCF_000697945.3 Frankliniella occidentalis
GGAGCGGGCGCGGTGCGGGGGGGCCGGTATTCAGTCACCGTATCTGGTCCGTATTCCTGCGGCCGGGCCAAGCCGGGCGTACACATCTCAGGTCGTTCGGCACCACACCCCTTCTCCCGCCCCCCGCCCCACCCCAACGCCCCGCAGCTCGAGAGCGGAATATCAATGCCACGTCGTTCATCACCGGCGCGAAAAAGGACACACACAGACAGACGGAGAAAAAGACGTCATAAAAGGGAAAGATAAAATAATAAAAAGGGAAAATAAAAGAAACGAGCGAAATCTGCATGAAAGGGGCGGATAAAAAAAATGGCGAAAGAGAAAATGGCATGTCGCCGAGGCAGCTGGGGCCCAACGCGTACCGAGACCCTAATTACTACAGAGGACCGGGACGCGGTCACATCCGCAGTCAACCCAATCTCCCTCCTCCTCCCCCCCCCTTCTCCTCGCAGAATGTGGAAGGCGGGCGGGCGTGTGCGTGACGCCTTTGAAGAGCTTTCTGCGCAGCGACTTCCCAGTGTTGTTGACAGTGTGGGTGCGTCTGTAAGGGTGAGTGTGTGTGTGTGTTG
>NW_026267164.1:1578172-1581936 GCF_000697945.3 Frankliniella occidentalis
GAGGGCTGCTGCTGCCGCTGGGCGGCGGCGGCCGGGGGTGGCACCGCCAGGGGGGTGGCGAGGCGAAGCGCTGCGGCTACAGCGGCCGGGGGTGGGGCTCCATGGGGGCCAGCTGGGATGCTGGAGGCGCGGCCCCCGCCCCCGCCCGCCCCCGCGGCCTTGCCCGCAGTGGCGCCGCCCGCCCGGCGTGCAGGTCTAGTAGAGCAGGGCGGTGACCGGGCGCGCCCCACCTCCTGACGCGGCCCCGTGCCCAGACTACTCAAGCCGTCCGTATCGGCTATCGGCTGCAACCCTCCTCCTCCTCCTCCTCCTCCCGCCTCCCCTCCGCGCCAGACACACTCACACACACGAGTCATCGGAGAGGATGATGAGGGTCCGGGAGCAGATGAGCTCACAGGGGATTCCATCGGCGACGTCCTCGAGCAGGCTCGGCCTCAGCCCCGGCCCCGACCGGGGGAGACGACAGGGCGGCGGCCAGTTCTTCTTATCGTTGCCCCCGTCCTCCCTCCAACCCCCGTTCCTCACGGGTCCGTCCGATGCACACGCCATCCTCGGCCTAAACCCCCCCCCCCACCGCGCCTCTCCTCTTCCCCCTTCAGTCCCAACACTTTCGGTTCTGAGTCTGAGGGGTCTGAGGTCTGAGGCGGCCCCACGGCCCCGCCCGACGACGCCCATGGCCCCACCACCCGGCCTACGGTGACACGGGGCAGAGGGCGGGAAGGGTCATTTTGCGACCGCAACCGAAGGGCGGGAATGGCGGGGGCGGGAGGAAGATTGAGAGACAGGGGGAGCCGGCAGCCCAGCCGGTCCGGAACGGCACGGGGGCGCATCCGCCATCACGCCCCTGCAAAGTTAGGCCCTCCAGCCGCGCCGACCGAATGGGGGTGGGAAGTGATTAGTGGGGAATGTGTGGGGCGCCCCTCCGGGCCCAGCAACGCGATCAGGACGAAACGGCCAGACCCCCAAAACTGCCAAAAGACAGTATTTATTTCTTTTTGCGACGATATTAGTGTTTTATTTATTTTGTCGCAGGGACATGGGTGGTGGGTGGGTGGTCTGGTGGGAGGAGTGCGGAAGCTAGCATGGCCCAGTAGCCCGACCAAGACCAAGGGGGCCGCAACAGAAGACCCCCACAGCCTGAAAGAAGTACATAAAAATGTTGCCTTTCTGTTTCTGTTCTCGTGAAACTAGCTTTATATTTTCCTGGTACAGAGCTTTTCCGCAGTTTGTGGTTACTGACTCGCTCCCGCGCGAACGGCCGCGTGACTGCCCAACACGAGAGCGACCCGCGCGCGTGCGTATATATTTAGCGAGGGCCGGCCACAAGAAAGACAATGAGACCTGGTTTTCTTTTTGCAAACGCGGCAGCAACATCATCATCACCACCACCACCATCACGGTTGTTGATGGTCACCATCAAATGACTTTTCTCTCTCTCGCATTCGCTCGCCAGTCAACACAGCCCGGCCGCCGTCTCTCTCACACCGCCCACCACACAGAAGCCGGGCCCGGCGCCAAGAATCGCGAACAAGTGTGTGCGTGCGTGTGAGTGCGTGCGTCGCTACTTAAGGGCTGCACCGGCCGCCAGGGAAGGCGACCGGCCGCTCTCCTCTCCTCAGGAGGCACAGCAGCGCGTTGGCATAGAAAGCGGGCGTGCCAGCCGGCGAGACTGAGTCTCATTGCAACCCTCCTGTCTTCTTATAGCGGAGCGGCAAGAGCCAGGCGCGCAAGTGAAGAGCCGACGACAGCATTTTTCCTAACTCCTTGTGCTATTTTTAATGTTTTATTGTTGCTACGCCTTATAAAGAGGCGAGCGGGTAAACGCGCAGAATTTAGACAAATTATCTACTCTTGGCTCGCGCAGTCCGTGCAAGGCAGGGACGAGGCTTACGAGCGGAAAGGGGAAAAGGATACAGCTCCTCGGACCCCCCCCCCCCTTTTCCTTTTCCCTTTCGCTCTGGGAGCCTCCTCCGCGCTCTTCTTCTCCCCCATCCCCCCACGCGTTATTTTCTAATCTGCATAATGCCCTGCGCATTACAACTAAAGCAGGCAAGCGATTTCAGGGGACGTACGTACTGTACGTCCCGCTCCGCCTCGGGCCCAAGTTGGGCGTAAGGGAGATGCAGAGACGATAGAATAAGGGGCCGATGGGGAGAGGAGTGCAGGCTGCGAGAGCACACTATAAATCGTGTTTTTCTCTATCTAGAGACGACTCAGCTCCAACTTACTTCCTTCACCTTTTTTAAGTGCAACGTTTAAAAACGCGGCGTGGATGCCCCTCCTTAACGTAGTATGTAGTCTCCGGCCGTGGCGTACTAGCCGCCCCTTAACGACGTTGTTAGGAGCTTATCACACGTACACACACACAGAGCCGACCCATACGTCAAACGACGGCGCAGCTCAGCGACTTTGGTCGCGGGAAAGAAGGAGAAAAGGGCAAGCGATGGGGGGAAGGGGCAGAGAGAAAAAAAAGGAAAGAAAAGCGAAAGACGAAACGAACCGGCTCATCGAGAGCGAGCGCGCCACTTGCAGTGACACGGACACACACGCCAAAGTGTGCCAAAGCTGATCGACGAGATTACGATCGAGCCTGCGCTTGCGCCCCCTAAAACAAACAGCCGTAACAATATGTAACGCGACAAAAATAAATAACTTTGAGAGAATGAAAACAAATAATTTGGAAACCAGCGCGAGATGAGTGATATAACAACACGATTACAACTTGTCTGGGGCACCACAGAATGCTAATGTGGACCAGAGTGAGGGGTTAAGAAATCCCGCCAAATAAAGTTTTAAAAAAGAAGAGGAAAAAATCAACGATAAAAAACAAAAACAGTTTCCCGCCTGCTTTTGTTGGTCGTCCGGTCCACGCAAAATTTATGATCGACTGGATCCCGCCTTGACCGACGACGACGACACGGGTGGCTTCCGCGCGCCGCGCACGGACCTCATGAAAAAGCATAAAAATGTAAATGATAATAAAACGAGAGGGAAAATAAGAATGAGAAAGGAGTAAAAAGGGAAAAGGGAACATCCTTTTCTTTCCCCGACAACAACGACGACGACGACGCTCGGCCAGGCATAAAGAAGAGTATAAAACAAAAGGAATACAGTGCTGCTGCTGCTGCTGGGGTGGCCAACGTCGCCGTGGTCGCCGTGCTGATATCAGCAACAGCAACCGACTCTACGAGACCTCCCTCCCGCAGCCCGATGATGCAGTTAGGCCCAAACAACCTCATTTGAGAAAATAATGAAAATACACATACTTCAGACTGCAAGACTTGGTAAAATTATTGGCCATACGGCACTATGTATTTTATGCCACTCTAGAAGTATAGCCCTTCTCCCTGCTACGCGTCAACGAGGACAGAAGTAGCAGTTGCAACAGCAACAGCAGCAGCAACTCGCGAGAGAACGGGGCTGGGACGCGACGGAGCGTGAAATCAAACACAAAGGGGGCGCGGGCAAACAAAAACGCGAAAACAAAATTCAGACAGTCATTAAGATAAATGCTGATTACCATCCGGTCGGGCTGGCCCGGGCGCCCCCACCTCCCCCCCTCTAGGGCGCCAGCAGGGCCCGCAGCAGCACCAGGTGCCCTAGTTTCCAGAGGGTGCCAATCACAACAACGAGATGCCAATCCAGGCGCGCGCTGCTACTGCCGCGGCTCGGCCCGTTTGGGAATAAATAAATAAAAACCCTTCCACTTCCCGCTCCATCGGTGCGACTCGGCTACTTGACCCGCGCCCGGACCGCCCCCCCCC
>NW_026267164.1:1587141-1592438 GCF_000697945.3 Frankliniella occidentalis
TGCCAAATTTCATTAGTGAGCCAGTTGAACCTTTTGAAACAATCAGTCTTTAACAGACTATTTACTATATGTGTTGAAAATGTTAACTCAGATTTGAAGAACCCCATACACTACCATATTAGGACATCATGGATTAATATTTCATCTTTGTATTTGAAGGTTCTATATAGAACCATCGATAGAGAATTTCCTCATAGTAATTAGGTCCAGGGAATTCATTACGTAGTTACGGTATGCAAATGCAGCAAACCATACTTATTGTTGCATACATCACTCATCTAGTGTACTATGTATTCTTTCTCCTAGATTTATTTTCAGATGTACTGTTAGACTAGAAATCAGATTGTGCAACCAATATGGCTTCCTTCTCTTATACAATAGTACTTTGGTATATTTGTGTGTTGTAAATTTAAAAAAACAAAAAATACATGAGCAATTGAAATAATTATTTCCGTGCAAGTTTTATTGGCATTACAAGTAATAAATCATATATAAATTTTGGTAATGTCAAATTGTTTCATATAATCTGCTAGAGAACACACATCATTTTTGAACAACAAAGGGACAAAAGAAACAACAGTTTAAGTCTTCATTGATTGACCAGTTTCAATTAGAGGTAGGCCATGACAAACTGAACACTTCAGAAACAATATAATACTATACCAGATTGGTCACAAAAATATCTTTTTTCTCATTTTCAAGAGAAAAATAAGAATAAAGAGTTGCGCTACCCTTACCTCCTGCGCACTCACTCTAAAACATTAACACACAATGAGATCAGCGTTCATTTCTTACAGCACAAAGGTTTGCACACACTAACATAAGATAAGATTACCAAGTGACACCAGGAAAGAAACGTAGGTTACATTAAATGTCTGAAAACGTAGGCACCCGCTACACCCTAGAGTAGAGCATTTTGTCTCCACATTTATTACCTATGAAAGAAGACTCATTTTGATTGGTAATAATAAATTGACATGGTAGAAATCACACATACATGGACATATAACAAAAGATATGCAGTCTTGTAATCATATAGTAGTGCTAAGTTCCTTTTTTTTAAAAGTTTCAAAAGGCAAAAAATTGTACTTAGGGGTGACTTCTTAATAAAAGAAAACAGTGTCTCACTACTAACTGCTCAAGCTAAACGGGCAGTATGAAGGACATTCTCAGGAAGTCATTAAAAGCGTCCCTTTTTACAGAGGTGTTTGAATTACGGAAGCACTTGTATGCTTACATGTTCAAATAAAAATTGTGGATGGTTTCCCACAAAACACATTACAAGCTGAATTTCTTTTAAAACTTTTCTTGTTAAGAAGTATAAAGATAACCCAGTTCCTACAACTACATTGTAATCCCACCTAAATAAATGTCCTAAAATAGAACCATGTTAAAAATTTTTGTTTATACTTTACAACAACAATGAGCAACAAATACGTAACATTTACAGTATCACACTCAATTTGAATAGGCAACAACATGCCACAGAAAACAAATGTACATTCTGTGGTTTTTGAAAAATCTCCATAAAATATACAGAAGAAAAAATTCTAAAATACTGATGACATAAAATTTTGAAGGCACAATTACAAATCCTTTTGAAGGAGAATAGAGTCATAAATGTGTTGTCTAAAGTCTGATGGATTTTCTAGAGGGGCTAAATTATACTTTCTTGTTAAAAGAAGTGCAAACCAGCAGATGTGAACACCACAGCTTACGGTATCCTTCTGAATATCAAAATGACGTTTGATAGACCAAGATTTGGTTTCAATGAAAACATTTTTTAGAAACTTAGCAACAGCACTTAACATTTGTCTTTCATATGTTGATAACAGGCTTCCTGTGCAGGAGAGAGAATTGTATAGCCATAATGAAGAAGATTTTACTTCTGCAACAATAATGATCCAGTGGTTGCCAGAATTACCAGGAAATAAAATAAATTCTTTTGATGAGAGTTTCTTGGGGAGACTCTTGAAGTTCTGATTTCCACTACAGAGTCTTTGGGCAACTGTTGTGTCACAGGCGTAAACACTCTCATTGCATATCATCTTGAGGAAAATGTTGATTACTTCGTCATACAAATAGCCATGCACAAATTTTGAATCTGCTTGAAGAAGTAAAGGCAATTCTCTTTCATCAAGAGTTGGATTTAGAGCCTTTAAATGCAATGATAAAACCTTTATCCCCTGATATTCTATCACAACATCAAGAGGATTATCAATATCTATAGTGGGTTCACCAGTAGCCTGCTCATGATTCAACTCGGACAAAGGAGCTAAATCTGAGTCAACATTCTCTTCACTCTCCTGGTGCTCCTGGAGTAGAAAGTCTTTTATTTCTGTGACACATTTCTTGTGCGGCTTCTTCAATGCTGTCGGCTTGCGTTTTTTTGTTTTTTTCACAAAAGGCGTTAACTGTTTCTGTAATTTTTCATTTGGAGCAGTCTGAGTCTTCACCTCCATTTCAGGTACTGCCCTTGGAGGATCGAAGCACAGAACTTTACATTGAGTTTGCAAGTCGGTCAGGGTAGTTTCAATCTGTGGCAAAATTCTCTTTACAGGACTGTTGTCTAGATAAGTTTTGTCAAAGTCTTCCATGATTTCTCTTATTTTTTGGATGCGCTGTTGAACACTTCTTTCCGTATAGTTGGAACGGCTGTCAGCTGCTGTCTCTTCAACTAATGGAATATTGTTCTCAAAAGCTCCTAAGAAAAATTCAGGCTCTTTCTTCTCCTTTTCAAGAGGCTTTGATAACTCAATCATTGAAAATACCTTATGTATATGTTTACAGAGCGGAAACATATCAGGGCAAGAGCAAGAGAATAAATGAGAGCACAAAGTGTCACAGTAACAACAAGCATATATACATGAGTCACTTGAACATTGATCAGCACACATTACTACACTATAAACCTCAGAAGAATCTTTCTCTTGAGATTTCACAGTCCAGAATCTTTCTGATACCAGGGTGACATCAGAGTCTTTTATTTCAATGCCCTTCAGATGTCGTCTAGACAGAGCTCTATGGTCCTTATCAGACATTGTCTTCAGAAGAACGGAATTTGTGTACCTCACGTAGTAATCCTCTTCAATATCCAACAGAAGATCAATCAAGTCGTCTAGACGTTTGCATGGAGCTCTTTTCATGTAATGAGTCTTCAAAATGTTGTGAAAGGACTCCACGAGCATAGTTGTCTCAGTTTCAGCATGAGGTTTAAGGCGATAACATTTTGCCCATTTATGCGCTTTTGGGAAGAATGTATTGTTAAAATACTTAGTAAACTCTGGACAGTTGTTCGAATATTCATTTAAAAAAGAATCTTTCAGCTGTATGAACTGAGATTCGTCACATTCTTCAATAAGAACACACATAATGCCATAAATTTCATTGACCAAATCATTATCCTTAATGCGTTCTCTTAAATTTGACTGAATTGTACGGTGTATGTGCCACACACATAACAAATGCCAAATTGCTTCTCCCAATCCTGCATTGACGGAATTTATTAATTTTGGGTCATCGTCTGTGATGCAGCAATTAATTGATAAATCTGGACACCTTTCCTTAATGGCTTTGAAGACATACTGCAGAGTTGTCTCTTCTGAGGGGTGACAAATAGCATGACCAACAGGGTACCCAAGGTTGAACTTGTCCCTCACCATTAGATTCAAGAGCTTATAATCATACGAGTTGGTGGAGTGAGTCTCATCAATGACCAGTATTTCTTTGCATCCTTCCACCATCATTTCTAGTTGCTCTTTTGACTGTATAGCTAAAACAAAAACATCATCTGGCAGATTTTCGGACCCCTTGGGTCCAATAATGGTCTTCTCTCCAAGAGGTTTGTACATGAGAACAGGGTTGTAGTTTTCCTGGATTAGTTTGTTGACTTTCATGTACACAGATTCTGCATCATTATTGGAAAATCTGAGACTGGATTTCTTTTTTCTCATCCTTTCAGTTATAGTTTTCTTTTTAACAAGGTTGTCTCTCTTTAGTTTGATAGAGCTCCTGCTCAAACGATTGTTCCTTTTGTAAGAATCGCCCCGGAGACATTCAACAATTTTAGAAGGAGGCACATTCCACGATAATAATTTAGAGATATACTGATTGGTTTCTGTTGATAGCGGCTGGTGTTTCAAGTCTTGCGGCCTGCAAGGGTGAAGATGCGTAGGCCTATATGCTACTTGAATACTTCCATTCGGCAAACATTTTACTGCCATCATTGATAAACATAGATTATTTTTTTTAATTGGTCCTTTTTTGTTCCGCCGGTCAGTCTTCCTGGTAGCCTCATCATTCCTACGGTGACTTTTTTGGGCTCCATCGTGCTGGCAGTAATAATATGTTCTGCCGTTACGTTTTCCAAATTGCTGTGAATAATATGAGTACGTCTCATCTTCAATTTTGGTTTTAAATTTGGAAAATTCTTCGAAATTCTTAAATAAATGCGTTTCTGGAGGCTTAATGTCAGCCTTGTGGTCTGCATAGAGATGTTCACACAAGTCAATTTTGAACATGAAGCGCTTCGGACACTTATCATAGGGGCAAGACATATTGCCCACACCATGGTTGGGCAACTTTTTGCCACTACAATTTGTGACATGCGCTTTAAACATATAACGGCGCGAAAATTGTTTCTTACAGGTATTGCAAACGAGGGTGCACGGCCGAGGATTTAGATTACTCTTGCAGATTTTTTTATGCCTGCTTAGACTTTGGTGACAGCTAAAACTTTTCTGGCAGAACCGACATTGCAATTTCTTCTTTTGGACACCTTCTTCTGGACTTGCTGCAGCCTCTGACCTGAAATCACAAGTGAGGTGAGATTCCAGACTCTCTGTAAAAAAAAACATAAAAAAACAATATACATCATGACAGAATGAAAAAGGTAACACTGAAAATTAAGAAAAAGTTCAGACATCAAGGTACATTACCTGAAGTGACCCTCTGTCTTTTCGGTTTGAAAATCGCCTCATCTAAGTCTGAGGAATCTTCAGACTCTTTGATTACCAGCTTCCTCTTTTTCTTCTGAGGGTTTTTTGTTGGAGAAGCTTCAATGTTTGTTTTGCGAGCCTTGCCTTTTTTCTCTGGTGAAGTCTCAGGAACTGCAGGCAACAAAACAAAAACTCATTTTTAAAAAAGGGGAAAATTTCGGTCTTATCACAGTTCAAATAAACATGTGGGCAATTATCAAAATACACAACTGCAACAAAAAATAAATGACCAAGTATGCAAGCCTTTAGAGGAGAGGAGGAATATCGATCTCATCAGAATTAAAATTAACAGCCTCACAC
>NW_026267164.1:1592488-1598483 GCF_000697945.3 Frankliniella occidentalis
CGGCCCGTTTGGGAATAAATAAATAAAAACCCTTCCACTTCCCGCTCCATCGGTGCGACTCGGCTACTTGACCCGCGCCCGGACCGCCCCCCCCCCCCTCACCGGAACCACTACACCGAGTCGACAGGACTAGGTCGCATGCTGTGAATGACTCTCCGGTGTATAAGGTGGGCGTGGCGTGGCGGGGCATAGAAAGCAGCCCGCGCGCGAGCGTTTGTCCTGCACCGCGTCCCGCCCCGCCCTGCTGCGCCGCTGCGCCGCACTGCGTCCGATGCCATGGTGTTGACGACAGAGTTATAGCCTCTTGATAATCGCCATCGAGGAGGAGAGGGAGCAGCGGGCTGCTCGGCGGCAAGAAGACGACGACTCGGGCCCCCGAGGGGCGTGCCGTGGCGTGGCGCGGCGTGGGCTGAGATGTGCATCCTGGTGCATGTGTGCGCGGCGGCGCGGCAGCCCCAGAGGGGGCCACAGGGGCCCTCGCAGACCCCGAGGGCCCCCGCCGCCACCGCCGCGCAGCCCCGGCCAGGCCGGAAACAAATGGGTGTTTCTCGCGGCTTCCTAGGGAGGAAAGCGGCAGCGGCAGGGAGCCCGGGCCGGCAGCAAGCGCGGCGAGCCCTGCAAGGAGCTGGCTAACCAATACTGCTGGCGCACGAATGCCAGAGGCATTCCCAACAGCATGCTTGCGGGCGTCCTGCGGGCGTCCTGCGGGTGTCCTCCAGTCTTCCTGCGGGCATCCTGCGGGGGAGTTCGGTAAAGGTCTCCCTATGCAGACCGCCGCCACCGCCTCCTCACTGCGAGGGGGCGCCGGTGGCATAAGAGGCACGGTAAAACGACAAGGAAACCTCGCAAGCGATAACGGGTCGTCGTCGGCGACGACGCTGCCCTGTCGTTCCACGCCACGCCACGCCGCGCTCAGCGGTGGGAATAGAGACGAAGTTCAGGACACGACAAAAACAACAACAAAAAAAAAAACAAAAAAAACAAGAGAAGAGAAGAAAATGCGCTCTCCGGTCGTGTGCCTTCGTTAGGTCATGCCAGCAGCCACTCCGCGAGGACCAGTATGAATGAAACACGACAGCGGACGCACTCGAACAGAAATACTAAAACGTGCGTCCTACGTAGTTTACAAAGTCCAGTTAAATGTCCCTTTCACCCGTTCCCCCGAGCTTTCTCACGTCTTGATGCTGACGGATGGATTTTTCATTTATCTCGCCACGACAAGTCGTCGTCGGTTCCCGCCGCCCCGCCCCACGACTCCATCTGTAGTCCGCGAGCGTATCGGAACTTGAATGGTGAACGGGAGCTTATTCACTTCATACGACGCGGGGCGGGGCGGGGTGCGGTGGGTGGGTGGGGCGGTAGGGGGAGAGGCGCGGCTTGGTGAGCGGCCAGGGCGGGGAGTGACAACTGCGCTCACAGCACAAGCGTGCGGCACGCGAGCCCACGCCAGGCCACGCCATGGAGAGTCCACACCGTTGAAAGAACTTGTACAGATGGAGTTATTGGTGGTGCTGACTCAAATACCCATCGACACCCGAGACCCGAGCAAAAAAAGTTCTCTCAGGCAAAGAAACTGCATGTGTGATTGAAATTCAGTTTAGAGAGAGCATAAACAAATTAAATGTAATACAAAGAGAAAAGTTGGTCAGCTGAAAAGATCTCATGGTGTTGACAAGACGGGATTGATTTGCAGCTCCCTTGCAATTGATGGAAAATTGTACATCAAGCGTGAAGCTGCTCGCACAACTGATACGAGTGCTTGTGATCTGAGCACCTGATCCATTACCTATAATCTTACCTTATATTGCAGTGAACAAAAAAAAAATGAAAAAAAATGGGTACGATTCTGCTTAAAAAAAGGACGTGTCGAGCAAAGTATAAACTGGGGAATGAAGTGGTATTCCACGAGTCGATGTAATAGATAATGCACGTAATCAAGGCTAACAACACCGCAACCATGTTAAAAAATGTACAGTGAAAACCAAAAGCGGCAAGCAAGTACAACACTTCAAAAGATAGAAAACAAGCACAGAATTAGCTCATACTTCTTATAGCCACACAACGAAATGTTTAAATCAAAATATAGAGTGGAAATTCACAGTTGCTCAGAATAGTCAATAACTTTCTGAAATTATTTTCCATGTTCTCTATAATAAGCAATGATAGTGAAATACCAAGAACCATTTAAAATCAATTACCAGCTAAAATGAGTTCTGCTGCATTTGCAGCACATAACCTATACTAAGATGTAGTCTAGGGCAGGCAATACTGAGGTAGATGAAACAAACGTATTAATGAATTTTAGGAGAAATAATAATTTTTGAGCTCATAGCAATATATTGTCTAGTTCCTTAGCCAATAATGTTTATGGATCCGTTAACTTGGTCCTTTGTTTGTTTGCATGAAGTGTACCAAATGGTAAACAAACAAGCTCGACTCTATAGTACATTCTGCCGGTCTCACACACCGGCTGCAAATTTATTGCGTTACTAACACGACGTGATCATTGAGTGCGTAACATTTGAATCCCATAAATACATAAGTTGCCCTAGAGTGCAGGACAGTGCAGGACATCTTACGCTGCCAAAGGCTAAGGACCTGTAAGGACCTGTCTCTTCCCAAGCCGAGTGTCCTCACCTATGTGTCGTGGTTCATGGTGCTAGAGCTGCTGCGGTAGTTACTCCAAGGGCGTCAGAGGTTCTGAAGAGTGAAATCCATCGGAAAGGCTGCAGGTAGCCACGGTAAATAACGCAAAATAACACAGAAACTGGCGACAACACAACGACAATCACCAACCGTACCGACACACATCCGAACAAAGCACCAGGCAGGGCTGGGTTAAGTCTGCGACGTTGCCGTTTCGACGTTCGTCCGCCGGTCCCCCCGCGCCCGGGCCGTGGTCGTGGGGGATGTCGATGACGGTTGGGATGTGTTCTGGCGGACGGGATTTTCTTTCGATCGCTTTTCTTTGACTTGTCTACAATTTTTCACAATTGTTACTATTAATTGTTATGGGTGAAGCAACATTTTCAGAGAGGGAGCTTTCTTTTCACCGTAATCTCGGTATCGAAATGGGCTGGCGTGTATGGAATCCGGATCCATGTCCAGGTTAGTTTATCAATCCCCAATCTTTGCTGTTCTCATTTTAGGAATTACTGATTTTTATTTCATCAGGCTTCGACGTTTTCTAAACGAAACTTTGGATCTTCCTTCACTTCACTGCTCAAGAGAAGATTATGTATCACATAAATGAGGATGAAGGTGAAAATTTCCAGGTATGGCATGGATCTGTTTGCATTCATAATTACTTAAAGAAAGTTCACATCCCTAAGTCCATGCTCTGTTTGACTTCTTCTTTGTGCAGTGGTTCAGTCACTTAATGTGCCACATTTCTGTACAACTTGTGGTTGACACACCATGGAAGCATTACGAGGATTTCTGTTGGATCTAACACCGAGTACGTATTGTGTACCACTAAAATCGTCTGAAGTTATTGCATTTGAAATTTTAATAATAATTTTGCACTTTCGTGTTATCCATTATTTCCCTTTTTTATTTTTTCCCCCTTTAATGTATTGTTTGTTGTAATTTTTACAGGTTGAGCGTTCAACGTCCGGGGCTTAACATTTTCAATTGAAGGAGTTGCCGAGAATTGCCCTAAACATCACGGTCATGTGCTGTTATTGTTTTTTGTTTCTCTGATAGAGATAAATGAAGCCTATACTGGAGTAAGCACTCTTGCAAACAGAGTGAAAGAGTCATACATTTGTTTTCTTAAATCTATTGTGTCTAGAACAGGGAACAGAAATTCTGACTTGTGCATAATTGTGAATTGCTTGAGGGGCAGTATGAAATTGTTTTACTTAATTGACGTAAGTGTTTCATCAAATTTTGTCACTGAAAGTGTGATGGGGTATTATTTTGTAAAACGCCTTGGCCCAATTTTAAGAATTTGGAAAAAATAGTTACGTTTGTTTGTACATGGCTTCCAGTTTATTTTAATGGAAAGGTTTTGCTCTTCTTGAATGTTTTAATATGCTATAGTGCTTTAAATGAGGTGTTGTATTCCAAGATATCTTGAAAATCCTGTTTCATTCTCATTTCAGTTATTGCCCTTGTTCAGCCTTTTTTTGCCAAATTTCATTAGTGAGCCAGTTGAACCTTTTGAAACAATCAGTCTTTAACAGACTATTTACTATATGTGTTGAAAATGTTAACTCAGATTTGAAGAACCCCATACACTACCATATTAGGACATCATGGATTAATATTTCATCTTTGTATTTGAAGGTTCTATATAGAACCATCGATAGAGAATTTCCTCATAGTAATTAGGTCCAGGGAATTCATTACGTAGTTACGGTATGCAAATGCAGCAAACCATACTTATTGTTGCATACATCACTCATCTAGTGTACTATGTATTCTTTCTCCTAGATTTATTTTCAGATGTACTGTTAGACTAGAAATCAGATTGTGCAACCAATATGGCTTCCTTCTCTTATACAATAGTACTTTGGTATATTTGTGTGTTGTAAATTTAAAAAAACAAAAAATACATGAGCAATTGAAATAATTATTTCCGTGCAAGTTTTATTGGCATTACAAGTAATAAATCATATATAAATTTTGGTAATGTCAAATTGTTTCATATAATCTGCTAGAGAACACACATCATTTTTGAACAACAAAGGGACAAAAGAAACAACAGTTTAAGTCTTCATTGATTGACCAGTTTCAATTAGAGGTAGGCCATGACAAACTGAACACTTCAGAAACAATATAATACTATACCAGATTGGTCACAAAAATATCTTTTTTCTCATTTTCAAGAGAAAAATAAGAATAAAGAGTTGCGCTACCCTTACCTCCTGCGCACTCACTCTAAAACATTAACACACAATGAGATCAGCGTTCATTTCTTACAGCACAAAGGTTTGCACACACTAACATAAGATAAGATTACCAAGTGACACCAGGAAAGAAACGTAGGTTACATTAAATGTCTGAAAACGTAGGCACCCGCTACACCCTAGAGTAGAGCATTTTGTCTCCACATTTATTACCTATGAAAGAAGACTCATTTTGATTGGTAATAATAAATTGACATGGTAGAAATCACACATACATGGACATATAACAAAAGATATGCAGTCTTGTAATCATATAGTAGTGCTAAGTTCCTTTTTTTTAAAAGTTTCAAAAGGCAAAAAATTGTACTTAGGGGTGACTTCTTAATAAAAGAAAACAGTGTCTCACTACTAACTGCTCAAGCTAAACGGGCAGTATGAAGGACATTCTCAGGAAGTCATTAAAAGCGTCCCTTTTTACAGAGGTGTTTGAATTACGGAAGCACTTGTATGCTTACATGTTCAAATAAAAATTGTGGATGGTTTCCCACAAAACACATTACAAGCTGAATTTCTTTTAAAACTTTTCTTGTTAAGAAGTATAAAGATAACCCAGTTCCTACAACTACATTGTAATCCCACCTAAATAAATGTCCTAAAATAGAACCATGTTAAAAATTTTTGTTTATACTTTACAACAACAATGAGCAACAAATACGTAACATTTACAGTATCACACTCAATTTGAATAGGCAACAACATGCCACAGAAAACAAATGTACATTCTGTGGTTTTTGAAAAATCTCCATAAAATATACAGAAGAAAAAATTCTAAAATACTGATGACATAAAATTTTGAAGGCACAATTACAAATCCTTTTGAAGGAGAATAGAGTCATAAATGTGTTGTCTAAAGTCTGATGGATTTTCTAGAGGGGCTAAATTATACTTTCTTGTTAAAAGAAGTGCAAACCAGCAGATGTGAACACCACAGCTTACGGTATCCTTCTGAATATCAAAATGACGTTTGATAGACCAAGATTTGGTTTCAATGAAAACATTTTTTAGAAACTTAGCAACAGCACTTAACATTTGTCTTTCATATGTTGATAACAGGCTTCCTGTGCAGGAGAGAGAATTGTATA
>NW_026267164.1:1606813-1614783 GCF_000697945.3 Frankliniella occidentalis
AGGGTGTTGAGGTGAGTGAGCATGTGATGGCTGATGCTGTGGAGATGGGGATGGATTATGACAGTATATGCTACTGTCAGGTGAAACATTGCTCATGGAACTGTTAACTTCTAAATCAGTTGCACCCCCTCTGGCGGCACCAGACAACGAAATATTAGAGGGAAATTTACCAGGCTGTTCATGTTTCAGCCTCACTGTGTCTTTTGAAGCATAAGTGGTCCCTGCAAAAAAAAAAAAAAAAAAAAAGCAAATTTCAGTTTGAAAAAGGCAACTTTGTAAGAAAACACTGCAATGGAAAGATGACTCAAGATGTGATGCAATCATTGTGGAAAGTAGTTTAAATATGACGGTTCTCACCTGCTGATGCAGACTTATTAGTTTCCAATAAATTAGTTTCAGTATCAGAACCCATTTTTAAAGGGGAGGATACAAATCCATGTCCTACAGGTACATTTTCAAGTGGCTTCTTACATTGACTATCAGCAGACCCTGCAAAGTGAACCATCAACACATTTAAAAATTTGCACAGGTCAGGTCGCTAGAGGAGACTATAATTTGTTTGAAAGAGAATTAAAACATTATTACTAGAAGTGAAAGTGATTTCCTAAATAACAAAATTAAAAACAAATATAGGATACCAACAGTTGAAAAGTAGCAACCCTTACCAGCTGGAGCCAACTTGTTGCTCGGAAAACATGTGTAAGCTGAACTTTTTTTTGGCGTACTTTTACTAGCCCTAGCAGACCCTGAAAGTGAACAGTAATAATTATTTAAAAATTGCACAATTGAATTGAGAGAGATTACAATTTGTTTCAAGAGACTTCAAACATTATTCATACATACCAGTAGAAGTGACCCCCCCCAATAGTTGAGGTGAGTGAGCAAGTGATGGCTGAACTCGTGGTGATGGGGACTGATTAATACAGTACTTGCTACTGTCAGGAGAAACATTGCTCATGGAACAGTGAACTTCTAAACCAGTTGGACCCTCTCTGACGGCACCAGACAACGAAATATTAGAGGAAAATATACCAGCCTGTTCATGTTTCAGCCTCATTGTGTCTTTTTGAGCATTGGTGGTGCCTGCAAAAAAATTTAACAGATTTCAGTTTTGAAATGGCAACTTTGTTAGTAAACACTGCAATGGAATGTTTTGTTGCTGAAAATAAACACCGTACCACTTTTGATGCTATTTTTGGGTCCAGAAGAACAGGCTCGTTCCGCACTGCACTCCCCAGATATTCTCTCTGTGCTTTTAACAAGTTTCTGAAGGGAACTTGAGGAGTTAAGTGCTTTGCCTTTATCTTCATCATTATTTGAATCGTAATTTTCAGTTTCTACCTCTACACTATCCACAAGATCTGCAGGACATGGTCCTGATTTGACTTTAAACTCAACATCTGTCCTTTGAATTGCACCATTTACAACCTGGAAAAACAAAAATTTATCAAAGAATTCTTTCATATAGCACTGAAAACGATAACCTGATAAGTTTTAGATATGTTAACCTGATCAAGCAGTTCCTCATTTCTGCTAGAGTTGTTTATGGTAGATGTTTGTGGAGTTGAGCTCGAGATTGAAATAGATACTGTATGATCGGACTTTTTGTTGACATTATTTGAAAGATCTCTAAAAGAGCGAGAAGCTTTACCAGATGAAGAGGAAGAAGTTCCTCCTGAAGATAACAAAATGAAACCCGATTTCAGACAAAAAAAACATTTGATCTTATTGCAATTCTATAAATCATGCAGGTAATGATCAAAAGGAAACAAAGAAAACAACCAATAATCTGTGCACCATAACCAAATGAAAACTGTACCTGACACTTTTTCTCCCTTAATCCACTCCCCTGTCCATTTTGAGGAGCAAATGGCACACTTCCATAAGTGATTTTTCTTGTTCCCTGCAATGAAATAAGATAAGTATCAGAATCTATAAGGCAAGAGATTTTTTTCAAATCGCATGTTTACTTACTGAACTGGCCCACACATACACCATGGAACCATTGTGGGCAAAAATCACAACCTATCATAAATCTGGAAGGGAAGAGTAATTTACGAATGCAAAAAATTAGCAGTCAATAGAACACCACAAAAGAAAAATTACAATCATACTTACTTTCCATCATCAGGACGCATACAGACACAAAATAATTCCGTCATTATGCACTGCAGTGCTTGAAAAAGAACATATATTTTACAAAGTCCTATCGACGAGGACTAACCTCCAACGCTTCACTTTGGCATTCCCTGTGTAAGTTGAATTCTTTATCAGAAATAATACATTGTAGAGGTAAAAAGAATACTTTTACCACCAGTCTATTAATGAAAAGGAATCAGAGGTGGACAAAAACACTTACAAAAACAGGAAAAGCCCAAGGCGGCCGAAACTTCCACCAACACCGGCTTTCCTTCACCAGCCGCCAAAACCTTGTTCCAAACTTTAACCGGGCATTGTCTGTCTCTGTCATACTCGCACATGACTAGGTAGAAAGACAGAGAAAGACAATGCACAAAACAAGTGCCGTTGACAGGAGAGACTTGACCGTCCCAGTCAGAGAGAAACGGCAATGGAATCGAAAGTATGTCGATTTGACAATTCATTTATCACTTGGTTGCAAAAGCGGGACAGATATGACGAAATTGAAAAGTAATTGTACAGACGTTCGAAATTGTAAACAACTTGCATTTTTGGGAGTTGCTTGATGAAAGTTATCCGGAGGCACCCAACACTGAAAATTATCGCAAAGCATGTGCAATGAACGGTAAAAAGACATATTTTCACGTAAATTTGTATCACATCTCTTGGTCCAAATGGCGTGATCTTGAGGCACTTGTTATCAATAACAGTAAAACATACATTTAAAAAAAAAAAAAAAGGTCTTTGATGTGAGTACACATTTAGCTTGTTCGATATCAAATTGAGATAATTTTGTTCCAAGATCTCTGGAGTACAATTAAGAATAGGGGCATGAAATCAGCTTATCCTTCCTGTAATTTATGAACTTTTGAAAACATTTATTTACGTATGACACAAATTACGAAAAGTGAACAAACATGTAAACCTTTCGTAGAGAACAATCAAGAAGTAATTTGAGAGAAACTCACAAATATTTACAGAACAAAATTTTGTAAGAATGGATGTCTCTACCACAAGTTAAAATGTCAAAGCAAGCAATAATTTTCCATACATTAAATGTCAAATTGTGTGAAACATTGTGTCATCCACACTTTACTAGTTGAAAATTTAGGCAAGAAGAGTTATTTTAAGTAGAAACCAAAACTTCTAAAAAGTAGATTAGATTTAATCAAATGGTGCAAGTATCCACTTTGAAGGATCACACATTTTTTTTATAAAAGCAATGCTGCGCTAATAATAATCTTTAATTTTTTACTCTAAGTGTAGAAATATATGTATTGCAGCATTTACAAACCATATCAGACTAGATAATAAATACCCTGGACCTAATTCCACTGTATGAGGAAATTATCAATTAATGGTTACACATACAGCCTGTAAATGCAGAGACAAAACCTTAACTGGTGCAAAGGAGCTAAATCTGAGTTAACATTTTCAACACATATAGTAAATAGTCTGTTAAAGACTGATTGTTTCAAAAGGTTCAACTGGCTCACTAATGAAATTTGGCAAAAAAAGGCTGAACAAGGGCAATAACTGAAATGAGAATGAAACAGGATTTTCAAGATATCTTGGAATACAACACCTCATTTAAAGCACTATAGCATATTAAAACATTCAAGAAGAGCAAAACCTTTCCATTAAAATAAACTGGAAGCCATGTACAAACAAACGTAACTATTTTTTCCAAATTCTTAAAATTGGGCCAAGGCGTTTTACAAAATAATACCCCATCACACTTTCAGTGACAAAATTTGATGAAACACTTACGTCAATTAAGTAAAACAATTTCATACTGCCCCTCAAGCAATTCACAATTATGCACAAGTCAGAATTTCTGTTCCCTGTTCTAGACACAATAGATTTAAGAAAACAAATGTATGACTCTTTCACTCTGTTTGCAAGAGTGCTTACTCCAGTATAGGCTTCATTTATCTCTATCAGAGAAACAAAAAACAATAACAGCACATGACCGTGATGTTTAGGGCAATTCTCGGCAACTCCTTCAATTGAAAATGTTAAGCCCCGGACGTTGAACGCTCAACCTGTAAAAATTACAACAAACAATACATTAAAGGGGGAAAAAATAAAAAAGGGAAATAATGGATAACACGAAAGTGCAAAATTATTATTAAAATTTCAAATGCAATAACTTCAGACGATTTTAGTGGTACACAATACGTACTCGGTGTTAGATCCAACAGAAATCCTCGTAATGCTTCCATGGTGTGTCAACCACAAGTTGTACAGAAATGTGGCACATTAAGTGACTGAACCACTGCACAAAGAAGAAGTCAAACAGAGCATGGACTTAGGGATGTGAACTTTCTTTAAGTAATTATGAATGCAAACAGATCCATGCCATACCTGGAAATTTTCACCTTCATCCTCATTTATGTGATACATAATCTTCTCTTGAGCAGTGAAGTGAAGGAAGATCCAAAGTTTCGTTTAGAAAACGTCGAAGCCTGATGAAATAAAAATCAGTAATTCCTAAAATGAGAACAGCAAAGATTGGGGATTGATAAACTAACCTGGACATGGATCCGGATTCCATACACGCCAGCCCATTTCGATACCGAGATTACGGTGAAAAGAAAGCTCCCTCTCTGAAAATGTCGCTTCACCCATAACAATTAATAGTAACAATTGTGAAAAATTGTAGACAAGTCAAAGAAAAGCGATCGAAAGAAAATCCCGTCCGCCAGAACACATCCCAACCGTCATCGACATCCCCCACGACCACGGCCCGGGCGCGGGGGGACCGGCGGACGAACGTCGAAACGGCAACGTCGCAGACTTAACCCAGCCCTGCCTGGTGCTTTGTTCCACACATCCACTCGCACCGCCTTGCGGGACGCGACTGTCTCTTCTTCCTCTTCAGTAAGTCTCCCCCTCCCCGCCCTCCCCTCCTCCGATCCCACTCCCCACCCCCTTTTTCCACTTTACCTGACTCAATCCATGAGGGGCTGGTGCGAGGCTAGTATGAGAAACTTGTTTTGGCGCGCTTTCGTAACGCATTTGACTTGGTAGGTTGGTTCTCGTTCTCAGGGAACACCACACGTGATTTAATAAAGGTTCTGAAATAATAGCGAATTTAACTCATCATAAGGACTTTTATTTCACAATTAAAAATCACAGTCTACCGTAACGAACTCTTTTACACTAGGGACAATATCAACAATTATTGAGAATCATTTTATTTTTTATTAAAACGAGAAATTCAACAAGATTTTCGATTTTCAAGAAACCCTGAGACTTGATGTTGTACAGCTCCTCAATATAATAAGTGACCCACTTGATCTGAAACCGAAACCAAGTAATTGAGGCTTGCCTTTCATCATCTGATCAGTTCATTTGGCATTAGTTTTGTTTGGAAAAAAATTATCAAACCCAACTATTTTACAATGTCATTGAAATAGTGACAAATACAAAACATTTCTTTCTTTAATCAATTCCAGCAAAAAAATAATACACCAATCGAATTATTGGAGGGTCTCTGATTTGCAACTCATTCAAAAAAATGTAAACATGGAACGTTCCAAAGTTACTTGAAAGCATTTTTAGAATTTTGATTGTCTTTTCTAAGTTTGTTCTCTGTATAACACTGTTTGGAAATTGCTCATTTCTTCACTTTAACATTATTAGTTCCGTGGGTGAAACCGACATGTACACGACTCTGTTGATAATAAAACTTAACAAATGGTAACATCAATTATCTTTCCGGCAAACGCCTAAGTTTCTACAGGGGTTTTGCGCATAAAAAACAATTCTTTTGAACTAATACTCTGAATTAACAGTTCTGAGCAGATATGGATTTCCCTTCATATATGAAACCCTCGTTTTGTTTCGGGGCCCGTAACGGTGCCCATACAAGATGCCTTGTTGGCCTACACACCCGGCGCCACACTCTGCTTAGTAGTTGACGCTGGGGAGTGGCGACCAGCAAAACTGCGAGTTTCTGTACCGTAACTTACAGTTACGGACAAACAATTACAAAATTAGCCTTTCTCTGCTCTCAACAATTGCACATTTTAGTCAAAATGCGCTTTAAGTTAAATTTTAATTAACAATGAATATTTCTTGATATTTTTCAAGACATTGAGACTTGTTCCTAGACACTCACTCAGTAACACCATTGATTTACGTAAGCCAGTTTGCTCTGAGTCACCCCGGGAAGTTCCCTGAGCTACAAAGTACCGCAAGCTCTAAGTCCCTGCCAATAACATTTTAAATCACGCGGCATCACTGTAAGAGTGAGAAAATTTCAAATCGATATCGAAACAACGTCAGAAAGGCGAAATCTACATCGAAACGATATCGTTTTGACATCAATGATTTCTCTGCATTGCTCTGCACTGCGTCGGTTGGGCTCCACACGATCCTGTCACGAAGACTGAGCCCGTCTTGCATCCAACAACGATGACGATTATTTTGCTCCGGTTTTTTTGTCTTTATCGCCCCCTAACATGAGGGAAGAACAACTCCAGCGTTTGGTTTCATGTCCCATTAGCCGCAAGCAGTTAACAAATTCACATTAGAAACAAAAGCCTTTCCCTTAGACCTAAAACACAACAACAATATTTGCGCAAACGGGTTGTACCAAAGACCCTCTGAGGTGGATGCCAGAAGTTTTATGGACTGGGAATACAATTCAGTAGAATCAGCTCGGAGGAGAGCCGAGTGTCTAAGTTTCTCTAAATAATAGTCAACGTCTTGCATATTTTTTTTTCTTTCAGAAAAATTGTAGCATTTATCTACTTCCACCTCACAAGGTCTTTAGAACACCCTTTTCAAAAGGCACTACAACAACACAGTTCGCCTCTTGCAAGGCAAAATATAATCAATTCCTCAGTGAAGTCGTTTCGTCACGAGTTCATTCGGAAAGACAAAAAAGGCGTCGTGTCGAGAGGCGCCCGGGCCGGAAATGGAGCCCACTGGACTCTTGTTTCCGCCAACCGCCGGAAGGGGTCCTCTGGACTTGAGCGATGTCCGGGCGCGCCTCGCACTGCGTCACGATCTGTGGCTGGAGTTTTGAGCAGGGAGGGCGTGGCTCGAGTTCAGCATGTTCCTGTGCTCCTCGTTCTGCTGCCGAACTGAAACACGAAGAGAAGCAAAAGAATGGCCATTAGGCCATTAGTTGCAAAACCGTACAAGACGGGACTGAACAAATAACCAAACAAAACATATACATTCAAAACAAAGTAGAGTGAGAGTTAACCGGACAGCTCTTCCTAGCAGATTTCATTCGTTTTTCTCCTATCTTCAAACGGCCATGTGAACAGTTTTGGGATGGATTTACTCCCAGCAGCAAGGGGCATTACTCAGGAGTATATCCGGGGTGGGGAAAGTTCGGGCACGAGGGGTATAGGCGGAGCCGCGACTCCCCTCTCACCGCAACCCTTCCTGCTGGGCCACTCAACTGCCCAGGTAATTTGTAAAACGCTCTGAACTGCTCACAATGCCTTGACCGTTTATTTGTTTAGTGAGCCCATACCCCATGGCCCTTGACATATATTTTATCTGCCCCTCTCTGCCTTCTCTCCCTCCTCTCCCTCTCACCACCCTGCCCCAGCCCCATTCTTCTGTTATGGAGTCATCGACAAAGCGTCCGTCGCTTCTGTCTCCATAAACTGTACTGTACTACCCGTTCATCACACCGAACCCGGGTGGCGGCCCGAGCGAACAACACTTCCCTGGTAGCGGTCCCCTTGTATTTCTCTCTCGCACCGCCCCACGCCACGCCACACACACCCTCTTTCAGGCAGTATCTCTCGCATTCCGCTCAGGTTGGCAGCCACCGCCCCCTTCCCCCTCCTGCCCCTGCCGAC
>NW_026267164.1:1618551-1620105 GCF_000697945.3 Frankliniella occidentalis
AGTATTCTAGGAAAGGGGAAAGTTACCTATTCCTTATTGTGTTTCTCGCATTAAATAGCCAAAAATTCAGGGTATATGACTAAAAAAAATCTCGCTCGCTCCGCTCGCGAATTATTTCATTTATTGCATCTACTATTGAGGTCCAGCGCGCCAGTAAACATTAACTTGAGTCGAACTTATTTGATAGATTTTAAACGGTTTGCATTTCAACCACTCCAACCAAATTAAGGCACATTCACTAAATGCAATTAAGCTGACTGTTGCCCCTACGAGGTAGGCAACCCGCACTACACCGGGGGCCCCACGCTGAATTTACACGGTCAGGCACTTGACACCCCAGTCCGCCCCTGGGATGTGCATCTAAATGCATATCTCAAATTGCCAGGGATTATGACCAAGTCTGTGTAGTATAGGGCCCCTCTCCTTACCACAGTTGGGCACCCCTCGGTGATGGGATGTACTAAAAGAAACTGACCCAAAAGCTTTCTTTTCTCTACCAGGGCCCGCCGACAATTAATTCTTGCTCTTCTACACCTGAGTCCTGCTGCAACTATACCCCCTGAAGTCTTCACCGCGATAGACTGGGTGAGATATTTACCCGCGAGGCGTCCCGTCCTGGCGAAGTAGGACAAGGACTGGGAAGATTGTTGGGAAACTGTTGTGGCCCGCCCCCCCCCCCCCCTCCCCCTCCTCGCCCTCCCCACCTCACCGTGATCAGTTCCCTCCCCTCACTCTCAGATGAACAGTTTTATGGGCTGGACGCCCGTGTCACCCCTCATCCCTCCGCGCGATTCATATTCTTCTCTTCTCCCGCCGCGCCGCCTCGGGCAACTTTTTGGGGAGGAGGCTTGCGCACGGATTGGTTCCCACGACGGTCGTTGTAGGTCGTTACCGCGGACTTACGGGAATGTGCCCGGGCCCGGGGCCCCCCGCATGGCACAAACTTTTATCAACGTCCTGCTATCCGCCTGCCAGCCTTGCCTGCCTGCTTCCTCCATGACCGCCCTCAGACTTTTACAAGTGAACCTTCGCAGCAGGGACCGTCTCTTTATTAGGTGCTATCACTTTTATCAACTTCTTAAGAAGACTATTGAGTACACTAACTGAAGTTCATGACGAACGTTATCCTCTGCGTGGCCCTGCTCTCTTTTTTTCACTCAAAACTCCCCAGAAAAATTCAAGGAAAAATCAAATTTTAAAAAGCATTAAAAAACAACTGTGTATTATCTGCTAAAAATCAATTCACTTTTTTGTGAAAAAGAAAATCAGAAGAGATCGGTGTACGCTTCAACTTATAGTGGAATACCCCTCTGATCCTTACCCATCTCGTCGATGAGGGGCGCCATGCGCAGCGTGATGCCCACGAGCAGCATGCTGAGGATGAGCAGAAAGCCGGCCGTGACCGCGATGGTCCAGCGCGCGCGCTTGGGCAGCTCGTCCGGGTCCAGCGGCCGGGGCCGCACGTCCTCGGCCAGCGGGCCCCGGATGGGTGGGCGCTTGCCCCCCTTGACGCCGCCGCCCCCGTGCTGCTTGGCGCCCTTGGCCCCACCCCGC
>NW_026267164.1:1620155-1623076 GCF_000697945.3 Frankliniella occidentalis
CCCCCCCCAAACCAGCCCAGCCCGTGTAACTCTCCCCCCTCGAAGAAGCGACAAGGGCCGAGTACTCAGGTTCCCTTACTTGGAGTGGCCCATCCTCCTCAATCGAGGAGTACCCCCCTCCGCGCGACCCTCGGCGGGCAAGCAAAGCAAGTGCCGCCACCAGCCCGCGACGTCTCGGAATTGGTGGGTCGGTGGGCATCAGAGTCAGAGGAGAGTACCGACGCATGCGGGGGAGAAAAAAAGAGGAAATTGTCACGGAATCGTTTTGAACGAGCGCTGAAACAGCGGCAGTGCAAACTTTATTAGCAGTGGAGTCATGGAGTCAAGTACAGTGGCCACTCGCATAGCCGCGCCTCTCATTGCTGCGCTAAGCTCTACTAGCCTGACCCAACTGCTCACCGCCATACACCGCTAGCGTGGATTCTGTTTGTTCTCTGATTACTGTTCAACAGCTTTGAAGCTAAAAAACACATACAGCACTGTGGCTTCCTCCCTCGGCCAGCCATTTAGCGGAGATGGGGGTCCCTCGCATAGCCGCGCAGGCCTACAGAGGAGAACCGTGCGGCGCGGCTATGCGAGTGGCCACTGTATTACAAATCTCCATATCACTTTCGTTTTCGTCATCGGCCATGACGGGGGCAATACGGACTAACACGCATCATGGTCCTTGGCTTATCACTTCACACGCTACTACACAGGGATCGTCCAGAAAGTACTTCCGTTTTTCTCGGATCCATTCTGCAAGTCACGGGAGTCTAGCGCCTGCGAGACTCGGGGTAGGCCATCCCGCAGTACACACGCGCACTGCATGCAATATGTTGCCTACCTACCAGGCGCCATGAGAGCTCGCAGGCATCAGGCAGCGTAGTTTTTCATCTTCATCTATATCTTTTTATATTGCAAGTTACAAACTTGCATTCTACGATCGGGCAAAATTTTATTTTTGTCCATGGAAAAGATGCAATCTCGCCATGTTGAACATGCGCGTTTGAATTTAGGCAGGATGTGCCAGGGGCGGACTGGCCCGCCCGTGTAGACCGCGAACCCCCCCCAGACCCCTCCCTCTCCTCTTCAGCTGACATGCGGCATCGCATGTTGAATGTTACTGGTCCAAAATCTCCCCCACGCCCCCCTGGCTCGCTCCTCGCAACCGCCGCCTGGCCGCAGGGGCGTGTAAAGTTAAGTACGCGTGAGCGTTCACATGAAGTGAGCGCTCACGTGAGAGATGTGCGGCACCTTAATCTAAGCGAAATTTCCCAATATTTTTGAAGAATTACAATCCTTGTACTCTGCTCTTTCCAAAAATGTATGGGTTTGTCAATTTTCAGGTCATTTGGCTTAGTATAGGGCCCCTCTCCTTTCGCACTCCGACGCACATCTCATACGTAAGCGCTTCGGCGTGCTTAACTTAAAACACTAGAACTACCGGGATTTTCGTATACCTAGATCTACCGGAGTGGTCATTTTGACCCCTAGGTACTATTTCGCCGTTTTAGCTGTGAAAAGACTGCGGTTTTGGGTACACAACTTCTTATTTTCGTTTTTTATAACACTTCAAGCAATTTTTGCACCCACGGGGGTCACTGTGAAGGGGTAGGTAGGCAACCTGCAAAGCACAAAATGTAATTTTTCAGGAGTTTTACAGATTTTTTCGTAATTTTTCGTTTTGTTTTGGGAAAATTTCATAGGTTTACCATCAAATACAATAATTCTCTACATTTTAGCATAGTCTGTGTTTATTTCAGTCTGACCGACAACCGTAAACACCGCCAATACTGGAAGTAATTCTGAAACTTTGGTTCTGCGAATAGAACAGTGCACAAATATCGTGCAATAACAGTCGTAATAGACCATTTATTATCATTTTTAACCTGCGTTCGACCATGTAGCGCGTTTTCAGGCTGACAGTACCGTTGCGAATGCCTCATAAGTATTATGTAAGAAAAACATGTCTTTTTGATGTGCGGGTTGCCTGCCTAGGCTTATAGAGCTTCAAAAATAGTCACACGACCAAGCGGAAGTCAACACTTTCCACAAAGAACAACAATAGCAAGGTTTAAGTTGAAAACCGCTCGTTAAAACCATCAAAGCCCTCGGACTCGGAAACTGACACAGGGGTCAAAATGACCCCTTCGGTAGAGCGAGGTATATGTTATAATATCTCCTAAAGTTTTTGACGCACATGCCTGTTTTTTCGTGTAAAAGCGTATTTTGGTGACCCATGAAAAGTCAAAAAGTGGCGGGTCGGTAGAAAAAAATTTTGATAGTTCATTTGGCAATTCAAAATCGAAAGGGGTCATTTTGACCCCTCCGGTAGTTCTAGTGTTAAAGAAAGCCAAATGACCCGAAAATTGGCAAAACTATACATTTTTGGAAAGACGATTGTACGGAGATTGTAATTCTTCAAAAATATTGGCAATTTCGCTTACTATAAGGCACCGCACATCTCTTACGTGAGCGCTCACTTCACGTGAACGCTCACGCGTACTTAAATTTACACGCCCCAGCGCACAACAGCAGGGGGCAAGGGCCATTCCTGGCAACCTTGCTCGTCCTGGCCATCCAGCCCCCGGCCCGCCCCGGCCATCTCCGCATCGCCTGGGCACGCTGGGCACGCCTGGGCCAAGGCCCGGGCCACACACAGCATGGCTGCCTCTGCTCCACCCGGAATGCGACAACCATTCGACGCCGCCGTTTTACTGGCCGCGTTCAAGGCTAGTAGTCTGGGCAGCGGGCGGGCTGCAGCAGGCGCTCTAAATGCGGTGGACGTGATGGATGACCTCAGGTCTACGCCGACCAGGCTGCGAGCTGCGGCGCCGTTCCGAGGCGGGACTGGGGCCCTGCTCGTCCTTTGCCCACCCTGCAGGACTCTCGCCGAGAATGTCTCGTGTCTCTTGCGACTCCCCCAGTCCGCCCCCCCC
>NW_026267164.1:1623167-1626623 GCF_000697945.3 Frankliniella occidentalis
CGGTCGTGCTCCGGGGGCGGGTCCGGGGGTGGATCCGCGGGCCGCGGGTGGTACAGGAGGTGGAGGTGGTTCCTGGAAACACAAGAGGCACATTGGTTTTAATTTGCAGCTCGCTCCCCAGCAGCAGAATGGAAAGGAAAAGGACTATGAGAAATTCACGAACGAGTTGAGCGTGCTACGCTGCGCTCGCTCATCTCTCCCCAAGCACCACCGCGAGCCGGCTCGCAGCAGCGCGGCAGCAGCGGGGCTGCAAACAAACTCTAGGCCTCGCCTCCGCTAGCGCAGCTCCCTCCCCAGGGTATGCTGATGGCGCTTTCTTTCGGCGCCGATGAATAAGAAATCGAGAAATCAATTTGCCTTGGCTACGATAAGAAGCCTCCGGGCTTCTGGGATGTGTCGGAGGAGAGAATGTGGAGGGAGGGGAGGGGGAGGCAAACGCCTAACTACTGATTCTTCTTCTTCTTCTTCTTCTTCTTCTTCTTCTTCTTCTTCTTCTTCTTCTTCTTCTTCTATTTTTCTAGCCAGCCCTCCCCCTGCCACTAGAGGCGCGAGGCGACCAACCAAGGCAGCAGTTGGCCTCAATTAGTTTTCCTTGCAGGTGCTGAGCAGCCGCGGGGAGCTCCGACTTTCAACGAGGGATTCATCTATTCGGAGGGGTTTGGGGTTGGTGGAGCACAAACAAGCAGAAAGGGGGAGGAGGGGGGAGGCACCCTCCGGGGTTTGGCGCCGCTACGCTGAGGATGGATGCTCTCCTTCATCGATAGGTGCGCATTTCGACGGGTCCTGGCAACGATGTCCAAGCTCGTCAGAAAAAGTTCAACCTTTGTCCGATCTCACCGCAACGCTTCAAAGCTGTTCAATTTTATTTTCTTCTTATCTTCATACATACAGGGTGGCCACTCTGCCCCGTAGTTTTGAAAAGGTAGACTAGCCCGCTCACAGACGGAGCCGGGAGGTGCGGCAGGGGACGGATGAGGCTAGTCTACCTTTTTAAAACTACGGGGCAGAGCGGCCACCCTGTATCGCTAATTCGAAAGTGCTTGGTCGGTGTTGGTTCATCAGGAACCATGGGATACATATACATCCCTTTATATTTGACATAATTTGAAACCCCGGAACGTGGTTTATGCTAAACTTAATGTTTTACGTCGCGAGCCGAAAGGAAATCGAACATTGTTGAATCGTCGCGACGAGATCGAACAACGACGTTGAACTGTCGCGGCAGGAACGGACAACGTTGCTACCCGTCGATTTCCAATAATAAATTCCAAGCTAAAAATTTCTTTGGGTAAACTGTATGGGACAACAAACAACAGGCTGTTGCGGTGCAAGGGCCATAGGCTGCGGTCTACGTTCGGGGTCCGAAGCTGTCCTCCTGAGCACCGCCTCATTCCGGGGGTACGACGGGGAGGGGCTGTGTGTGGCCGGCGGTGCCCGGCCTGGCGTGGCTCACTGGACCGAGGAACCCCTATAGCTGTCTTTTGTACAAGAGAATAGGATCAGAAAGGAGGGCATCCGCTATGGGAAAGGGAGGGGTGGGGGAGACTGGGATTGGTTGGCTGCTGGCTTGGTAGTTCAGAGGGCCGGGCACCATGGCCAGGAACAGTGAGTGTAGCCAGAGTGACGTCAGGGAACTCCCTCACAATGGCTCCTCGTCCCGTTGCGCCGGCCACCTCAGCCTTATCTGCATCTCACAGGCCTGGGGACGCTGGCGCTGGCACGGACCCCGACGGCCGGAACAGGACCCGGGTCGATGATGATGGCTCAACTTTATTCATTTCGAGGACCGTGCGCCCTTGTTCCGGAACGGAGGGACGCGGCCGGCGGGACCGCAGCGACCGATGCGTGTGTGGCGCTCACAGGTCGCAATCCAAGTTCCTTACAAAGAGTGGTCTTCGTACTACGAAGAATCGAAACGTACAAAGGATCTGTAACCACCATATTACAAACGGATTTTACTTGTATTACAAAGAGCCCTATACTTTGTGAACAGACGCGTGCTCTTCGTGTTACAAAGCCGAGCCCTTGGTAATACAAAGGATTTGTTTGTATTACAAAGGTTCCAAATGATTTGTGCGTTAAAAAGAGCACAGTTCTTTGTAAGAAACTGACAGTGCTCTGTCAGTGCCACACAACAAAGAGAAAGGAAAAGGTGTAGCGACCATCGCGGGTCCACTTCAGGAGCAAGCATAAAACATGTTGGAGACAACGATCCGCTAGTAATAAAAACCGTAATTGTTGGGTTGATACACCAATTGTCGTGCTGCCTCAACCACATTAATATGAAATGTTCGTGCAAAGTTTAACCGACGGTTTGTTTTGGACAAATATAAGGGATACAAAATCCAGATAGTGTGTTGTCTCACTAAGTTTCCAAGGAATTGACTGTGTACGGTACGCCTCCTTTCGGTCAGTCAGGTTAGGTGCGCTAGGCTAGGCCCGCAGCGCCCCCCCCTTTCCTTCGCCTCCTGCGCAGCCCCCAGCCGGCTCCCTCTGGTCGGTTCGTTGCATTACCAGCCATAAAATGATAATGAACTCGCTCCACACAGTACGGCTGCAGCATCTCTGTCCCGCTACAGCCTCGGCTACAGCCTCGGCTACAGCCCGGCTACAGCACCGGCCCCGACTGCCTCTGTGTGGGAGTACAAAGGTGTGCGGCGCAAGCCTGAGAAGGGCTGGAAACTGTTTCACGCGCAACCGCAATGAAAATAATTATTAGCAAAGCGATGCGTCGGCGTATTTTTTTAATTTTTTTTTTAAAGAATTAAGATTTATTTAAGTTACTGGGGAGAGTTAGACAAAGTTTAAAGGTGGCCCCATAACGGTCACCCAGCACCCCTGTCGCGACCCTTTCCGCGATCGTCGCGTCAGTCACGTCACGAAGGGTGTAATGCGTGCGACGGGTGACCATTGTGGGGCCACCTTTAGGGAGCGGGTGAGCTTGAACACGCAAGGCATGAAGGTCGGCTGCAGGTGAAGCAGGCGGCAAGGCAAGGCTGGGATGCCTCGCATAGCGAACGAGTTTAGCCGTTTGCGATCCGCGTACCGCACAAAACAATAAGACCCGGGGGACAATAACGCCGCTGCCTGCATGGTGCGCTGGAAATAGGAAATGAGTATGGCGCAGAAACAAATGGCGCAGCACTGGAGCGCGGCGCCGGCCGAGTGGAGTGCCGAGAGCCGAGCCTGCCTACACCAGCGGGCGGCCAGAGCGCGGCGCGTTCCAGACGGATCCCTGGGGCCAGCCTGGGCAAAGCGCAGAGCCCAGCCATGCAGCCTGGCGAGTGTTGGAATTGTTGCTGGAGAAGCGGCCCCGGTTCTGGCCTGGCAGGCAAGAGCCCTAGTCGTGGAATAGTTTGCAGTTCTGGTTACGAAGTGCGCCCTCACCGCGTAGCACAGCGTCAGCCAATTCAGAAAGCGAGAGGGAGGGAGGGCGAGAGGAAGCGAGTGCGAGAG
>NW_026267164.1:1627615-1628700 GCF_000697945.3 Frankliniella occidentalis
GGGCGGCGGGGCGGGCGTTACCTACCCCACGCCACGCGAAGCGACGCCCCATTCGTCTTGCGCGCGAGCCTGGCTTTACGCGCGTCGACGCCATCACCCCAGCGGAGGCCGCCAGGGAGAGTCAGCGAGAGTCAGCCGAGGGAGCTGCCTGATCTGTTAGCGGACAGCGGACACCACCTGGGCGGTAGGCAGACCCGCCGAACACGCGTGCTACGCCGCGGCCTACCCAGCACGGCTGGGGCCGTCCCCGGCGAGCAGGCACTCCGCACCGCAGCAGCGCAGCGCGCCCGGCAGCCGGCAGCTCCTCCCAACGTGTGATGCGGTCAGAGCTTAGAGGCTCGAAGGTTAAAGAGGCATTTAATTAGGACGGTTTTAGATTTGTTTGACCATAGTTTTGACTTTGTGTGCGCGGAGCCATGAAAAATAACTGTGAAAATTTTCATCAGAAATTGACACCACTTGTTGAAAAATTGGGACAGCCTGTTCTTGCTTGTCGAACAATTCCAAGAAGTCGATGTGAGTTGCTTGTAAATTTACAATTTCAAATTGCAATTTCACGATACATCTCATGGAAGATTTTATTTCCCATGTGATGTCGAGGTTTGTTGTTATTTTTATTTACATTTGTTTTCTTTGTCTTCGCATTTTGGAGAAAGGAATAAGGAAACTGGCCTTCGGCATCAGCGTTTTGGAACGCTTCGGAGCGGGCGCCTCTCGATCCGATGGCATCAGCCACGACCGGCTAGCGTCGGCAGCCAGGCGTGACTAGTCCACAGGAGAGGGCAACCCCCTGGGATCTGGGGATCCCTCCAGCCTTGCCCCCGCACCCTCCTCCTCAGTTGGCGGCGGAGGCCGGTCCATGTGTGGGGCGGGCAGGCCTGTCCACTCCCGGAGCTTTCCGCCTCTCGCCCGCAGCTGTCCCGCAGCTGTCCCGCAGCTGTCCGCCGGCGAGCGGGAGGGAGTGGCGATTAGAGCGCTCGGGGACAGGGGAGTGCGGGGAGAGGGTGCGCGCCCTCTCCTCTCTTCCGAGGCCGGAAATTGAAATGGCCACGTCGTCTTTCGCCCGTCCGTCCGTGCCCCCCCCC
>NW_026267164.1:1629520-1631943 GCF_000697945.3 Frankliniella occidentalis
GGGGGGGGGGAGGGAGGGATTGGGGCGCCCACGGGAACAACGGCGCCCCGGAATCCATAGCAAACAATTATCCGACGGACATGAGAAACGATCGTCTGCCGCCGCGTTAGTGCCAAGAGAGCTGCTGCGCCGCTGAGCAGGCGGACCATTGGTTTCGTGGTGTACTCTTCCGTTGTTCTCTCCCTCTCACTCTCGCTCGCTTGCCCTCCCCCCTCTCTCTTTCTCTTCACTCTCCCGTCTCCATCCCAAACCATTCTTGTGGTTAACGCTGCGGACCAATGAATCAGAACGGGCCGACTGAGTGTTTGTGTGGGAGAGAGCGGGAGAGGGGGAGAGAATGGGGAGGAGAGTGAGAGAGTGAGACGGCAGAGTGAGACGGTCCAGGGGGGCCGGGGCTGTGTGCGTAAGGGTGGGTGGCGCTAGTTTAGTTCAGACCAGGCCGGCTCCGGCCGGGACCCCGCGGGCCACACCAGCAGCCCGCAGCGCCCGCAGCCCGCAGTGCGACACGCCAGGGAGCAGCAGGGGGAGGGTGGAGGTGGAAGGAGGAGGACGAGGAGCAAAACAAGGACGACGACGGACGACGATGATCATGTGGAAGAAGAGGACTAGGAGGACGAGAGGAGAAGGACGACGTGCTCAAGACTGAACAGATACGAGGAGGACGTGGAAGAGGACGAAGTGGATGAGGATGAGGGAAAGAGAGGAACCACGTCAAGGAGGGGCTGGGGCTGGTATACTGCGGGGGCGTTTGAAGCGCCCGCGGCCAGATCCGGCGGGCTACCCCTAGGGAGGAGCCGTACCCGAGGGGGAGGCGCGCAACGCAAAGAAGAAAAGAAATGGGACGGAGATAGAAGGGGAGTGAAGACGAGCTGTCTTTGTTTTCAGATGGTACAGGGACCCATTGCCATCTGCTTTATACTCCTTCCTTATTATTCTCACGACATGTCAGCGCGGATCAGCTGAACAAATTGTCAACAGGATTTTGCATTTAATGTTGAACAACAAATGTTGAACAACTGAAACAAAACAGCCTTTCGCTTTCTACGTTTATATTTTTATATGCTACCGCTCCTATTATTACCTCCCACACGGAAAAAAATAAATTAGTTGCTCCAGCTTAACATTAGGTATGCGAGCCAAATGTTAGCTGCCTGGAGGACAGACAAGAAAATTAGGAACAGTAGCTAATAACTCGTTGAGGGAGCTAATCCTGTGACTGTGGCAGATAAAGCATTCCCTGCAGTTGCCCAACTGCATTGTTTGTATGAGCAAATGCAAAAACCATTCGCTCTGACAACTAATGTTGTTGGGCAGCTTCAGGGAACGCTTTATCTGCAACAGTCACAGATTAGCTCCCGCAACGAATTATTAGCTACTGTTCCTAATTTTCTTGTCTGTCCTCCAGGCAGCTAACATTTGGCTCGCATACCTGATGCTAAGCTAGAGCAACTAATTTATATTTTTCCGTGCAGACAAACATTTTCGGAGGGTCTTGTTCCCCGTGGAGAAGAGTCTGGCCCGCACTTTTTGTTTTTCTCATCTTCTCCGCCGAGCTCGTATGATGGGCAGAGTGCTCGAGACAAAAAAACGCAAAGAGGGGAAAGCGAAGAGCACACAGTAAGCACTCAGCTGGCATGGTCAGCACCATGTAATACTCACATTGCAGCAGAACATAAGGTTTTGCCTGTCAATAGCGTTTCCACGTCGGTGGTCGCGTCCGTTTCCGCTCTGCCGGGGAGCGAGACGCGACGGCAGAGGGGGGGGAATGATGTGCAAACACAATCATCCTCAAGACGCGCCAGGGCGACGGGAAACGTTTCGTGTCGGTGTCGCTGTCCTCCTCAGCGAACTGCCTTCGTCAACAACACAAACCCACCACCCAACCCGCGCGGCCACCCCTGGCGCGGGGATGCTGCCTTTGGCTGCGGGCGGCTGGCGCTGACCCCTGACCCCTGCGGGCCGGGTCACGGTGCGGGGGAGTGGGAGGGGCGGAGGGGGTGACGCTGCCGCCACACCGCAGTCCCGTGTGGAAACGAAAGGGATCGATTGCGCTCTGCGAAAGGGGGAAGTAGTGATTGTGCGGGATATGCAAGGGAGTAGGTGGGGCTGGCGGGGCGAGGCACCAGGACCAGGCGGAGGCACCTGTTGCAGAGACAGCACCGGGTCCAGACCGCACCGGGTATTGCCCGTCCCGCCGTCCCATCGCCCCGTCCCCCTGGCACTCACGTCCTGAACACCCCCTCCCCAAATCACACAGGCCGGTGTACTACTACGGATTTTGTGCCGTAACATTTTTAGCAGATGATACCTTAAAAACCTTTTGCAACCTTTTTAGTCATGACTAAACATAAAGAATATACTAGGGGCCCGTGCGTAGTCAATGTGCACGGGGTAGCTGAGCGAAGTGGGTTAAAGTTTGCTAT
>NW_026267164.1:1633963-1637193 GCF_000697945.3 Frankliniella occidentalis
GACTCACGACCAACGACACGCCAGGTCCACAGGAGAGCTCGGTCCACTGTTCCGGAGAGCTTCGCTTCGCTCAGCAATAAGTACCTTTTTGCTTTTACTCTCGATAAGGACGCAGTAAACCAAGCGGAGAACAGAAAACAATTTATTTGGCGCTAGGGGAATCAGTTAGTGTCTGGCTGGCTGGCTGGCTGTCGCTTCAGGCCTCTTTCCCTACCCAACAATACTGCGTCAGGCAGGGCAGGGCAGGGGGCAGGCCCCGTCCCTGTACAATAACAATACTAGGTCACCTTGTCGCCCGCCACTCTGCTCTGCCCCGCCCTTACCTCATCATCGCTGCTAGTACGCCCAATTATAAAATTGCAAGTATTAACAAGCAGCCATAAACAAATGACACCTAAATATAAGAGAAAATTGGAGGCCAGACCTTATTCTTAAATTTGCATCATCTGCTTTCAAGATAGATTCTTGATTTAGATTTTTTGTCGGCAAAAGTAACAGCGTTCCTTGCACAGTATTCCTGTTTGGAGGGAGCTCATCCGTGACTGTCTCTTGTCCACCATGTGGGTGGACGCGGAGTCCAGACGTCGTGGGGGACTTTGAATTATTCCCCAGTCCCAGCGGGCCCCGCCCCAAGTCCGGACGACTACAACGCGAGTCGGGCCGTTCGAGTATGACGCACGGTCGACATTTATTTGTCCAGCCAGCGGACGGCGGGCAGAGCAGGGACCGCGCCGCCGGGGCCTCTACTCGAGGTGGGCACGGCCGCGGCCGGACCGGGGCCGGCAGGAGGCGAGGTGAGCGGGCCGCCGGAAGCGAACCCGTCGCGTCCGGTCCCCAAACTTTGCCCACCCCCCTCCCCCTTCCTCCTCCACTCGGCAACCCTTTGCCCGCACCTTCCCCCGCCGCGAAGGCGCGGAGCGGCGCGAGGGGGGACCCGCCGGCCCGCCGTCGAGGAGCTCACTTTTGGAACGAGCGAGCCCGTCAAAAAGTTTCCCGGCCCGGTGTTCAACTTGTGCCTTACGCCGCCCGACCCCCGGGGGAACTACCGTCGCCTCCGCCCCCGCCACTTCCTGCTGCCGTGGCGTGGCGCGACAAACCCCGACAAACAGTCGCGACGCGACGTTGGCGGTGGCCGTCGCCGCCGCCGCTGCCGCCGCTGCCGCCGCTGCCACCGCTGCTGCTGCTGCTGCTGCTGCTATGGATTGGGCATGCGACTCGGCTGCTGGCTGGGAGACCAGAAAGCGCCCAGAAAGCCACACGAAAGCACGACGCCGCCAGCGCGGTCGGCCGTAAGCCGGTGCAACAAGGCGACAGATCCCCGCAGAGGCGGCCGCCCACCCCCTCCGGAGGGGCCGGTGTCTGCGCGCAGCCAGCGCAGCTGTGCGTCGAATCAGGAGGGATCACGTCTCATCAGGGCGGCCATCGATCAACGGGGCCCGCCGCAGCCGGAGCCGCCCGACAAGAGGGTGGTGAGCGAGCGTCCCCGCGCCGCGCCTGGGGCGATGTCATTTTTCACGCCTTCCAAGTGTATGGCGTGGGCGAGCGGCAGTGTGGAGCGGACAGCCAAGGGGTACTTCACACAAGTCACGCTATTTCTATATTTTTATTTTTGTTCACAGCACCACGACCGTCGCCGAAAATTCAAACGCCGAAATAAAATCAAATAAAGATTACAACAACACAAAATGTTTAGTTGTCTACTCTGGAAACTCGGGTGTGAGCGAGGGGGGCAGTAACTCCGAGAATCATGTGTAGCCTACACCTGCCTGGGAATCATCAGGATGAAAATTAATCAAAATCAACGGAAATCGCTTAAAATAAGCGGGAAACTAGTGGAACTCGTACAAATTAGTCGAAATGAGCGTTTTCTACCACTAGTAAACCTAAGAAATGAACATGAGTGGACGGGAATCACTGGGAATCAAGGATTTCGGGAATCATGTGTACCGTGTGTAACTGAGAATGCGCAACAGTGTTGCGGGATTGCATACCCGCCAGGGCTGCAGGGGCCATGGCGCCTTACGGGCTAACTGGGTAGGCAAACCCGCAACCCGCAACACTGTTGCGCATTCTCAGTTACACCCGGTACACATTAAAAGGGAGTTATTGCCCCCTTGAGTGTGAGACAGTCTCACACCAAATGGTGTGAGGCAAAATACCTCACACCAAACGGTGTGAGAAAAACATACCTCACACCAAATGGTGTGAGACTAGTTTCGTCTCACACCAAATGGTGTTAGACCCTCTGTGCCTCACACCATTTGGTATGAGAAAGTATCACTCCATATGCTGTGAGGAACAACGAGTCTCACACCATTTGGTGTGAGGTATGTTTGCCTCACACCGTTCGGTGTGAGGTATTTTGCCTCACACCATTTGGTGTGAGACTGTCTCACACCTGAGTTTCCAGAGTAAAAGCGGCCAAAAAAATATATGAATTAATGTTCCCTATTACTACAGCCAGTAGCAAGGGCAAGCAGAGCCGGTTTGTAGGTCGCGTCTATTGATGGCGGTGTCGTGGTCGTTGGGGGCGGCGGGGGCGACGGGGGCGGCGCGGGTCGGTCGCGGTGGGTCCAGAGTGTATCGGGCGGGCGGCGGCCGGAGGCGGCGAAAAGTTTGTCGCCCGCTGTCGATAACCTGACCAAGTGTGTTTGATGGCCGCGGGCGAGAAATTAATGACCGTCATCAAGGCGGCTTGCGAGCGCCGCGGGCTCCGCGCTGCTGGCGGACCGAGGCGACCAAAACACACAGCGACAGAGGTTTCTTTTGTCGCCGATCTGTGAGCACACATTACTTGTTTCCTCTCGCCTCTTTAATTCACCCTCCGCGTCTTGCATAAATGACGGCACTTGCAGGACATTAATAATCCTCAGCACGATGTAGTGAGCTCACTATATCGTGATCATCAGACATCGACATCTCGCTCGAGGTTCCCACTCGTGTTTCGATGATAATAACCTGGTGCCGTGTCAGATGCGATTAAACCAAACTTTTCTGTCGAGCACATCGAGACCGATGGTCGCAGTTAGGGCTGTGCGATATCTAGATTGTGATATCGCGATACGATATCGACCAAGTGTCGACATCGACTCGATGCATCGAGTCTCGATAATATCGAGTGATATCGCAATATCGAACCATATCGAGGAACTATATGTCTTAAAATGGCCGATATATCGCGATATATCGTAGTATCGAGCAACCTCGATATTTCGATATCGCGATATATT
>NW_026267164.1:1637438-1642319 GCF_000697945.3 Frankliniella occidentalis
CTCTCTCTCTCTCTCTCTCTCTCTCTCTCTCTCTCTCTCTCTCTCTCTCTCCCCCTCCCCCCTTGGCCAAGCACATCCCGCCTTTCAGCGGGGACGCTCATCATTAAAGAGGGTACATCAAGCATGACGCGGCGACTGAAGGCTTTTACCTCCCCCTCCCCGTCCGCTGCCACAGCCGCCACGACCCCCACCAGCGCCACCTCAACCTCCTCTTCCAGACCACCCTCACGGCGCTCCTACGAGCTCCACAGTGTGACGGGCCGGGAGGGGGGAGGGGGGTGCGCAATGTGTCATGCCGGGGGCCACGCCGCACCGTGCCGCGCCGCGCCGCGAAAGGCACTGCTTAATCTGCGTGGAATGTTGCGCGCCGTAGAGAAAGGGCTGCGGGGGAGGGGGAGACAGAACAGAGAGAGACAGAGCAGAGAGAGAGAGAGGAGAGAGAGAGACGAGAGAGAGGAAATACAGAGAGAGGGAGAGAGGAAATACATAGAGAGGGAGAGAGGGAGAGAGGAAATACATAGAGAGGGAGAGAGGGAGAGAGGGAGATAGGGAGATAGGGAGAGAGGGAGATAGGGAGATAGGGAGAGAGGGAGAGAGGGAGAGAGGGAGAGAGGGAGATAGAGAGCCAAGTGGAGGGAGAGACGAGCAAGCAGCGGGTGTAAGATAGGGTGAGGTATTCGCGTGATTTTCGCAAACGTGAGATGGGGAATAGGAGCACGGAAAAAAGGGTTTACCATAGCGACCAGAATCGCTTGGTTGGGTGCGACTTGGTTGCTTGTGGTGGGCATGTTGGTTCTGACTAGCAGCTGAGTCGCTGGTCCTAGCACAACTCCCTTGGTAGACCATGCCTGATTTCTATAACTAAGTCAGCTTGCACGGAGAAGTTGGTTGCTAAAACCAAACTGAGTCGATCATCACGATCGACTCGCCTCCCAGAATCCAGATTTGCCGAAGTGGCCCGTTCCACCTCCACCCTTCCTAGTCGCCGCTGCGGCGCAGTGGTCTCCGTGCCTGGCAGCTGGATAGTAAGCGGAGGTTTGACTCCGGTCGGCGCCCAACCAGTTTCTCCTTGCACGGTGTCTTCTGACACTGTTCATAGTTAACTCAAAGCAAGGAGATGGACCGTAGATGAGTGAAAGGCTACGGGAAGGGGAGATCACATATATATTTTGTTATTTTTCCAATTTTTGTTCTAATCGATAGCCTGACCAGGCGCGTAGGAAGGTCCAAAAAGCTGGGGGGGCACGTGTTGTGAGTTGCCTACCCACCAGGCGGAGTTTCTTTTTTTTTTTAAATTGTAGTACACACACTTTACACTTTTCCAAACATCTTCTTCCTGTCGGAAGTCTTCGACAAGAAGTCCCTGAGGATGCTGTTCAGATCTCTTTGCTCTGTGAGATGTTTGTGAATGTGTAGCAGAACTATCTGCGACAAACGTGCCTGGTTCATGGTGGAGCGAAGATAATTTTTCAGCCTGCGCAACGCACTGAAGGACCTTTCAGAAGTAGCAGCTGAAGCTGAACAAGAAGATTTTCTGTGCGTGGCGTGGCCTGCGGTCTGAGCGGCGTCCCTACCCCATGGGAACGGCACGTCCCATCCAATTAAACCCATTTCCTTGATCGTGTCTTTCAAAAATTCTGGGGGGGCAAGGCCCCCCCAGCTCAAAACCTGGGGGGGGGCACGGGCCCCCCCGGCCCCCCCGTTTCCTACGCCATTGCCTGACGCGACCATACGCGACCATACGCCCCGGTTGTCACGCTCAAGCATTAATATCGTGTTAGTTCTCACGACTAGATATGGTCACAAGGGGGTCCTAGATGGTCCCGGCGACCGTCTTTCTGATCCTCAGAATCAACTCTCCGCTTGATGCAACTAAGTAATGACTACGAAGCAGTTTGGTTCTTATAATCAGAAAGTCAATCGTGCCCCAAGCTACTAGAAATTCTGGTCGTAGTAATCAACTTCTGATTACAAACAAATTATTTTTTTTCCGTGAGAGCGAGAAAAGAGAGAGATACTCTGTCAACTCAAATGTGTACATAGTACACATTAAAGAAAGTGTACATGGCATGTATGCTTTAATTAATGTGTACATGCCTACGTGCCCCAAGCTACTAGAAATTCTGGTCGTAGTAATCAACTTCTGATTACAAACAAATTATTTTTTTCCGTGAGAGCAAGAAAAGAGAGAGATAGAGAGTATGGAGAGAGAGAGAGAGAGAGAGAGAGAGAGAGAGAGAGAGAGAGAGAGAAAGAGGCAGACAGACAGACAGTAGCGAGAAGGGCGAGAAGCTGCCCTCTGGAAGAAGTTGCGGTGGCGTGCCGTAATAAGCAGGGACACACGGTGCGCACAGCGCTCTGGCGCGCGCCTCTCTCGCTCAGCACACACAGTGGGCGAGCGAGGGCGGCGGCCGCACCTGGGAGAAGAATTCCGTGGCTTTGAGCAGCGCTGTTAGCGCTCCAGGCGCCGGCCGGGTGGCACGCGCGACGGGCCGCCCACCTCCGCACGCAACGCCTGTACGCACGACGTCAGAAGGGAGAGAATCCAACGGCCCTGAGGGTGAAACGGTGCGCGCGGCGTCCCCCAAGCCGGGGACCACAGCACAGCACACCGCAGGCGTGTGGCGCTGCGTGAAGCGGACGTCCGGCGTCGCGTCTTTCCTTTTGGAACGACGGTGTAAAGTCCAAAGGGTATGTGTCCCGCCCCCACGGACGGAGATGGGGTAGCGGGCCTGTCTCTCGCTCTCGCTCTCTCCTTGGTCACTCTCTCTCTCTCTCTCTCTCTCTCTCTCTCTCTCTCTCTCTCTCTCTCTCTCTCTCTCTCTCCTGCACGGGGGAGGACGAGATCCGGTGGGCGAGCAAGGGAACGGTCCTCCTGTCCGGTCGAAGGCATCTCCTGTCCGTCCTGTCGGCGGCGGGTCCTCGCCCGTTTGCTGCCCCGGCGCACCGGCGCGTCCGGAGGGTTGCTCAGCCGTGTGGTCACCCGGGCCGTCGTGCAGCACAGCTGGGGCGGGCGGGGCCACCACACCGCCGGGGGTGGCGGGCCGCGGCGGGGCGTGGCGCGGCGGGGCGGCGAGGTGGTCCGCCCATGAGTCCGCCCGCCTGGCCCAACCAGGAAGCAACAGGATCGATAAGTATCCAGGAGCTCTACGCCTGCCGCCTGTGCCCCCGCAACCCTGTGCTCTTCGTGTGAGAGAGAAAGGGGGGGGGGTCGAGAGTGAGATCCGTGTCTCCGCGGCGCCTCAACTCATTAGCGCGGCATTACGTGTTGTCGACGCGGGGCGCCGCTCTGGAGCAGCTCCCAGACGGGGGAGGGGATCCAAGGGATCTGCAGTACGCTAAACTGTTTCAGCCGGCGACTTTGTGAGTCTCACTCTACCTTTATCTCTCTCAGCAGTGGGAAATTAGCTGCAATACATCTAATCAAAACTCGACAGATTGATACCCTACTTAAAAATAACTTCTACTATAAACGGCGAACAGCGTACAAAACATAAAGTGAACAATGTTTTCATCATCCATATAGAAATGGAGAATGGAGCGTAGTGCGCGAGAAAACGATTCAAGCTAGCGTGAAAAATAAAACTACAGCAGAAAATAAATTAAAAAATTAAAGAAGTTTTTTGTAGTATGTGGTAGTTGACGGCCCTGCCTGGGGCTGTCAGAGGTAATGTAGATTGGGGCCGGATGGGGAGGGGGGGGGGGGGGTTGGCATCTATATTGTACGCTCTGGCTCACCACTTCATGCGCGCGTATGGACCTGGACGGGACGCTGTGTACTCTCGCTCCCATTCTCTGGTTACCTGCCGTTCACCAGTACACCGCCTTCTCACCCTTTCTCGGATAAAACCAGAATATGCCCCTCTACCCCAGCTAGCCCTATGGTGCTGTTGTACGGCAGTGATCTGTCCATCACTCTCCACCTCTGTCTCTCCATCTGCCCTCTCAGCAGCACCACCCTGCTGCTTGCCCTGCGGTATACCCATTCTATGGTTCTGATCTCTCCTCTCCATCACCCACAACTTGTGACTCTCCCTCTCCCCTGCCAGCACCACCGTGCTAGCCCTGCGGTATACCCCTTCTATAGTTCTGATGTCTCCATCACCCTCCACTTCGGTCTCTCCCCCTCCCGACACCCCCTCCCCGCCCCGACGCGCGACCTGCTCTCTGTCGCCCTCATTATACGGCGCTGGCTGCGGGCGACAAGGACAGGAATGGCCACTTGCAGGTGCTGTTTATGAGCCATTGCGCACAGCAGCAGCAGCAGCAGCAGCAGCAGCAGCAGCAGCAGCAGCAGCAGCAGCAGGGTGGGGGTCGCTGCGGCGTGAGGCCGTCGAACTCACCCCCCTCGGTCCTGGCCCGGCGCGGCCCCCGACCCGGCTGCACTCCGGTCAGGACCGCAGCGCAGGCCCGGCCCCGCCACCACCCCTGCCCGGGGCGCGGGCCCGGCTGCACTCCGGGCGGGGCCCGGGCGGGGCCGCCACCCCCAATGACTAAACGATTGGCTGAGCGCCCGGTGAGCCCGATTCAGCGCAGCCTCGAGCGCAGCGCTCGGGAGGGACTGAGAACTGGAGCAGACGACACGACGCAGAGCGCGCGGGGAGTGCGCGGGTCGCACCAACCTTTACACCCTTCCGGCAAATCTCTGCCCCGCTGTTTAGAAAGTTCGTTTTCCTGGTTGCGCAGGCAACAGAACAAACCAGAAAAAAACAGACAGAGAGAGAGGGGGGAGGGGGGAAAACAACAAACAAACAAACAAGAAAACGGGCGACCGGGAGCCATATCTCCGGGCGGAGAGGGCCTTTGCGCATGCTGTGCCTGACATAAACAAGGCCCTGCTGTGCCTCGGCCGAGTTATGGGTCGTGGCACGGCGGGGTGGG
>NW_026267164.1:1642919-1646377 GCF_000697945.3 Frankliniella occidentalis
GGTCGAGGGGCAGTGGGGGCAAGGCGTGCTGGTGGTCCGAGTCTGAGTCAGCGTCGGGGTGCGGAGGGGACAGGGTGGTGTCCGAGGGCAGGCCGGGCGCGTCTGACGTGGTGCACATGCCCGTGACCGTCACGTCCAGCGGCGGCGGCAGCGTGCACGCCACCAAGTCCGACGAGCAGGCGGACGTCGGCCCCCCCGGCGGACTGAGCGGCCCGCGCCCGCCTAACGGACAGGGCTCCAGGGGGGAACAGGCGCCCACCAGGCCGTCGGTGGGCGACAGCGCGGAGCCGTGGAGGGTGATGGGCGGCTGCTGCTGGTGGTGATGGTGGTGGTGGTGGTGCAGTGGGTGGTGGTGGTGGTGGTGGTGATGGTGGTGGCCGTGGTGGTGGTGCACTACGGGCGTGACGCGCGCCTGCGCCTGTGGCTCCTTGCGGTGCAGGCGCAGCAGCCGCCACGCCCTAGAGGTCCTCCGGTTGACGCGCTCGCACTCGGCCTTGATGGCGCAGGCCTTGGTCTCCACCAGCGCGGCCAGGAGGTCGCCCAGCGGCGCTCCCAGCATGTCCGTGCCGATCCCCAGGTCTCCCGTGGACACGGCCTTGTCCGCGCGGCTCGGCGAGGACTGCGAGGACGACTGCTGCAACTGGTGCTGGTGCTCGGACTCCGGGTCGCCGGCCTCCACGTCCTCGCCGCGGCCCGTCCTCGTCACCGACGGCGTCGCCTCCATGCTGTCCGCTGTCCGTCAGCACGGCCCGGCGCGCGCCCTGCCGCACACGGGCCAGCTTGCCGGCGTGCCCGCGCCCCCCGAGGACTCGGCGCCGCCCCCGGCTGGCTCCGCCCCGCCCCCGGCGCCCCCGGAGCCTCCTGCGCCCCCGGCGGGCCGCGCCGACGAACCCGCCCCCCACGCACCCCAGCTGGCCTGCAGCGGCCACGAGCGGGCCATGCTTCCTGCAACAGAAGGAGAAAAGGGGTAAGTAAAGTAGGTGATCAAAATGTCGCAAATGTCGCGCGTCAAGCGTCGAACGCCGCGGAGGTAGGCAACCTCTCCGGCGCGATGCTGCTCTGTCGGGCGGGCTGCCTACCCTCGGGTCCGCGGGCGCTCCGCACCACGACCACCGGGCAGCGCACTCACTCAGCCTGATGAGGGGGCGGCGCGTTGAGTGGTTGGAAATGATTGACAGGGGGGGGGGCGCAGCGTAAATATGACATCTGGTACCCAATCAATCTGCACGTCAGCAGCAGCGGCCGGGAGAGGGGGGGGGCAACAAACTCTCTTCTGCAGCGGCAGTGCGCAGTGACTATAGTAGCGCCGTAATGTAGCGCCGGGCCCCAGTAGGGCGTGGCGGGGCGTGGCGGCCCATTGTAGGTCGACATGGCGGCGACATGCCGTCGACTTGACTAAGCCCGTCCCTCGTCCCTCCCTCTCTTCCTCCCTCGGGCGTGCAACAGGCCAGCAAGCAGCCTTGCGCCACCCGCCGCCCCGCCCCGGCACTCTCAGTGCGTCGCTGCTGTGTCCGGCAGGATGTCCAGCAGGTCCACTCACGTGAGAGATTCTGAAGTAGGGGAAGAGGGGTGAGCGGGAGAGGTGGGTGGGCTGTACCTCTCTCCATTAGCGACCGCAGTCCCCTCTCCCGGCCCGGCCCGGCCCGGCCCGACCCAACCCGACCCGACCCGACTGACTCGACTAGTTCTGGACCTTCCAGCCGAGGAACACGACTCCTCTCCGACTCGTTGGACTCAAAGCCGTGCCGGACGCCCGCAGACATGGCGGGAACATCCTTGGAAACTAAATGTGGTTGTCCCATGTTATTCGGGCACGTACGACAAAGTTGTCCGTCTGGGAGGGAGCAGGCACGTTAAAAATGACAGTTATTGCAATCCTCTAAAAATAGTCAACGACATCATAGGACCAGGACCAAGTAAGTGGGACAGGGAGAGGGGGAGTGTTGCTTTAAATGACAACCAGAGCACACAAAACAAACAGCGCACACGACCACGACCAGCAGCAGCAGCCAACAGCGGCGGCATCCAACTGAAACGGGCACAAACACGGCGTGACGGCCTCGTCAGAGTGCTCCCGCCGTATGCTTCGGGGAGGGTGGCTCGGGGAATATACAACAAAAGAAATCTGAGCCCCGAAAAGAAACAATGTTAAACAACAGCGCCGCGCCGTGAGGTGAGCAGGCAAAAGCAACAAGGCAGATTACCGGCCGGAAACGAGTCGGGCAGCAGCACAGCGCTCTGCGATTCAGTTCCCCCTTCCCCTCTCCCTTTTCTCCTCTCTTTCCTCTTTCTTCTTCCCCCCATCTCGACCGTGCTGCATCCCCACCCCCGCGGGCTGGCCATGCACTCAGCCCCTCCCCCACCCCTCGCCTCCCCGCCCGGCCCGCCCCGCCCTGTGTTCCGTGTAGCTTATTTGTTCTCCGCTTCCGGCCGGCATCGGATCAGTACGCGCGTGCTCCGCCTAACAAAGAAGAGTGCCGCTGCTGCGAGAGGGAGAGAGACGGAGAATAAAAAGTTATTGTTTGTAGAGACAGTTTTGCATGTAGATGAGCACAGCAGCAGCAATAGCAGCGGCAGCAAAATCCGGGATTCCAAAAGAATGACTATAGTCATCTTGTAAGATGCATTGTTCGCCGCGTTTCAGAAGGATTAAGGTGGGGAAATTATTGAACATTAGTAGTAACCTGGAGTTCACGCACCTGTGCGTGCGCGGCCCTCCTGCACTGTAGCCAGGCGGTGCCCCGCCTCGCCCCGCCTCGCCCCACCAGTCCCACCCAGAGCCCGAGAGCCGCCTGCAGATGACAGTTTTATTGCTCATAAACCTGCCGCACGGGTGGCAAACGGGATTTGTTGCGCAAAGCCGGGCCGGGCCGGGCGGGCAGAGCTAAATGTGTAATCATGTTTACAGTCAATTGTCGCGCATTAATTCCCCGGCGCACAATAAGTTTTACACCAAATATAAACTTTCCTCTTTCCTACCCCATTGTTGAAACAGAGCACCTCGTCGGAGTTTAATCGAGCTTATAACGAGAGCCAGGCGGGTGCTGCGGGGGTTTAAAACACAGATAAGGATTAAGTGGCCGCCTCCTCTGCCTCTGCTGGTAACAATAAAGTCAAAGTCGTCTCCGCGCAGTCGGGCCGGCCGCGCGAGGCACTTCAACCGCAACCCTCCCCTCTCCTCTACCCTCCCCTCCTCCCCGCGCTGCTTGGCCCGCCGCCTGCCCGAGCGCAAAACTATAGAGAAGAATGGGCTTGTTGATTGTCAAGACGGAGGCGAGAGTTAAGCGGGGAAGCCAGTTGTAGGCGGCCCATTACAGGGCACACTGTCACTCGGCCAAACAGCGCGGTGGGGAGGCGGGGAAAGGGGCAGACGGTTCGTTTGCTTTGTTTATTGTTCAGCTCAGTCGTATCGGACGGAGGAGAGGCGCGTGCGAGCAAGGTGATTGGAGGGAGGGAGG
>NW_026267164.1:1652371-1652856 GCF_000697945.3 Frankliniella occidentalis
TGTAACTAGAATCCCCCCAATAAATCCTTGTTAAAAACTCAAAAAAACTCTCTCTTTCTCTTTCTCTGTCTCTGTCTCTGTCTCTGTCTCTCTCTGTCTCTCTCTGTCTCTCTCTCTCTCTGCTCGAGCAACAGGGGGGGGAAACCTGGCAGCAGAGGAGCAGAAGGTGACCACGAGATGGCACTGCTGGGGGAGCCGGGGGAGGAGGAAGGGGAAGGGGAAAACAGCGAGACAGCGTTTCTCAGAAAAAATAATTGCGGCCTTGGGGACGACACGACACGCTTCACCCCGCCGCCTGCTGCCGCTCCCCACCCCGACAGACATCGGCAGCAGCAGGAGCAGGCAGCAGCGGAAGCGGAGGCCGAGGTGAAGGGGGCCACAGAGACGGTTAGGAATCAATACATTATGTAGCAATAGGATGGACGAGATTCGCAGCTCGCGACCTCATGCTAATACAACGAGTCCCAAACCACTACGCTTCCGCC
>NW_026267164.1:1652906-1654939 GCF_000697945.3 Frankliniella occidentalis
CGCCCCCTTCTCTCTCTCTCTCTCTCTCTCTCTCTCTCTGAAGGCGTACCACCCCACCACACGGATCGGCGTCTGCGGCGCGCCGGGAATAGTCCTGCATCATAATAACACCGTAAAGAAACGCTGCCCGAGCTGCCCGAGCCCGCCCAACCGAGCCCCTCCACCACGGCGGCGAAAACAACTCGACCAACAACTTCACTTTCCCCTGGCTCTGTATTCAAGCTGCAGAGCTGTGGCAGTCGCACAAGCAGTAGTCGCCCCCCCCCCCCCAAATCCCTGCTGTTCACTGTCACTGTCCACATTTAGAATTCTTGATCATCCGTAAATTTGAAAATAAAAAATTTAAACAACACAACAGAAAAGTCACTTTTAAAACTTTCTGATCGGGTTGGGATGGGAGAGTGGCTGAGTGTGCCAGGGTTGACATTATTTCCATGGGAGTGACCCCGCAGCCAGCTGGCAGCAGACAAACGCGCCGCGCGCCGCGTTTTATTCGCGTTGTACCTCCCTTGCCCCCCCCCCCTCCCAGCCCCATCTCGACGTGTGTCACGCAGGAGTTTCATTTCGACGGGTCGGCGGAGGCGCCACCTCGACGACTGTCATGGAGAAGTGGCGGGGCAGGGCGGGAAGGAGGGCAAACGGAGTGACATGGACCCTCCGCTGGCAGCACCCCTCTCCCAGCAAACGGCTCGCTCGCTCACTCACTCACTCCGTCGTGTTATTTTATACGATATAGTTTAATAGAGAAAGAAAGTTGACATGAAACTTTGCACGGACGACGGACTGGTGATAAGAAGGGATGCATACTGTTTGCCGTCGTAGTTTGTGCCTCACTATCTCTGAGCGGGGCGGGGGCGGGTGCTTTGGAGCGGCGTCGACCCTCCTCCATTCTCTAACATCGACCCTGCTGTAGTATAAGTGGAGATTGGCGTGAGGAGGGCTCCGGCCGGCGGGCCATGGGCCATGGGGGGCAGGGGTGGGCAAGGGTGGGCAGGGGTGGGCAGGGCAGGGCCGGGCAAGCGGCCGGCGGACCCACGGCGGACGGGCAGACGTCCAGATCCCATCTCCACAAATTGAAACAGGGACCGCCGTAATGCTATCGTAATCAAACAGGCGGCCAGCAGGCTGTCCGGCCGGGTCCGGCCGGGTCCAGCCCAGCCTCCGGAGGGTCGTGAGGTGGGGCAGGTCAGCTCAGCGCGCCGACATTAGACTGGAGACTCGGGAGGGAGAGGCACGCGGGGACCGAGACAGAGCAGAAGGAAGGGAAGCGCGAGCGCGCGAAAGGAGGGCAGCAGCTGGGCTGCCAATTTAAAAGAAGCAATCTTTGGACGCCCGCGCGCGCGCCCTGCGGCCCCTCGTGCTCGCCCCTCCACGCCCCGCCCCGCCCTCGCTCGTTGCCACAGTCCGCGGAGAGGTAATTTGAGCCGCAGACCGCTGGTAGGGCTCGAGCCCCGCTCCAGCCCCACAGAGCTCGCCCCACCCGGTCGAGCTCCTACGCCGACTTTCCAATAAAATCCGCTGCTCGTGGTACGGAAGTCCGATAGCACCGTTGGAGCAGCAGACCAAACTAACCAGCCGGACTAGAGTAAAACTGAATTCCCCGTGAGGAGCGGACGGTAAAGATTTGTCAATAATGAAACACCAACATTTTTAAAAAAAGGCAAATTTATGCAGCGCATAAATGAACGAGAGAAAGCGTGCCACCGTAACTGCGTGGGTATCAAAGCTTACACATGTGTGGGCGGAGCGGGCTAGGCGGGGCGAGGTGGGGAGAGGTGGGGTGCGGCAGGACCGGAGCGGAGGGGAGTGTCATAATTGCATTAAACGGCCATCTTAATGGTCCGAGACCAGCCCGGCGGAGCCCGGCGCGGCGGGATGTTTGCGCCGGGATGTTTACTCCCAACTAATGGCCCTGCCCGCCCCGCACGCGAGCCCACCCCGCTACCCTACCCACTCTCGCAAACCTCCTTCCTCACCCTCAGTTCCTTAACTCTGCCCCATTCTTCGTTCGCTCTCTCTGCCCCCACCCCTTC
>NW_026267164.1:1654989-1660476 GCF_000697945.3 Frankliniella occidentalis
AGGGCAGGGGTAGGGTAGGGGTAGGGTAGGGGGCTATAGAGCAAGCGCACTGCACACATTAGGGCGCGAGCGTCTCCCCCATTTAGCCAACTGATTGCATGAATGTTGGATGGGTCTGATGCCCCCCCTCTCCCCTACTCCTCTCTCTTTCTCGGTCTGTCCCTCCCTCTGTCTCTGCCTCTGCTTCGCGGGGGAGGCTGCTCCCGTGAGACAGAGGGGGTGGCTGGCGAGGAGCCAATAGGAGCCAATCACTCCGCACGACACCCAGGCTATCAATATTGATCGCAGAGGCGGTCTGGAGCGCGCATCTCAGACCAGCGGCGTACCACACCTCATGGCCCGAGTGTGAATGGGACTGCACGCACTGTATAATACTGTTGGAACACAATGTTTTGTTCTATTGTAAATTGTAGAACGAAAGAAAGACACTATTTTTAAATTCGTTTGTAATTTATGTAGAACGAAAATATTTACAATAATGCTGGTAGGAATTTTTACACGGTTACGCTTTCTCTCGCATTCAAAAACTTGCAAGGTATTTTTAAAATTATGGAAAAAATTACGAAATTAATTTTGTAAGTTCATGCGAATACATTAGGCACCGGGTGTAACTGTGAATACGCAGCAGTGTTGCGTGGTTGCATACTCAATATGGCCAAAGGGGTCATGGCCCCTTACGCGGGTGTGAAAAGTAGGCAAACCCGAAACAATGCTGTGTATTCACAGTTACACCCGGTACAATCGAGGACTCTCTGCATGACGGGACGTGGAACCACCATCACATCTTAAGACAGCGCATGGTGTACATTTAATGTTTGCCTCAACCATGACTGCTTAATGGCCTCCGACTTACATGCCACCGGGCTGCTGCCTTAATCCCACGATATTGCTGCGGGGGGAGGGAGTACAATATTATGAATATTTCCCGCGAGAACAGTGCCACGACTGCACCGCCTCCCACACACTGAGAAGGCGCCACCGTTCAGCAGGCGAGGCCAAGCAGGTGGTGTTGTTCGTTTTGTCCCGTTAAGAGAATGCCCACACGACTCGCTCATAAAGTATTCCATTGCCAAATGAAATATTAAACGAGAGGCCTTGCCCCCCTCCTCCATGTCCTGCTCTGCTTCCTGCCATCTTCCCCTGCTTCCCCTGCTTCCCCTGCCTCCTCCGCTCCCTTCCTCGCGTCTTATTTCTTCCCACGACTTTCCACGTCTTTTTATCCTTCCAAACCTTCTCTTTCACCTCCTGCTTTTCTTCATACGTTTTCCATGGCGCCATCCTTTCCACTTTCCCCCTTTTTTCCTCCCAGACGCGATAGAGGCGTGCAAGTCAGCTCCCGCCTCTTGTAGCGTCGCCTCTGCGGAGCTGCTCCGCACGCTGATGATGACGACCGCACAGTGCGCCCCCCCCCCATCCCTCCTCCAGCGGCCCAACCCTCTCCACGACGTTGATAGCTGCCACTTGACTACAAACGTGCGACACGCCGGGTGTCGTAGTGTATCATGCTTTGGCGTGGCGTGTGGAGGAGGTGGAGGAAGGGGGAGGTTAAGGAGGGGAGGGGGAGGAGATTCTCCAGCACCTCGGCGCCGGGCAGCACACTGCGCCCGCCGGCGGGTTATGAAGGCCGTTGCTCCAGCCACCCGAGGGCACTCGACTCGACGACCCGATTCGCTTCGGGTGTAAAGCCGAAGGGGCGTGTTGGGAGCCCCGTCGGGTGCTCTGTGACTTATATGTATATACCTCACTCTGCCAGACCGGAGGGGGTCTCCTATTCAAAGGCGGGGAGAGAAGGCAGTCGGTATGGGTAGGCGAGGGAGAAAGGGGCGATCAAGGTACCACCCTCCCTTCACTTCTGCTTCTTTTGTTGCTTTTGCAAAAATGGGGACAGAAACTCACACGCACCGTTATATGAACCCTTCGCATGCTTTGTCGACAAAACAATAGCAATTACTACTTTGCAATTGCAGGGCATTCTTTACAGCAAAAAATGCTTTGTAGTTTACAAAGCATCCGTATCCTTGTCAATTTGCAAACCATTATTGAAAATAATTTCTCTGAAAGAATTACATCGTACGCAAGAAAAATGCAAGAAGGGTGGCCTAACACTAGAACCGCTGACATTTCGTATACCTAGAACCGCGGCAGGGGTCAACATGACCCATGCCGCGTTTTGCCCGTAAGTGTGAAATTTTCGGAGTAATTATCACTGTAAATGGTCTTAGAAACAAATCTGTCTACGTTTTAAATGCTTTTTGCGATAATTTTTCTTTATGTTCTGAAATGTTAATTAAGTGAATAAAACAGCATTTTCAACGCGAAACGCGGCAGGGGTCAAAATGACCCCTGCCGCAGTTCTACATATATTTGTTTCATAACTTCCACAAAAAAAGCCGTACAGCTTCAGGATTTCGTGTCGATATATTTGTCATCATTTAACACGATGTCAAAATGACCCCTGCCGCGAATCTAGTGTTAAAAAAAAGGTGTCTGGGTTGGCCGTTCTCAAACATAAATTTGCAGCGCCCGGGCGCCCGCGCTGGAGGGGGTAGGCGACCCGGCGCACACGCGGCTGATCTGGCTGCCTGCCTCCACGGCGCTCTACCCATGCGGCGCTCGCTCCGGGGGCGTGCCAGGCCAGGCATCCCTGCCTCTAAACCGTAACAAAGAAAAAAACTTCAATTAAATTTATTTTTTGGGAGAAGAATGATGTTATTACATTTCGTGTGTAACATGTAGGTATAGGCGTTGGTCGCCGCTGCGCAGAGCTGGCAGTTTCCGAGCCGCAATCTAGTGAAGAAGCAGAAAGGTATGGAGGGTGGGTGGTGAGGTCGTGCCTGGGTCGGGGATTGGGTCGGGGAGGTCGCAGCCCCCGCCACGCAGCGTGGCGAGGCGAGTGCGGGCGGGGGACCTCCGAGAGACCAAGAGGGCGCCGAAGGACACCCTAATCATTCTTTTGATTTGATTTTAATTAGAGGCGGCTTTCATCCCCGCCACCCTGCAAGGCCGAATGCATGAGAAAAGAGGAGGAGGGGGGGGGGGCTGACAGGGTGGGTCGATAGGGATCCCCTGGGGGAGCGGGCGGAGCGAGATAGAGCAGAGAGAACAAGGGGGCGGAAGGGGAGAGAAAAAGAGAGAGGGGGAGAGTGGGGAGTGAGTGAGAGAGTGCCATGAGGAGGGAGGCGGGGACAGAGCCGGGGAACCCTTCTGCTGGACCACGGCACGGACGCCTCACGCCAAGGCGACACGTCCTGCCGCTCCCGCCACCGCAGCAAGGCGCTGTTTGTTTGGCACGGCACGTTGTAAAGGGCGGTATACGAGGCCTGACCAAGCGTCCCGCTCTCAGCAGAATGAAAAGGGACGGGGCAACGTGATCTTTCTTGCTGGACAATAAACAGAGCAGAACGATTGACAGCCGCCGAATCAAAAAGTTCAGAAAAATATTTCCGCAAACGTCCTTCTATTATTCAATGTTTCAAAAGGCATGCCGAAAAAACGAACAGTCATTAAATAGGAACAGGATTATTTCAGAGGTTTCATCAGTGAAATGTAATCGACTACAGGATTACGGAGCATAATACGATGATGCTGGCTATGTACCATTATTGGGCAAGTCGTGGGGCTGGGTGCCCCCCCCCCCCCCCTATCCTCCTCCACACCCCTCTTCCCTCGCTCTCTCTCCATCCATTCGCCTCCCGCTCGAATGCCGGCGGTAATGAGTAGCACCGTATTTAATTCACAAACTCGAATATGAATATGAATGTCGCACCTTCCGCGCCGAAAGCGCGCCCTGCTCGCCCACACTCATGTGCCGGCGAGATAAGGGCGAGAGCAGCGCTAACACGACATAACATAAACTTTGGGAATGAAAACTAGCTTACAATTTTTGTCTACTGTTTTATCATTTTTCCACTTTTAGGTATGCGGCAACTAACTCTCACCCGCGGGACTTTTTTTAAAAATCATTTTCCCCCACCCAGCGTTGTTGCTGACCTGGTCTCTCTGCGCGCGTTTTTCGAGGAGAGGGGAGCACTGTCAAAACTGTCGTACCGGGTACAGGAAATTTTTCATGGAAGAAGTCGTACAATTACAATTTAAAATTGTAAATGTATAAACTAAAAATTGGTTGGAGTCTAATGACGCCAATATATCGGCGTCTTCTGATGAACGCCAAATTTTTGTGTCTTTTGACGCCAGGTATTGTGGAAGACGCCAAATTTTGGCCACAATAATTTGGCGTCATCTACCATTAGACGCCAAATCTTGGCGTCATAAGACGCCAAATCTTTGCGTCATAAGACGCCAACGAAGTTACAGTGTACAAGCACTCCGTATCGACTTAAAATCGAAGGACGAGCATGAGTGGGAGCTTGGTGGTAGGTTGTACATGTGAGCAGAGCGGAGAGGATGGGGGTGACCACCCGGGCCACACAGCGAATGTCATCTCGACAGGGGTTTTACCGGGTCTCACTCCCAGTTAATCAAAACGGCAACAACTCGCGTGCCCCAGCGAGTACACCAGAGGCACTTTTGTTTTACCGCTCTGTTTGGGGCGATATGGCCCGGCAGCCCGCTGCCTGGCTGCCTGCCCGGGCCCTTTACAGACACATGACACATGCCTCCGGAAAATCGAATGTGGGCACGAGCCAAGCCGAGCCGAGCCGAGAGGCACGGACGGTAACGGCATTATTTTCACGCCAAAATGCTTTGACATTCGCAGCTAGCGATGGTCGAGAGAGGCGGGCGCGTTACCTGCTCTGCCTCGCTGTCTGTACTCCGCCATAAATAAAGCCGGCTGCTCCCAACACAGTACACCCCGATCGGTTCAGCTTAGTGAATCTGTGGGCGTTACAGTTTACAAGTTGAACACGATTTTCTAAAACTGGCGAAGAAATATACAGGGTGGTCAATAGACCCCTTCCTTTCATTTGCTTACACAGTACCGCATGCAGTCGAGCGGGCGGGTTGCATTCTCCACACGGAAGAGGAGGCGCCGTGGTAAGCGACGGTAGGTAAGCCCGTCCGCATGCGGTACATACGAAGGGGTCTATGGACCACCCAGTATGGAGAGCAATGAGTTGTTGAGGGGAGGGGGTGAAGGTGAAACATCTACAGTTTCTTGCAACCCTTTGCAAAAAAATGACAAAAAAAATACACGACCCAGCGGGCGCCCTTCGGGCCAAGGCCCTGCCAGCCACAACCTCCCACTCTCGCTGGCTTCTTTGCGTGGGCGCGTGGTGCGGGCTACCCCTCCCCTCCCCTCTCCACCCTGCGCCCCTTACGGGCCCTTCTGCGCGTGGGAGGGGGGCTGGCAGCCGACGAGCTTAGGCTGTAAATCTACCACGGGATCAATTTGCACAGTGGGTCTTGCGCGTGTGTCTGTGCGTGTGTCTGCGGGGGGAGTGGAGTGGAGTAGTGTAGCGAGGGTGCACTGCTGGATGGGTCCGCATGACTCGAGCAGCGCCGCGCCCATGCCCCCCCCCCCTCCCC
>NW_026267164.1:1666316-1667497 GCF_000697945.3 Frankliniella occidentalis
AATCCATCCCTTCCTTCCCTCCTTCCCTCCCTCCCTCTCTCCTCCCCCTCCATCTCTCTCTATCTCTCACACACACACTTAGAGTGTCTCTATCTCCTTCACCCCCCCCCCTAGCTTTACAGGCCCACACAGCCACAGCTATAGGCTCAGCGAAATCTTTGCCAGTGTCGAGGACTCCATTTATACATTGGTGGATCTTATTCCAACTTCTCGCTCCCTCTCCTTCCCCCTCCCTCTCCCCTCTGCCCCCCTCTGTCTGTCTGTCTGTCTGTCTTTCGCTTCTTGGTGAAAATCTCCACTACCGTCCCGCCCATTCTTGTATAGAGCCGCGCCAGCGGTGACTACATCCTCCCTCTGGACTCCCGACGCCCAAACCCCCGGGGCCCCAACCGATAAATCGGCTTTTTAACAAATACTAACTCACCCGCCCGTCGTGCACGGGCTTTGGGGAGGGGTGGGGTGGGTCTCACAGAGTTCGACAAAGAGTCGGCCTGGAGTCGGGGGCGTTCAGTTTCGGCTCGAGCCAACGACGCTGTTCGGCGCTACTGCTGCCATTTCCAGCAGCAGCCACGACAACATGACACCTCTCATTGAACCATTTCTTGACGTGCGACAAGAGAGCGAGGAGGAAAACAAGGTATTCACCGCAGCTGGTGAACTTCGCACGTCCTGCTAATTTTGGGGTACATATTACGATCGTGCCTTTCTGAGACTACAGGGAGGTACACAGGACCTCTTCCTTTATTTTGCTTATACTGTACCGCATGCGGTTGCGGGCGGGCTTGCCTACCCAGGATCGCCGTTGCGCCTTATGGCCCCGTGCGAGTGTGCAACCCGGCCGCACGCCTGGATGCGGTACAGTATAAGCAAAATAAAGGAAGGGGTCTGTGGACCACCCTGTACTCCTGAGGCAGCAGCAGGCCTCGTGCGTGCGCGCAAGGCTAGTGGCGTGGCGCCGGCACGGCCCTGACGGCGTAAGGAGATTCCCCTAAATCCCGCACGGCCACGCTCTCCTCTGGCCGCCCCGTCCCGTCTGCTGTCTGGCTCTGCGGCGGCGGTGGCGTGACGGCGGAGCTAAGCGCCTGGGAGGCGGGCAACCCGCCCGCAGCTGTGCGTCGCGCGGCCTGTGTGGCCTACCCATCAGGCGCTCCCACAGGACGAGGCGAGCAAGAGAGAGAGAG
>NW_026267164.1:1667547-1668137 GCF_000697945.3 Frankliniella occidentalis
CCCCCTCCCCACTGCCAGCGCCCCCTACGCCCCCTACCCGCCTCGCTGCTAGCTGGTGGCGCATGCTGCTGGACCGCTTTGCCCCGCGCCTGGAGCGTGCTGGAAAGAGGAGACAGCAGCGGCCTGCTCCAGGCGAGGAGATGCTCCCCGCCGCACGAGCCTCAACTACCAGCTCTCCTGGAATTCCCTCCACACGCCCCGCCTTGTTTCCAACTGTCTCGTGGAGAAAACGGTACTCCTTTAGTGTGCATCCCATCGTTTCGACTTTCCAGCGGCGTCGGCGGCGTCGGCATGCAGACTGCAGACTTTAAACCATCAAGTTATGTCCAGTTTGTGCTCTGTGTGTGTCTTTACTATGTGAGTGTACGTGTGTGCTGTATTGTGGGTACTTTTTAAAGAAAAGACATACTTTTCAAACTCGTGTGACGACATATTTTTCATACGTTATTCCATGAGAAGCAGCAGCAGCTGCTACTGCAACGCCAGTGTAGAAAGGAATGGAAAGTGGGTCGAGAAACGGAGAAGGGCACAGCGGGAGGAGTTTCAACTAGACGAGGGGCGGGGAACAAGGGTAGGAATGGGGTAGGGTG
>NW_026267164.1:1668187-1671291 GCF_000697945.3 Frankliniella occidentalis
CGCAAGGCGCGGCCCTTGGGGCGCGCGCGTGTGTGCGGCACATACGGACTCGGAAACACGTCCGAATTGGATGAATCCTAGACACAGAGACAGGGGGGGAGCGGAAGGGGGAGAGGGAGGCTGCTGCTTGTGATTTACACGAGAGGGAGCTTGTGTGGGAGGGAGGGAGGGAGAGAGGGAGGGAGAGGGGGACAGAGAGATGGAGAAAGGGAGGGAGAGGGGGACAGAGAGATGGAGAAAGGGAGGAAGAGAGGGAGGGAGAGAGGGAGAGAGAGAGAGAGCTGTGTTTGACAGCCCGGGGAGACGCCGACAGCATTATTAGCTCGCGCAGTGTCTTGTTTGTGTTGGTGTGGACGCGTGTTTGTGTAGCCCATAGAGCCTCGCCCAGGTCAGCCGGGCCTACGCGGGCTAGGCCCGCCCCGGCCCTCCCGGCCAGCCCGGCTCTAGTCTCTCTAGAGGGTTCCCCGCCTTTCACCCCTTTTGTGTTGCAGCTCCGCCCCGCCCCGCTGCACGTGTTGCACATGCCGGAGCACGCGATAAGCTGCCCCTCGGGCCCCCGTCCCGCCTCGCCCCGCCGCGCCATATCGGGCGAATCAGATTGAAAAGGCGCCAGGGCCGAGGCCAAGAAGACCCTCAAGCAGCATGGAGGGATAAAGAGGGACGGCGACGGCAACAATGGCCCAATTAAGTCGGCATATTTGGCACCCGGCGCATATTGGGTGTCGGGAGCGGCGCCGGCGCGCTGCTCTCCCCGCCATGAGGCCTGCTTGTGGATGGGGGCGGTGGGAGCAGGGGGAGGGAGCGAGGGAGCGGGAACGCAGAACGAGAGCAGCAGCTCGGGCGCCCTTACCGGCGCGGCTTCACACAGAAAGCACGGCTGGCGTGGTGCGCGGTGTGTCTGCTGCCCAGGTATGGCTGCATCGCGAGCTCGCGGGGTGGGGTGGGTTGCAGAGTGGTTGGGGTGGGTGGGTGGAGAGCAGCAGCGGGCCCCCTTTTCACTCCGCCGCCCGCCCGTGCCCACCCCACACAGCCGCCGGTCGCTCCCCGCTGGCGCTCCCCTGGGCCCGCTCCGCCCCTGTAGCGTTGTGCGCAACCTGCCCCTCTGTGTGTATCCAACACCGGCTCTGGTTGTGAGACTGGCGATGTGATGAGGATGAGGAGAGAGAGGGAGGGCAGGGATGCAACCTCGGGCATTACGGACCTCCCCGGTAGTGGGACAGACAAAAAGGAGATATCCGGCGGCGGAACCGCCCTGCGTTCCAAATCCCCGCTGTTAATAATCCCCATCGCTCCTCCTCCCTGCGGGTGCCGCATGTCGCCGCCCCCGCCGCCCCCGCCACCGCCCTTCCGATGCCATTCCGACCGGACGCTTCATTTCCCGGGGATCGACGCGAGAGGAGGAAAACGTCGCCCCGTCGTTACGGAGTCGGCCCGGCCCGTCAGCCGTCGGTCCGACGTGACGGAGAGGCGACGCGCGGCCGGGCCTGCCCCATCAGCCGTCGTGCCCGCCCGGCACTAACCCCCTCCCCCTCCACGATTTTCGCGTCCTGTCGCGTTTTGGCATTTCCATTTGGCCCAATGGCCCCCTCCTCCTCCTCGTCCTCGTCCTCGTCCTCCTCCCCATTCCGCAGGACCCGCGCCTTGATTTTATTCGCCCGCTGCTCTTTATGATGCAACTCACTCGCTCGGCTGGCTGGAAATTGGAGGGGGTGTGAGGGGAGGGGGGGGACGAGGAGGTCGAGGGGGTGAAGAGAGGGGAGGGTAATAGCTGCGCCACGCGCCGCCACGCCAACGGGGCCGCGCGACGAGGCGGCGCGGCGCTCATTCCTGGAAGGCTTTCACATAAAAAACTTAACTGTGATAAAAACCGAATTGCCTTAAAAATAAGAACAGTCTGGCTGAAGTATTTTGTAACCATGTCATCACAGATTTGACAAAGAAATTTGTGTTGCCATGATTGAACAAATGTGTCACCACGCTGTTTTCATGTATTTCAGACAATGTTATTTGGCGGCGGGAGACCTTTGGCACATGGCGCTTGGCAGGAGAGCTAGAAGGCCAGCATGGTCGCCCTGATTGCCTCTCACCGAACCGGGAAATTTAGAGACCTTACAAGACAAAGTGAACTGGTGGCGCGACAAGGGTGATGGGGCAGCGCGCACCCTGCGATAAAATATCCAACAATTCATAGAAAAAGATTGTTTCACAAAATACTGTTGTGTTTTCATAAGAGAAAAAAGTGCACACTGTTTAATTACTGCGAAGTATTTTGCTCCTTTGTAACTACGAAGTATTTACTTCGCAATTACAAAGTGATGCTTTGCAATTACGAAGTGACACTTTGCAATTGCAAAGCGATGCTTTGCAGCGTTTTCATTGCTTCGCAATTGCAAAGCAGCACTTTGTAATTGCAAAGTAAATGCTTCGTAGTTACAAAGGAGCAAAATACTTCGCAGCTCTGCAAAGCAAATGCTTTGTAGGAATTTAACAGTGCAAATTTCAACCGATTTTTAAATCATTGTTTGACACGTTGCTTTGCTTTGTCTTTCCGCAACCGTCTAACCCACTGTGCCACCATCGCGGAACCTGAGTGGCACTGAGCGGGCGGCAGGGCCGGGCGGCAGCAGTCAGAGGGGCTGAAGCGAGAGGGGCGGCGATATTGGCACGGCATCCGAGGAAAGGCTGGTGAGGGGTTGGGGGGGGGGCAGGTTGCGGAGCAGCGTCTGGAGGACTTGGGGGATTATTTCCCAGCTTCCCTTTGAAGCCGCCGAAAAGAGAGAGGGCACATGCGGGGCAGACGGAGAGGGGGGGAGGGGGGGCATGGCCGCCGGCGCTGGCGGGCTGTGGGCTTGGGGCGGTAGCCGGGCACACAGGTGGCTCGGCATGTATAAAGCCGAGGGTCCCGGTGCAGTAGTGACTAATGTCTGCTTCCCCCTGGGGAAGAGGGAGGGGGGAGGACCACGGAGGAAAAGGGGGCAGGGGGGGCGCTCGCTCTGCCTGCATGGCATTACAAAGTTTGGCATACACCGGTGAGCAGGAAGTTGCGTGGGATATATGTAAAAGAGAGGAGAGAGAGAGGAGAGAGAGAGAGGGGAGAGAGAGAG
>NW_026267164.1:1676017-1683495 GCF_000697945.3 Frankliniella occidentalis
GTCAAATCGCCCCCTGGGGTGGGTAGGCAATTTGTCCGACAAGACCCCTGAAAGTAGGCAACCCACAGCAAATCGTCCGTCAAACGGACTTAAAACCGCGCCTGCTGCTCCGGGCCATGGGCACGACACGAGATCGTGGACACGGTGAAAAATAGATGCACGTGTTCACGGTCACGTGTCACGGACTATCGTCACTCATGTCGGCAGCACTTAGGCCCTCCTACGAATTGCCCTGGAGACGAAGACGGTAGTGAGCACATGTGTGCGACACAACAACAACAGCGGAGAGACCAGAGGATCCGGCGGAAAAGAAACACACCTTTCGGGCTTCTGATGAGGCCATGGCAGCCAGGACGGAGATGTAGTTGGTGATAATCCAAGTTGTTCAATAATTGTGATTCACACGCGTAACGGAACGATAGTGTTGTGTTACTTGTCCGTTCTCCACGCGTCGTCCCCTGCCGACTGACAGCTCGTGCGCTGGGCCAGCTGGGCGAGCCGCGGCTGAGCGAGCGCTCTCTCTAGCACAGTCACTATCCGTCTCTCTCACTCTTGCGACCGCCGCGCTGTCGTTTGCTGACTGGCCGCGGCCGGCGCGAGAGAGCGGGGGGTTTTAAAAGAATAGTTCGTCGAGCGACATCAAGCCGCGGCACACACAACAAGGCGTAGGGCACACAACGACTATGAAGTGTTTCAAGGAGGAAAAAACGGGAAATCTGGGATCTCTCGAGAGATCGGTCCCCCTTTTGCTTTCCATCCGCCTATAATACACATCCATTACGTACATATGTACACGATACCAACCCAATGCCCGGAGGCGAGGGCGGACCGGGGCGGACCAGCCGGGCCAGACGGAGTAGTATGAAAGCAGGACATTCCGGGTAACGGCGCGGGCGTGGCCTCCCCCGTCGAGAGCCCGCCCCTCTCAGCCCTCGCAGCTCGCGCCAGGACGGGGGAAAGCAGGCACGGCACGAAGGCCGGGACATTCCGCTCACCGAAAATCGAAACAGAAAAGACATTAAAGCGGTCGTGATTTATTTGGGTCGCTTTGTCGCCGCTGTTCCGGCGGGGCCGCCCCGAACATGGACGGGCGCGCTCCAGCTCACCCACCTCCACCCCCACACCTCCAGCTTCACCCCCATCCCCTGCACCTCCAGCGCCAGCTCACCCACCTCCACCCCCACACCCCCACCACCACCTCCATCTCCCGTACCTCAACCTTTAGCTCCAGCTCCACCGCCAACTCCAACCCACGCACCGCCAGCTTCCATACACCTCCATCTCCACCACCTCCACCTCCAGACCCGCCCAGCCTTCGCCTTCACCACGCCACGCCACTCCCTGTCTCGACTTTCCCCATCCGAACAGTAATGAACCCTCGTTTTTCGTTGAGTGAATTGAGTGAATACACTCTGACCAGCCAAAGAATGCTCCTGGGCCTTATGTAGTCGCCCATAAGAGCCCATGCATTTCCAGAAGCATTCTTTCGCTGGTTCGACTGTAACATGATAAAGCATTCAGGTAAAGCTGAAATGCAAAAGAATGCATGGAACAAGAAAACGGAAGTCACCATGTTATAGCATGGCGATTTCCGTTTCCTTCTTTCCCGCATTCTTCTGCATTTCAGCTTTACCGGAATGCCTTATTCCGCGTGACGAAAAGTAGTTTCTCTTTGTACCAAACGGTTCGTGCCTCGCGCCCTCTGCCTCTGCGCCTTTGCGCCGAGATCATGCAGCCAATCGCAAGCCACGTCTCACACGACTCACATCCAAAAGAAAGAAGAAGAAAAAAACGTGGGCAGTATCCAAAAGACAGGAAGCTGAGCCGTCTTGTCTTATCAATACTAGCCGACAACATAACCTTATTCCGAGAACTTATTCAACTTTAAAACTACAGTTCAACCTACAGTGAGTTTCTGTACTACTCGTGCTGGAGACGTTTTCGACGGCTCATCATTGCATCTTACTCGCGGTACGCAGACCTGTGGAAAGGTAGGTCCAGTAGTTTACTTTAGTGGTTATGAAGCAGTTGAGGTTAACTTCATCTTAAGAGTTTCAATCTTGCGTTCCTCGATTTAATTACGGTATATTTTCATTGTCATGACACTCTGTTTTGTTTGTGTTGTAGATGAATTTAAAGTGTGACAATTGTATCCACAATTTGGACTTCGAATCCCACCGCCCTAAATGCATACCCTGTGGGCATACAATTTGTAAGGAATGTGTTGAAAATCCTGCCTTGGGGAGGAAGTGTCCAACTTGCAGGATGGTCAGTACGTTCAACATATCTTGTGGCTTGATATCCATTATTTGGGAGTGGATATTTGCACGACTTGTGCACACAAGCTGTGTGCCTTTTTTTTCCAATTTTAATTCAATTAATATCCACCACCACCACCACTCTCACGTTATTTGTTTTCTTCTACCTGGTTTAGGAATTTAAGCGCCGGCCTGAGGACCTACCCGACAACGGCCTAGCCTTGAGAGTCCTAGCCGTCCAATCGTTGGAGAATGATGGTGCACCACCCTGCAAGAAGCCTAAGATCGAGGACCCAGACTTGGAGCAGCTACAGCGGGGCGCGGCCGCGGGGAGGAAGGTGGTGGAGATGCTGCGACTGGTGGTGCCTCTAGCAGTCGAGTCGCTGAACCGCCAGCTCGAGTCGTCTGTCGCCCAGCTCGGACAAGTGGAGGAGGCCCTGCAGAGGCGGGTGCAGCGGGAGGCGGCCGGCGATGTGGGCACCGCGTCGGACGGCGTGGAGGAGCCGTTGCAGCTGGCGGAGCAGCTGGAGGCCAGCCACCGCCTGCTCACCTCCACCAAGTGCACCGTTGTTGCCGAAGAGGAGGGTGGCTCCACCTGGACGGCCTCTGTGCAGCCCGGGGGGTGCGGCGACACCTTGCGCCTTCTGCTGCTGCAGCTGCGGGCTGATGGGCTACTGGGCAAGGTGAGTCACCACTCAGATGGAAAGAACTTATATGGACGGTGACAAGATGTTCAGCCGCTCTCTGACCCCTCTAGGTTCACGACGACGTCGACATCATCGCTCCTGTCACCCCGGCTTACGTGGGGCCGCCTCTCATCTCCGTTCTAACGATAACTGATCAACACCTCGAGAATGGTCGTCTAAAAGTGAATGACATTCTTCGTGACATCCCGCAGAAATGGACCATCCCTCGCAGCCTGAAGTACTTACAGGGTGACGGCTCTGAGGACCTACTGAGGGTCATGGGGCCGTACCTCGAGGAGCTGGAGGTCTCGGGTGAGGTTCAGCCCAGCGTCATGGAGGAGGTGCAGAACATGTCGGGACTCAGAAGACTGAAAGTTCAATGCGCTAAAAACGTGGACTACCCGGACCTTCCGTTACAGCTGGAGGAGCTGCAGCATACCCAAATCACTGAGAATCAGCTGCGTTGTTTGGAGGACATGCCCAGGCTGCGCAGCTTGTGCGTGTACAATTACCATGGTCCAAATCTGACCTTCCCTCCCTCGCAGCACGGCAGGCTGCTGTGGCTCAGCGTGTGCTTCGATACTGAGCACAAGTCTACCATGCTCTCTCTGATTCGCGCCTATGCCTCGTCGGTACAAGAGCTCCGTGTGTACTGTACCTTCTCTGAGAACCAGAACTTTTACTACCCCGACCTGGGCCAGGAGCTAGCGGCGTGCGGTCTGCGGGTGCTGCGGCGGCTCGTCCTTGTACGCTCGCCTTCTCTGAATCCCTGCAGAGACCAGGTCGCTGGCTGCATGCTGCAGCGAAGATCTATCGTAGGCGCATTGCCCCCGTCTGTTGATGTGGTTTGCAAGTTGTGCCATAGATCGGATGATGTACTGTAACAATGTCCCATGCGAGCATAATTATCCCCGATTGCCTGCTGTAATAATTTGCCTGTAAATTTTTACATGTTTTGAAAATTCTCATTTCGTTTGTTTTTGTACGCCTGGTTCTTTTTATCTTTTAAATAAATATAGAGGAATTCTGTTGTATTCTCTTCGGCTCAATACGCTCACGCAGGCGTGGGCCACGCTCAATTGAGCGCAAGTTCTTCATTTTCCGACTTTCTTCTGGTAGAGACAGCCGTGTGTTGGGGCGCGACGCCTACCAGCCTCATTCACTCACTCACCCAACTTTCCCCCAATAGCCATTAATTTCAATTGCTGGTCTAGCTTGGTTCTCTTTTTTCTGAATTTTCCCTATTAAGAGTTATAAAACCGGTTGACACCTTAACATGATTTCTGTATGTTTATGTCTAGTGTATCATCTGCCAAAACCAATCAGACATATGATTATTTTTCCAGTGCGGCCTCGTATGCAGCCGCTCGTGCGCACACGCCGGAAGCGCTGGGAGGCGGCTGCGCTGCTGTACCGGCCAAGTCGCCCGCCAACTTAGTCGGCGGCAGAAACTAAATAACTTTGTGCGGCCGGCCGATAACTCGCACGCCCCGCCCGGCCCGCTGCTCGCGGCGGAGAAGAACGAGAGCCCCCGAGCACTTGATGCGCGCCGCGCTTGTGCGCTGTGTTTCGGCCAACTACACACACGTTATCCGTTCGGCTACAGTAACAATAGTTATTCCCCATAAAGACCTTATTTTTAAAGTTGTTTGTCGTTGGGGGAAGAACTCTATATCCGATTTCGTTGGTGGGGTGGATGACAACGAATGCCGGGCGGATTGGGTCGGTCTATCGGGATTGGGACACGGGGAAATCGGTGTTTAAAAGAAGAGAGATAGGGGGAGGGCGGGGGGCAGTAGTCGGACAGCCCTTTCGCACCCTATCCTCGTCCGGCCGGCCCCGACGCCCGCCCTCCACTCACATTCCATTCCTCCCCGTGGAGCAGTTATTTGAACCCATAACTCAGATGGACTGCTGCTGCATCACGAGTTGCCTACCCCGTCCGCCCTCTAATGTTCACCGCTCCGGACGTATTTTCTCCCCCCCCCCCTCTCTCTCGCTCTCTCTCTCTCTGTCTCCCTCTCTCTATGTCTCCTTCCCCCTGACTAAGTGCCGAGAGTAGGGTAAGGAGGAAGAAGGAAGCGAATACTGTAGACACCGCGCCATTTCTTGGGAGTCGTCGGGACAGAGTACGGGAAGTACTTTCCCGAGTGACTTTGATAGGGAGGACAAACACAGCGTACGAGCAGCAACCCTGCCATGAGTCTCGGGCTGTAATCTGATGGCTGCAGAGAGGAGGGGTGGGCGTAAGGGAGGGGAGTAAGAGAGAAATGCTGGGGGGGGGACAGCGTCGTGCTCCCGCACGAGTTCTACACGGTGTTCCACACTAATTGAAATCGCTGCCTGCAGTGTGCGGCGTGGGAGAGCTCGCGGGGAGCGGCGCACTGGGCCGCTGACAACACGTGTATGACAAGGAGGATGCGGTTGCCGACGACGTCGCTCGCGGTCGAAAGCGGGATCATCCAGAAAGCACGCCCGTTACGAACCTGCTAAGTTCAGCCCCTGGAAAGCTCTTAAAGCGCCTGGTAGGTAGGCAACATCTTGCCTGCAGTGCATGTGTGTAGTGCGGAGTGGCCTACCTTGAGTCTCGCAGGCGCTAAACTCCCAATTTGGCGAGTGAACCCGAGAAAAAAAGACGTGCTTTCTGTATGCAAGCGGTCGCAAGGGCTTAAGGGCTAACAAGCGGAGCTCGAGCAATGATAGCCAGCAATACGGGGTCGAAGAAGTGGAAACTTGATAATCCTCCTCTGCCTCTCGCACAAAGAATCCCGCGACCTATTAACGACGGGGGTAGAAAGCCGTTTGGGCTGCTCTGCTGATGTGGGGGAGCGGGCGCAGCTCCGTTACGTTATGGGATCCGGGTGGAAGGGAGTGGTCTGGTCTGGTCGCACTATGATGAATGGATATCCGATACCGCCCAGGCCAATTTCACACAGGAGGCATGCAGGGTTATTAATTAGAGGGTCGGTGGAGGAGGGTAACATGGGATTCAATCGAAAATTTACAGAATGGGCATGATTAGAAGTGTAAAATTCAAAGTCATAAAAGCTAGCACGTGCATCATTTTCTCTGTAATGATCGCGATTGTTGAATGTTTCCTCTTTGATTAACAGACCTTTTCAGGGAAGGTGATTACAGAGGCAGAATATAAATGAAACGAACCAGAAAAGCACTCTCTCCCAATGCGGCCTTTTGCCCTGCATGCGTCTCTTCATCTCCCGACTGTTTTGGTTCTTCTTTTCTCCTTCTAGTCTCCTAACCTGAAATGGTCTATTAGTTTTCCACGCGCGGCCGGGCCGAAGCCCCCTCCCCCCCTTTTCCCGCGCGTTATTTATTGTCGGCTGCATGAACACCCCCCAGCCCCGGGCCCAGGTAAAAGAGTTAACTACGGCCCAGGGCCAAAGTTATTGGCGGACAAAACTTTGACCAACAGAACAGAGAGGGACTAGCTCTCGGACTCGCTCCGGCTCCGTGCAGCAGGGGATCACGATCGGGACCGCGACCAGCCTGGAGGCGCAGCGCCCACCCAGCGTCCATTTGCTCAATGAAGGACAAGTTTGACTCGTAGAAAAGGGGCAATGTTTCTATACATGACTGACGATTAATCGTAAAAACTTTGTGTCCGAACATGGTAGACACAGTCTCAAAAATCTGGATTACTTATTTTGCCCGATATTTCCCGTTCCAACAATAAAAGAGGGATGTGCATGAAAACGCAGCATTTTGTCTGGGACAAAACCGTCCTTTCACTTTGCGCGAGCAGGTAAACCGCCAGGCTAAAGAATCCCCCTGATGAAGGGAAACTCCGTCCCTCAGCACAATGTGTATAATAACAAGTTCTTCCTCTCTTTCCGGAGCGCCCGAGCTGAGAGAAATATTAAGAGAGCAGGTATATACGCCGTTGATACAACTACAATTTTTCATTTTGTGGGAGGGAAGCTGGTGGGGAGGGGGTGGTGGCGGCGCCGACGGTGTGCCTGGGATGGGGCCTGGGCGGGCCTGGGCCAACGCGGGGGCGGCACAACCCCACGTGTGCGTGAGGAAGGGCGGCGGGGAAGGGGGCGGGCGGTCGGAGGCGTGGCGGCCAGGAGTGAAATTGTGAATTTGGGGCTGCTCCCTGCTCACCTGGGGGAGAGTGGAGAGCCGGCGCGACAAACGCACCGGTCGCGTCACGGTGGGTCACGGTGCGTCGTCACGACGCTTGTCACGCTATACACCGTCACACTAGCACACGGCACTCGAGGCACGCACGCGCGAGGCTGACGCACTCTTTGCTTCCTGCTGGGGGGTGTGCGCGAGCAGGAGCGGCGGCGGCACGGCGGCACGGACGGAGCGGGGGCGGCGCGGCGCGCTGGCAGGGGGCGGCGCAGCGTAGCTCCGCAGGCTCCCGCAGGCTCTGCTTGTGGGCGCGCTGGCGCTGCGCTGGCGGGCTGCGGGGGAGTGGTCGACCCGTCCCGTCCCCACGCCACGAGCGCCGCGAGCCAACTGAGCCTGACGGAGCCCGCCCTGCCCGTGCGGGCCCCCCGTCCGCCCC
>NW_026267164.1:1683545-1684758 GCF_000697945.3 Frankliniella occidentalis
CTCCCCCTCCCCCCAGCTCAGTGCCGAGGCGCGAGGCAACCTCAAGGAGAAGGCAGAGGAGCAGTCATAAGAAAGGGAGTGAAGCACAGGACGGGCGGGCCAGGCTCCCTTACGAGTGTGCTGGCGTGTGTGTTGGTGTGTGAATGTGTGTGTTTTTGTGTCTGCGTCGGTCTGTGTGTTTGTGTGTCGCTCACTCCTCTGAGCGCGCGCGCCCAGGCAGGTGCTTAAACACATCCGCACCTTCATTGCTCAGCAGGGCGAGAGGGAAGAGATGGAGAGAGAGAGGGAGACAGAGAGGGAGACAGAGAGGGAGAGAGAGAGGGAGAGAGCAAAGAAGCAAAACTGCCGGCGGCGTTCCCGTCGTTGCCGTAAGCAAGTGAGAGAGAGCGGGGGCGCGGCGGGCGCAGTCGCCGTCTCGCGGGACCCGTCCATCAAATCATTGCTGCCCCGACTCCCCCGTGCCGTCTGCCCCGCTCTGCTCTCCTCTCAGTAGTGGTCGGGTCTGCCGTCTACCCTTCCCAGTAGCTGAACCTGCGCTTTACTGTCTCATTGGGAGTTCGCACCTGGGAAAAATAATTTTACAACACGTTTTTAGCAGAAAATATTAAAATCAGCATACTACAGTTCGCTTAGTTGGGCAGTGCTTTAGCTCAGAAGTGAAAAGATGTGTGTGTGTGTGTGTGTGTGTGTGTGTGTGCGCGCGCGCGCGCGCGTGTGTGTGTGTGTGTGTGTGTGTGTGTCACTGTATGTGTACCGCACTCCATCTCATGCACTGCAAAATGCTTCCAAAGAATGGGTTCGTATTGCAAACTATTTTCTTTATTGCAGCTTGCAAAGAATTTTCAAGCATTGTAATACGAACTAGATTTTCGCATGCTTGCTAACTACAACTAATTTTTTGCAATGCAAACACATTGTTTGCAGGGATTCCGACAGCTTGCAAATAAATTCTTTGCATTACGAATTAATTCTTTGCAATACAAAGCTTGCAAATTCTTTGCAACATTGCAATGAATATTGATTGCAAGCATTTTACTGTGCATATTCGAGGTATGACCACCAAAATATTGTCAGGCTTCTTGTCTCACCGCCACGACAAGACTCGAAGCCACCTCTCCAACCGACCTCTCGGATGTCGCAACTGTAAACGCTCGCTAACGGTCTCTCTCTCTCTCTCTCTCTCTCTCTCTCTCTCTCTCTCTCTCTCTCTCTC
>NW_026267164.1:1693123-1693784 GCF_000697945.3 Frankliniella occidentalis
GGGTTAACGCGCATCGCCCCTGCTCGGGGATGCTCACGCGACAACTTTTTTTTCCAGTGCGGGCGGTTCTCCGCAGGGACGCGTATAAAAATGCTTGCAGCAGCAGTAGCAGCAGCGGGGGGGGGCTTGAGCTCGACCCCGCTCTGCGGTGCGGTGCGTACAAACAAACCCCGCACCACGCATGTACGGTATGGAAAACAACTCGCGTCGGAAAAAAGCGTCGGGCGGTGCAGCGCTTGGGTGGGTAGGGAAACCACTTACAGATCCGGCGTAGTCCTCACGGATGATAACGCTCTCTTAACCTGACCATATTTTTGCATGAGATAGGAATGCATTTTTGTACCCCCGCGTTTCTCACTGTTTGTTTTTGTGTGCGCTTTTCTCTGTGAGGGCTGCGAGCGGGGCTGCCTGGCGCATGCCGGCGCAACAAGCGGTCTTGACGGGACTGGCTTGGCTCGGCTCTGCTGAGCTCTGCTGGGCTCGACCCACCGGTCCCCGGCCGGGCCCCCGGCTGGCCTTACGGTGTCAACGCATTTTTCATGAGAAATTAAAAAGCCAGATTCCTGTCGGCGGCAATGGTGGCCGCTCTCCTCCGCTCCGCTCCGGTCGACGCGCGCACGACATGTCATTTGTCAAAGCGCTTTATTCGCATTAGGGCGGG
>NW_026267164.1:1693834-1708032 GCF_000697945.3 Frankliniella occidentalis
TCCCGCCCACCCCCTTGTCTATCCCTCCAGTTTTAGTTACCACCACCTCCACTTGTGCCACGCCACCCCCAGCGCCCCTTTGAGGCAGACAGCGATGCCTGTGTGCCGCCCCTGCCGTGGCTGCTGCGCTGCGCTGGCCTTATCATCTGGTCTTCCCTTTCACTCCCCCTCCCTTCTCTTCTTCAGCCCCACCGCACTCCCACAGCGCCCCAGCGCCCTACGTCCCTTGAACGCTAGGTCTCGGCCCGGAGGCTTCCCGCATGGTAGAAACATGAAGACAATATCAGCGTGGTGCAGGCAAGCCGCGCCCGTCTTCAACTCCTCCCCGCCCCGCCCCCACCTACTTCCCACAGCTGTCATGCCAGCGTGCGACTTCCTGTCGGCAGTGCCAGAGCTTCCGCGCACCCTCCCACAGTAGTATGAAAAGACTTGAAGCAATGGCTCCACACGCCGTCTTTTCCTGCCAGCAAAATAACTGGCCTTTTAATTCTTTTAAATTAATAATGACGCACTTACTTTTCAATAAAATTTATTAAGTTTTTTTCTTGACGAGTACGTCCTTCATGAGCCGTAATACGAACCTGCTCAGTTTAGGCAACGCAAGCTCTCGTAGCGCCGGATGTGTAGGCAACATCTGGCCTGGAGTGCATGCGCGTACAGCGGGGTGGCCTACATTGAGTCTCACAGGCGCCAAGCTCCCATCGGCTCCCGCAATAATTTACCGAATGAATCTGAGAAAAACGGATCGACTTTCTGGATGATCCTTCAACAAACCCCACGGCAGATCCCATACGGTTGTGTACACCGACCCTGACCCCAATTAGAAGTCTGGAAAAAAACAACCCCTAAAATCCCCCGAGTGCTTTCTAAACTCGACACTGGTCTCGGCCAGTCTCGGCCTCGGAAGGCCGCCCCACCAGCGCCACGCCACGGAACGCCACGCCCCACCGGTCTCGGCTGCAATGTCATCCCAATAAAAACTCAGACGGGTCGCCCCTGCCCGTTTGATGTTCCACTCAAAGCGGGGCGCTCCATCTCCACCCCGCTCCCGCTGCGGAGTCCTCGATGGGGAAGACCGTTAAATATCTTGAGCCACTCGACGCTCCTGTTGCGCTGCCGGATTTGTTATTTGTTATTTTCCCCCTTTATTCCAAAAGGATATAATACATTATGACGTCCAACCCCCTATTATGCCCGTCCCTATCCCCCCCCCCCCCCTGACTACTCTATGACTAGCTGCCGGCAAACACCCCTTGCCCTGCCACCCTGGTGCCTTTGTCCCCTTTTCGCTCCATCCCCATCCTCCTTCCCTCCCTCTCTCCCTCCCCTGCCCCCCTCGTTCTTCTTCTCTCTTCCTCTCCTGTTCCGCTTTCTCAAACTCGGCTCTGCCCCCGGACCGTGTTTGTTCATCCATCAATCTCGCTTTGTACCGTCTCTGTTGGTCTTTCCACATCTCCTTCCGCCCCCCCCCCCTCCATTTCCCTATCACACGGTGCTGGAGGGAACCAACATCGCGAGACAGGTCTACACTGACTACACACAGCCAGACTACCTTGGAGGCCGCCCACTCGGTCACCTGCTGTCCGTGGTCGTTATTTTGTCCTCATCTCCTCTCGACCACGGCCGGAGAACACGTCGTATTCCAACTAGACTGAGCCGGGTGGTGGCTGGATGTTGCGCATGATTACCCAGAGGAGCAAAGGGGCCATCGAGACGGGCTCATTCTGCTGCCCCACGCCCCACCGAGGGACCGGCAAGAAGGACGGGACCCACCCCGAGGCGGGGCGAGGCAAGGGCAGGGCAGGCCGTTGGAGGCCTCGGGCTTGATCGTGACAAGGCGCTCGATTGAATCCTTCCTCTCTTGGGTTCAGTTGTCCGGCGCGGCTGGGGTCCGGGGCCCCGTGGGGCTGGGCTGGGCAGCCTGCAGAAGCCGCGGAGGCCAGGAGGTGCACTGCAAAAGCACGCCGAGGTCGTCTTGCAGCTGTGCGTTCGCGGGTGGGGGTGGCGGGGGGTGGCGTCCGGGAGAGTACTGCAGCCCCCGCCTCCCGGGGGCGAAGGCGGGGCCGGGGCGACGGGCGGGGCGAGGGGCACGGTGGTCCTCCCTCCCCGATGACCCCTGATAAACCCCCGGCTCCCGCCGGATTACCTCCGGATTACCCCCGACCCAATTACCACTCGGCCGCTCTCACAACATCGATTTGTCTGCCGACACCTGGCGAAGAGAGAGGGGCGGTGGCGGGGCGGTGGCAGAGAGTTTTGCGCTCAGTCCGGAATAATTATTTCACTCTCGCTGGGAGAGAGGATGAGGGGGGCGGGAGGGGGTCAAGGAGGAGAGTCTGTTGCCGGACGCGTTCCGCTGTACGACGAGCCGAGCGTGCCGCACCCCGTGCCCGTCCCAACGGAACAGGGGGGTAGTGGGCGGCGAGGCGGCGAGAGCGAGGCTGGGGCCGACGGACGAGTCCACTTGCCATACGGGCCAGGGTGCTCATGCCTCACTTTGACTGTCCCCGTGCCCCGCTGGCGCGGGCGGGCTTGGGGCTCTCTAACTTGGGGTCGGTCGTGCTGTGCTGCCCCCCCCCCCTGAAAAGCCCCTTCCCTCTCGTGCAGAAGGCCAACAACCCTGAAAGAAAAGAAGGGTGTGTGATGAAAGGCAACTGGGACGTCAATGCGAAATATTTCTCTCTTCAGAAACACCTGCACTTTGGGAGTATGGGCCGGGCGCTCTGCTCTGGACCCTCTGGATGGGTGAGACGGGCGAGCCACCGCCACCGTCTTCACACAGCTGCTTGGCGGGATGGCCTACCCATTGCGTCGCCGGTGCTATCATAAGCGTCGACTCGTTAAACGTTCCATGTGGGTGTAGAATCGATCTCCTTTATCCCTGCCGCTCCCAAATTGCTCTTTACAATTTTTCGTTTTCTGTATTAATTTTGGGGCCCAGATCCAGCCAATTTTCGAAGACAGGGACCTTCGTTCGTGCACGGTTTGGGGACTCTCCGACCTCTGTGTGGACCTTTGAGCATTTATGGAATTTTCCTACAACTTCCCATTTTCAAAATTTCTTGGAGTTCAGGTGTTCTATCTGTTTCATATTCCGCGGCTGTGCGCTCGTGCGCCTTCTCTTAAAACTCCATTAAAGCCTCATCTCGAACCGACCTGCAACGTCGAGGTCGATTGTTGGCTCGTCGTGTAATGTTTTGTTTCGTGACGTTTCGAGGATTATAGTTCCACGATGACGGATCCCGGTTATATGCCCAACAATTTAAAACTAGAGGTATATTCTTGCTGTAATATTTTTTTACGGTTATTTTGCACTATATAAGTTTTCTGATAAATGTTGTTAAGACCATTTAGGTGTTAAATTCAGTCATATTCGCAGTGGTCGACTCATACACTAACCTCTTTTGTGTGTTTTGACGTGACGTCGGTCAGCTTTAGTGTCATTTTTGTTTTATTATTGGAAAGAAAAATACAATATTTATGTACTACCGGAACCGTGGATTCTATTTTAATGGGATGAAAATAGTTTCTTTGATTGTTTACCTGACGTTTTTATATTTTGTTAATGAAGAGCAAAACCCCACCTTCCTGCCTTCTGCTTCTGTTTGTTTTTGTGCTCCATATATAAAAGTAAAATCTTAACATTGTAATCTGACTACCACATCAATCTTCATGTTTCTGTATTAATTTAGAAAGTTGTTTATAAAGAAATCTTTATTTTCTAGGCTCGCCGCTCTGTTGTATCAGATGTTGAGTTTCAAGCTTCCCAAGTTATAGAACGTCTAGAGGAAGCGGCAGAAAGAGCTGCTGAAAGAGCTGTTGAAGGCTCTGGCAATTCTTCTGGAGGATTGTCATGGAAAAGCAGTTCTCTTGTCTTAGCACTTCCTAGTAAAACTAATGCCGAAATATTTAGAGTACTTGAAGTAAGTTATAGATGTTAATGAAACTGTTTCAGACTCTGTATTGATCTCTTGATAATGGTAAAATAAAACTGTCACCAATTCTTTCAAAGGATCTGATCACATTCGAGGATAGTACCAGTTTTGCTTCTTGGAATGAAGATGTAACAACACAGACTGAAGTTGAAAATCCCACACTGGCATCTGTGCCAGCTCTTGATGCAGTGTCAAAACTTTCTGCTGTTTCTCACGGTGTTGCCTCCCTTGCCTGTACATTGGATAGAGCACACTCCCAGCAGCTTAATGCCCGTCTTGCAAGTGACTGTAGTCGATGGCTTAGTCATTTGTTTAGGTCTGTGATACCTTGTTCTTTTTATGATAGTGCTTTCACATTACTTTCCTTTAATCTTGTTTCATTTTTACTGGGGAAATAGAATTGCAGAGACAACTGCGGAATGTTCAGCTATTTTTCATGAAGATCCGTTAGATGGCATTGTTAGAATTGGAAAATATTTATTACACAAGCGGTACCCAAAATATGAAGAAGATGGTTTTGAAGCACTTGCAGCAGAGAGGCCAGTTATTTATTCCAGTGTTTCTTCACCTTTAAGTGTTGTTCAACATCTCTGTAGACAGGTATCGGTGATTCCATTAAATTTTTGGTACTGTGATTGCACCCCCTGATATTTAAGCTTTTGCTTTTATGTTACAGCTGGGGCTTCCACTGCGTTGTATTCAGCCTGTACCCTGCAACACCATGTTTGGTTCTCATCAACGAATGGATGTTGCAGAACTGGAACGGTTAATCGAACAAGACAAAAATTCCCACAAAATTCCACTAATGGTTCTTGCAGATGCAGGTATTGAATATCTTCCAAATTACTTTATTTGCCTACAAACCCCATCAATTAAGTACTGTAGCTTATTGTATTGTGGAGCATAACATTTTGTCTTATTTCTCAAGGTACTGTCATTGCTGGACATGTGGATAACTTAGCTCGAATCCAGGAAGTATGTGAGAAACATGATGTCTGGATGCATTTAAGAGGGCACAACCTTGCTGCCTTAGTTCTCACCCATCCAACAGTAAAAGTAAGATGGTGCCTGAACAGCATTCACTCAGTCAAAATTTTCAGTATTGAAGTAAAACTTTTTGTTCCAGCCCACTAAACTTGCTGACAGTCTTTCCCTTCCACTTGGAAATTGGCTGGGCATACCATCATTGCCAATAGCTGTATCCTTTGTGACCATGAATTTATTTAAAATAATTGTATGGATAAATTTTTATATGTACTTTTCTTAACCTAGCATTAGACCATGTTTTACCTCCCTTCTCCAAGTGATACAGAGTCTATTGACAGTCCAAGAAATACCACCCTCCCTATCATTGCAGGACTTGTGAATGACCTTGCTACAAGACGTTTTGTTAGTTTACCCTTATGGACAACACTCCAGGTTAGATTTGTCTCAAAGAGAAACCCAATAATTTAAGATGCCCATTGTCAAAGTACATATTACATGATCGTTCTTCTAACAATTGTTAACTTGTAGGCGTTAGGGAGAGACGGAATCCAGACAAGAATCACACGAGCTTTAGAGTCTTCTGAGATGATGTGGAAAGCACTTGCAAATCTCCCTTCACTCCGCCTTGTGGTATGTTTTTATAGACTAGATGTGTACTTTAGTATGCTACTTTTAGAGAACTCTAGTTTTTAATAGTCCTTCAAACCAATTTCTTCCAGAGTCAGCAACCTGGTGGTGAGTCAGGTTCATACACAATATTAGATGTTGTTGGGAAGCAGATTAATCCATTGGTGAGTCAACCCTTTCTTTACACCTCTGGTTTCTTACAGTCCTATTACCCCTAAATTATTTTAAATTATTTTTCTGATAATGCTATACATTCTTTACAGTTACTGCTTGAAGTAGTTGCTAGTACGGTCACTTTCCAATTCACAAATTGTACTGAAAAAGGACGTGTGTCTTCATATTATGATAAACTGAATACTTGGGTAAGATTTTCAAGCTAATAGGATGTGCATTTACAAAACTGTAATTTAAATATAAATCTAATTGTAAAATCAATTTTGTTCCCCCAGTTAGCGCATATACTTCAACAGGAATGTCCTCAGCTTGTGATTGACATGTGTGAATTGGAGTCACATGGGATTGTGCTTCGTTACTGTCCTCTTGAGTTATCTCCAGATTATCTCCCTACTAAGGAAGATATCGAGCAATTTACAGTGAGCCTTGAACAACAAATTGTGAGCAAGAAGATCTTTGTATCCACATACAATATTATTTGAGTGTGGAAGTGTTTTTTACTACATTTTAATTTTTTTACAGGAAGTTTTGACAGCCACAGTTCAACTTAAAGATGTTTTCCAGCAATCTGTGTCCCGAAACACAAACTTGCAGCTTGTTCAAGATATGGCTGATTGGGCTGGACTAGGAGGTGTTCGTTATCTTCCAGACAATTGGGAACTTCTCCCCAACTCTCGTGAAGAATTGAATCGCCTCAACATGCAGCTGGTGGAAAGACTACAGAATACTGATCAAGCTTTTTCTCTAGGTACAGTTGACAGTTGCCATGACAAGGATTTGCTTTTATTATGCAGTCAAGTACCTGCAAGTAAATAAATTCAAATGCATTCTTTATTTGTAGGAGAGGACAGTGAAAGTATGGCATATGTTCGCTTTGGAATGGTCACTGCAGGGTCAGATGTAGAGGAACTTTTGGAAATGGTACTATCAGTTGGAAAAGAAGTGGAAGAATCCTCCAGATTTCTAGAAACAATGACTCAAGTTGTAAAAAAGGGTATATCAGCATCTACCATTTTACTCAGGATACTGCATATAAATTATGGATACATAAAATGAGACGTTTTTGTTTGCAATTTTTTTGTCTCTACAGGTATAGAAGCTGCAACTTTGGATCTCCAGAAGGAAAATGATGAGAGGTTATGGCAGGAGGGACTATTACGGCAAGTGCCTGTTGTAGGATCCTTTGTTAATTGGTGGTCTCCTCGTAATAAAGAAGGTGGTATAAGAGGACGCAGTTTAAATCTCAATGCAGGTATGGCTAACAGTTACCTTTCAAATTAAAAAATCAAAGAAGACATTGAGTTATGAAACATATGTTCCCTCACAGGTATTGTTGAGAGCACTGAAAATATTTACCGGTACCATATGCAACTGCAAGGAAGTGGTGGAACATCGGGGGCCCAAGGGACTCGTGTCACTCCTACTCCCATGGTGCAGACACCTGTAGGTACTGTAAGTGGAAGTCAACATTCCCGTAGCTCGTCCCAAGCATCACAGGGTTCTCTCTCGTCTCATCCTCAAACTGTTGCTGCTCTACCTATTTCTTCCCCCATTATTTCTCCTCAAATAACCCCTCAACCCATCTCTCCACAACCAATCCCACCTCAGCCAACCTCAAACACGCCTATCTCTGAACCCTCTCTGAATACTACTATTAACTCTCCAGGATTGAGTTCAATATCTGATGAAAAAGATGTAAATGAATCAGCATCTGTATAGAAACAAAAGACAAACCAGCTGACTTTCTGAGTTCCTGTTTAAGCTTTTTAATAGCCAAGTTCTGCTTTGAAATTGATTGACAATCAATGTGTACATACTGAGTGTATATTATATAAATATATATTTCAAGACAGCAAAGGAATCTGTGTATGCCCTCATGTTATTGTTTATATACTATCTACTGGTATGTAGTTCAAAAAAATTGGGAATTATGCTTATTAATTAGAAGATAGATATGAACTTACAGCATTACATTTGATGAAGCATATGCAGCATTATAAGATTTTACCAATTTATGTTTTTTTTAAGCTTTGCTGTCGCTCATTGTTTAAGATGTTGATATGTTGGCATACTCTTGTTCCTGAATAATTTCAGTGTTAATGTTATTATGGGACAATTTTGAGTAAAAGTTACCCATCAAATTTTAGAATTTATTTATTACTTGTTTTCTGTGCTTGTTAATCAAATGCTCCAATTTCTTAAAACAAGAGGTTGTGCTGGTCAGAAAGAGATAATTTAACTTATCAATAGATAGTGTTAGCAAGCACTATGTTGCTTTTATTCTTACACACCTTGTATTTCCACCGGATTTTTTTTAGCTTCCACATTTTGTGCCCTGTACTTATGTAAGATCACGTAATTGATAACCATGAAGCTACTGTTTGTAGTTGTTGTGAATGTTTCAATGCACTGTATAAGAAATCCTCCCCGGCATTCTTGTCCTTGTGTTCCAATTTGAGCCTACAGGGTAAAGTGAAGTCATCGTTTTAAATTGGAATTGTACATTCCATCCCAATTATTAAAGTGCCTGTGCTTTGCTGTTGCTCTTCATGGCATGGACACAAGTTACCATAACCAAAGAGACACTTTGGTGTTAATTATTGTATTGAAATTACTGTAGTGTGGAAAATTGGATGTTAATAAATATGAATTACTTGTTATGAACAATCTGTTCTTTTGAACTCATAGGGTTATGAATAGAACAGGTCATTAATTCACATGATTAGTAGTACTTCCTTGCCAGCTTTTATTCTAGAATTACAGCTTCTGTCATTAACAGTAGTATATGGATCCCCATAACCTGTGGTGCACAAAACATACGGCCTGTTGCGTAAGCAATACAGAGGTGGGTCGTGGGTCTCATCTGTTTCACAGTCACAACACTCAACACCAATGCTTTCATTGGCATATTCCCACATATGACTTAAAATACTCAATTTGATCATTGCAATCATAGAAAACAATTTCTAAGGGGGAGAAAATTGATACAACCTAATGGCTTTATGCAAATCATACATATGCTCTACTCGTTGGCACATACATCAATAGCTATTCTTAGTTTTTCTCAAAAACATAAACAAGCTTGATAATTACAATTTTAAAATATAATTTTGAGTGATTGATTGGAAATGAATAATGCCCAATGCTTAGAACATAGGGGAAAGCTAATTCTCAAACACAATAAAAAAATTGCATAATGCAAAAATGAAGAAAAAAACAACCAAAAACCTTTATTCCCTTTTTTCAAGAGGGAAAATATTGGCCCTTGGCTTACCACACAGCTACTAGTAAAATGTTACAAGGCTGTAACTTGAGAGAACAAATAAAATGTGCCTCCTTCATTTTCTTCACACTAAAAACATATGTATATCCTATAATGGTTCAAACATTGAAGTTTAACATTATACTTTTAGAAAATCAAGAATGAAGATGGCTGTTTGAAGATACAGCTGTACATAACCACTTATGAGCAAACGGAACATTTTTACTAAGTTATGTGCTTTATTGTTGACCTCAAAGAAAGAACTATGAGAAAAAAAATTACAAGAGAAAATGCTATGGAACAATACACCTTAATTTTATAAAAGAAACAATGAAAACAAAATGAAATGGTCAATTAGTTGTCACATAGTAAGGCCAAACAAATTACATTACAAACCACATCATCTATAGTAAATTCAGATTTTCTAAAATATAAGGAACATATTTGAAGATTATGCCATGAACAAACTACATCACATTTCTTAAGTTCAACAAATCTACAGACTGCAGAACTTAACTTGCCATCTCTATAAAGATCATTTCCAGATGATTCATAAAGTTATCACATCAAACTTAAGATATACCTACAACAAAGTTAGGTATGATTTTTATTCAAAACCGAAAAAAAAAAAAAAAGAAAAGAAAGAAAGAAGAGAAAACATTTTAAGAGACAAATTATATCTTCCAAAAATAGTGACTTCAAATACAATAAAATTACACTACAGAGGGGCAAATGAGGCTGAATGGTTTTAACTAGCATTTTACCAAGACCTTAACATTTATGATGAATGTTTCAATCACTGCACGGAGTACAGGGAATCAATCAAAGAGAATAGACAAATGCATAAAACAGAAAGTATTTCAGCTCACCACCCACTCCCTCAGGTACTGCATACACTTATAAAAAATCAGACAGGCTACCATCTGAAGTCAACTTTTAAGGCTATATGGTGCTTAACACACTGTCAACCAATGGCACTCTTGACAAAGAAAGCCACATGTAGCTGCCACATCTTCAAGTTGATGTGCTAATACCACATCTCCATAGACACCATTGTAATGTCAGAGAACTTTGGAAACAATAACTCATACTCATTACAATCTTGAAAGAGAATGTAATATTGAAACAAGTTATTGTGGTTTGCTATGTCACAGGGAATAACACCACTAAGTTAAAGAGGGCAACAAAATAGTGTACTGGCTTCATTTTGAAGCCCATTAAGAAATCCATAGATCCAACCAATAAAAGAGTACACCAATCAGATAAATGATTGGTTATCACAAGTCGTAAAATAATTTATACCAAACTAGGGCCCAAGTCATCGCAAGCAAAACAAGACTAAGGTACAATTTCCGCGAAAGACTTGACATAAGCCTCATGCAGTGTGTTGACGAAATCCGGGTCATTTTTCAGCAAATAGTGGAAGGCTTGAAGAAGCTGATTTTTAGTTAATGGTTCAGGTTTAAGAGGTGGTGATCGTGACACCTGATTTCCCAGAGTCATGTGTGCCTGGTGAGAATGTGGCGTTGACTGGAGAGAGGCTTCATGTGCAGGTGATGATGTGAACATTACTGGAGGCATAAGAGCAGGTTTGGGTGTTACATCTGGCCTCGAGTCTAAAATAGGCCCTGATGTTCCTGGTGTTCGGGGAGAGGCTAAAACCCCCTGTTGAGGCGACCCAGTAACATTAGTGGGTGAGATTCTTAGGAAATTTATTCCGTTTGTAACAGTTGTAATTGCAGAATTGTTGACTGGATTAGCACCTGGACCACTCTGGCCTTTGTTTTTACCATTTTCTTTCACCGGTTTCAGTTTAAACCCACTCCTTTTCTGGTCTTTCTGAGCAGACTTAGGTTCTGGGTGGACATCAGCTTGCTGAGGCGTAACTGATCTCTGTTGTTTTTCAATGTGCTCAACACTGTGAACAGGATTGGACTTCAAGCGCTGTAAAATTGGCTTCAAATTAGGATCATGAGCTTCTGGAGCCTGCACTCTCTGGGCAGCATGCTGAGCTTGAGCTATGAACAGGGCTGGGGACTGGGCTACTGCAGGTTTGCTTGAGCTTGTACTGGCCTTTGCAAAGAAATCCAAAACAGTCTGCGGAGTTTCAGCAGGTTGAGTGTCTGGAGCATGGTTTGGTGATAAAACATTTTTAGAGAAGTAATCTTCTTGTGCCTTACTGAGCATACTGAATATATCAGTACCATTATTGTTGTTGTTATTGTTGTGCAAAGGAGCACTAACTGGCACTGGTTTGGTGACAGGTGGAGGACAGTTAGTTAAAGGCGCCTCTCTAACCAATCTGTCCAAAACTTCAGCAATCCTCACACATTCGTCTTTGTCATAGAACCAGATTCCATTGATATCGCACTTACTGTTCCGATAGAGTAAGAAGGGCTCTTGTCTTTGAATATCTAACCCTTGTATAACTGGTTCCATCAGATTTTGAGTGCTAAGGCGGTTCATAATAAGAATGTTGTGAAAGGGCTCTCCGGTACGGCTGTACACAAACAAGGCCCCCTCAACTTCAGTCTTTTTCCACTCGTTCTTCTCACCATTGAAGGAATATAAAGCAACTTGAGACGCTTTTTCTAGGATGTCTCTAGCATAGGGATCGACTCGCTTGACAGCAGCAAGATTAATTTGATTCGAAGCTGATGAGTGATTCGAATCCGCCATTTTTCACCTCTATACGGCAAGTTCGCGGACAGCACAAACACAACTACGCAGCTAAAGCAACTTCTCAAACTTGCGAGCTGGATATTCCTGTAGCCGGATGAAATCCAGGAGATAAAATGTTCGCACAGCTGCACACGTCACACCTCAATATAAAATTATCCGGCGCAATTGGGACGGCGCCTAGAAAATAACGCTACATATCATAGAGTCAACCGCACATACCGCACACTTTCTGAAATTTATCAAAACATTCCGATCTAGGAGAAGAGAGTTTTAGTTCTTCTTCCTTTTTCTGGCCAAGAGTTTGATGGGAACTAGACTCGCTGCTCTCGCTGGGCTGTGGAGAGGTTTGTGAGATCACGCCGATTTCTGAGTTAACAGTTTTTTTTATCAAATATAACGGACAACGAAACTTTTCTACAAAAATACCCACAAGGAAATACTTACAAGACAAGAAGTGAAAGTTGCTGCTCCTCCCCCCCTTTCCCCGCAATAGCGAACCGTTATCTTTCTATCGAAGCACTGCCGGTGAAACCAGCCCGTAACGTTCCGAAGAACACTGAGTGGGAGCCTCGGAAATCAAGACTGTTCAATATTTCTCGCACAAAAACCCAAGTAATGCAGTGCGTTCAAATCGGGAACTCAAATCACGGATGTATTTATGCACAAAAATAGTATTCAAACAGTATAAAAAAAGGAGCCTAACCTCCTTTCAGACCTGCTCGTACGGCGCGAAGCCGCGGCAGTTTAAACTGAGGGAGAGGCACATGTGCTTCTAGACGTTCTCATGGAGATATCTGGGGGAAAAGGTTAAAACTTTGCATATGATAGGCTGTTCGTAGTCTAAGACATCATTTTTCAATAGACTATTAATGATAAAGATTCGAGAGTAATTCAAAACTAATCAAAATTGCTGTTTTGTTGTGTCGTCTGCTCCCCACTCAGCAGCCACTCAGATTGGAAGTCGATGCCTCGATCCTTCGCCTATCGCTACTGCCCTATGATGGCAACAAACAAGAGATCGGAAGGCTGTGAGCGTCTTGAGCGTGTTTTTAGAAGCTTGGGTTGTGTCTGTCACTGCCGGATTATTGTTATGGTCGCAAATTAAACGAAGTATCTAGCAAACACGAGTCCAGCCTGTCTCAAATTGAATGAGTTTTTATTTCAATTATTAATATGGTTGACGTGCGTGCGTGCGCAAAGCCTCAAGGGAGGGTAAGTATCTTTATTTCTACTGAAGGATTTGTGTAGGCTAAACTTTGACGTTTCAAAGGATTAACGCAAATTTCGGATTCTACTGATTGTATTCTACAGTGTACTAGATCACGAATAAATGACGTTATCGTTATGTATGCATTCCGTAGGTGCTTGGAAGCATGGGTGTATGTTCTTTTAGCAAATCGTAGAATTTCCTGTTGGGGAACGTCAGAAGTTTTCTGCTAGCATTGTGCCAATATAATTGACAAACATTATAACAAAAGTTTTGTACTGTATTTTCTCCTCAAATAAATAGCTTTTGGATTACTTGCTGTCAAGGATTTGTCTTTCGTATTTTGTCGTAGGTTTATGTTTGAATAAAGGAATTATCACAGTAATATATCTTGTCTGCATGTAGCATGTAAATTTGGTTGTTTGAATTAAATTTCTATAGTTACAAATTAGATTTCCTTTTATTTTTATTTTCTTCTCCTTGCAGACCCTCCCTAAGTTAAATTTTCCCCACCTTAATTGCATTTGATAGGAAATGAAAAGATGAGGAAATCTTACCTCATGAAGATGTTACTGATATCTTCATTAAAAACAAGTTTGTATTAAATACCTACATAGGAACTAAAATTTTCAAAATTTAGGCAACGGTTTTTTGCTTCAAGTATAATGGTAAACCAAAGTAAAGACATATAAATTTATTTTGTCCTCCTTTGCCTCCCTTTGTGTTCCTCTTTTTTCCACTTTATTATTCTTTCCCCCAAAAATGCAAGCAGCCTGCAAGGAGGCTGGTTGGCTCAAACATTTCTGTGCCATACGATGTTACACACAGAGGATGTGCCAGTTATTATCTTATTCATCATGCTGATCTCATACCGGAACCTACAGAGCGTGACTAATGAGGAAAGGTCTGGGGCCATTCCTGTTTAGCTGGCCTCCTCTTCTAGTAGTCATAATTTCATAGTGCCCCACCTAAGCTATTTCATTTCATTCTACCTATCTGCACACTTCTTATTTTTGCACACCAGGTACTTTTTTACATTTAACAATTAGGGATTTTGTTTTTCATTTTTTTTTTGCCCAAGAACTTTAACTAGTGGTTCTATGGGAAGATTGTGGATTTACAGAGAAAATCAAGCTATCTGTCACACTTTGATGTGTTGGTAGGTCCCTGTGTCACCTTGTAACAGTGATAGTAACAGGGTAGCCATGTGATTGCCTTATCAGTTGATGGTCAGCAAAGCAAACAATCTTTCATGAGTGACTACTCTGTCAGGATTTCAGTCATTCTCTTATTCTGTAATTAAATTATAAATCCATCTAAATTT